>NC_133771.1:40901706-41027334 GCF_003597395.2 Chelonoidis abingdonii | reverse complement strand
CCTGTGGATCCTCCCCTTAGGCTGGGGGGAGGTCCTTTAGAATTGGCGGGCTTCACCCACCCACCCCTGGGATGCCAATAGGCTAACATACCTGTTTCTCAGTACTTTACTGTAGCCATCTGGCCTTGCCCCATCACACTGCTTATTAAGTGAGCACTCTCCATCCTGTGCACTGAATAAGGCAGAGCTGCTAAGCACAACATACTTTGTGTTCATGTCATTAAAAACTGTATAATAAAGAACATGCACAAAGGGGTCAAATTAAGGTTGCATAAGCAAGCAGCTTTAATTTGACTGCTTGCACCTTGGCAGCACAAAGGAAAGGCGAATTAGTGCTGCTGGCAGCGCACCCCAGGCATGTTGGGAGTGGATGGAGTGTGGTCCATGGTTCCTATCCATTTACTAACATTCTGTTGCTGGCAAGATGGGCCCGTTACAGTGTAAGAGGATGGAAAGCACTGAGTAACTGGAAGGGGTTGAGATGTATAATAGAAATAGTTTCATATCCATTCCTCCCAGTGCTGGTACCTATTTTATTGTATTGTTCCAGATGGAAGAACCTATTAATAATGGTAGAACATTGATTAATGTATTTGATCTTCCACAAACATCTTCTCTGTACTGTAATATTAGTTCATTTTTAATTACTATATATGCTCATTCATATGCCGAATTTTTTTAGTAAAAAAGGGAAGCACCAGAGAAGGAGGTCGGCTTATGAACCGGTATAGAGAGGGAGAGGTGGGACAAAGCCTCTTCTCCCAACAGAGGGAGCAAGGAGAGGCAGCACAGCCAGCAGAGCCAGAAGGGAAGAGGCGGGGCCAGAGTCTCTCTGCTCCTGGCCACACTGCTCTACCCCCAGCCTCCAAAGAAGCTGCAGCTCCGGGGCTGGCAGGTTACAGCCCTGCCGCTTGGCTCCGCCCCCCAGAGCAGTCTGTGCCCGCGCTGGCCAGCCCGCTAGAGGTGGGACAAAGCCTCTTCCCCCAACAGAGGGAGCAAGGAGAGGCAGCACAGCCAGCAGAGACAGAAGGGAAGAGGCGGGGCCAGAGTCTCTCTGCTCCTAACCACACTGCTCTACCCCCAGCCTCCAAAGAAGCTGCAGCTCCGGGGCTGGCAGGTTGCAGCCCTGCCACTTGGCCCCGCCCCCCAGAGCAGGCTGTGCCCGCGCTGGCCAGCCCGCTGGATCACGCTGCAGCCGTGTCACCCGACCCAGCACACTGGAACTTGCTGCGGCCACGCCACCCAGTCTGGCTTGCCGGAGCAGGCTGCAGCCGCACTACCCAACCTGCTGGAGCAGCTCCAGCCAGCCCAGAGACATCCTCCCCAGATAAGGTGGGAAGGGATGGGATGAGGAGAGTGTGGGGGTCCCAGGCTAGGGGTGGGGTTATGTGGGGGGTGGTCACAGGGGTTACTCCCCTGACCTCCAGCTTCTCCTCCCCCCAAAAAATTTTCCCACCAGTTGCTGTCCCAGCCCATCAGGGTAAGCAGCTGATGCACCGGGACACTTTGTTTACTTAAGTTTACCTCCATGCCTGCTGATGCTCTAGATAAACAAACCATCTCAGGCCACCAGCGGCTTATGCTGGTGGCCCAGGAGCCAAAGCTTGCTGACCCCTGAATTATAGGGTCGGCTTATGAACGGGTCATAAAAAAAATTTCCATTTTTACTCATTCATCTTGGAGGGGTCAGCTTATAAATGAACCAGCTTATGATAGAGAATATACAGTAATTAATCAACGTTTAGGTGGATTAGACAATTTTGTCCTCTATGCAGTTAGGATTGGAATGGAAAAGGTGCTGTCTAAGTAGGAAATGACTCTAAGAAAACGAGTCAGTAGTGAAAAGCTGTGTTCAGTATGATAGAATTCTATAGTTGGAAACTCTAAACCATGTTTTGTAATAATATTTTAATGCTTGGTCTGTTCCCTTACCATACAAAGGATTTGATCATGTGGAGTATTCATTTAAAACAGTGCAGCTCAATCTTAAATTGCTGCATACAGAAGGGCCAGATTCTGATACCTTCACTCACAAGAAAGAACATTTTACTCCATGTGTAATCCCAATGACTTCTGTGGGACTACTCGCAGAGTAAATTGCTACTCAGTGTGAACAAGGCTATCAGAAGTTGGACCAATAAAAGATATTACCTCATCTACCTTGTCTCTCTTCCTGTTGTTTGACAGTTTGAATTCTAAACCTTAATCCAGAGGTCCCCAAAGTGTGGGGTGCCCCTCAGCCCCAAGTAATGTTTGAAGGGGTACTGCTGGGGCCCAAGCCAGCTCCCACAGGGGGCAGGGAGGGAGCACCACCCAGCTCCACTCCTGGCCCCGGCCCTGCACCCTGGATTCCAGCTGCCAGCCCTGCATCCAAGGCCTCAGCTGCTGACCAAGGCTCCAATCCCAGCCCTAGCCTTGCCTCCAGCTATGGCCCCAGCCTCAGACCCCTTACTCTGTCCCAGTCCCCCACTCCCGGAGCCATCCCTGACCTGGGGGGGTGGGGATGGGATGCAGACTGGGATAAGGAGGGGCACGAGCTAAAAAGTTTGGGGACCACTTCCTTAATCCATTTTAACTAACTGCATGGCTGATTTGATATTTTGTCTCTTTTTCAGCCATAACAAGCTCCACTTAGATATTGGCATATTAGGCTAGAATTAGGACACAGGGAATATTTCATTCTTCTCCCCAATTTTTGTAAATACTCATTAATTAATAAGATTCATTAACTGGTTATCCCTTGTAGTAAAATGTCTTATGCTCCATTCCTCCTCTTCACTTCCAGAAATTCCCAAATGTTTGCTGATTGCTTCTTCAAGAGGCTCCAAATTCACCATACATAGAGTTGGTGATAGTGGACAGTGTTAGGCTGGGTTCACTTTCAGATGTTTTGTAACTACAAGAATCCATGTTGGTTCCAAAATGGAGTTTTATGCCCACATGAGCTATGGATTACTTTTCCCACTCTTTTATTTCTCCTGGAGTTCTCAACAACTTCCAGCAGAATGTTGTTGTTTTTTTTTCTGTTCCTAAGGGGTTTCCCAGAAGGGGTTTCCTGGGCAAGTGTATAAAAGGCTGTCCCAGACAGGGCCTCAGGGCTGTCCATCTAAGTGACAGTCAGGGACGGTCAAAGGTCTTACCTGCAGGCATCTATCCATCCTGGTGGTAGAAGGGTTAGGGGTTTTCTCCAACAGCTTCCTCACCTGTAAAAAGAAGAGAGAAAGAGAAGAAACAACATCTCCTGAGCGTCCCATCTGTTCTGCTTTCCCGTGATCCCGAAGGAACATCAAGGGACTCCTTGGAACTCCTCTCCAAAGGCTTGCCATTAGCCAGAGGATTGAGGTCCCAAGCACCTGCCATCTCTTTGATCTATGAAGGTTTTTNAGCTCTCCCAGTGCTGCATGTAAACCACATGCTCTACGGGTCTAGCGTGCAGCGCTGCCGCACTGATTACACTGAGGCTTTACAGCGCTGTATCTTGCAGTGCTCAGGGGGGTGTTTTTTCACACCCCTGAGCGCGAAAGTTGCAGTGCTGTAAAGTGCCAGTGTAGCCATACCTTAAGTGACAGTCAGGGATGGTCACGGGGCTTACCTGCAGGCATCTATCCATCCTGGTGGTAGAAGTGTTAGGGTTTTTCTCCAACAGCTTCCTCACCTATAAAAAGAAGAGAGAAAGAGAAGAAACAACATCTCTTGAGTGTCCTATCTGTTCTGCTTTCCCGTGATCCTGAAGGAACATCAAGGGACTCCTTGGAGCTCCTTTCCAAGAGCTTGCCATTAGCCAGAGGATTGAGGTCCCAAGCACCTGTCATCACTTTGATCTGTGAAGGTTTTTTTCTTATTGGTTTATTAGGTTGAGTTTGAGGGAGTAATCACTGTATCGTGCCATTTTGCTGTTTATTCCCCCTTTTATCTGCCCCACTCTTCGTTATGAACCCTTCAATACGCTTTATTTGACTTTACCTTTATTAATTGACTCCTCATTATTTATAGTGGGATGGGTCCTCTTTGCAGGGGAAGGGATCCTACCAGATGACAGATGCTGGACAGGGAAGCCGAGCCTAGGGAGACAGAAAGCATAAGGGTCTCTTCTCTTTATACACACACACTCTCCTCTTTTTGCCTTTCCATCCTTTTCCCTTCTAACAACAGCACTAACCTTCTGTCTTTTTTTTTAAGAGACTGATTATTAGAAAGTGGGAAAGTTCTTGTGTCCTACTTCTTAAAGACTGTTATGTTGGTATAGCAGAAATTACTTCATGTGAGCATCTTCACTTTGGTCATGAATAATTTCATGCAGTAGGGAAGAATTTCTATCTAAAGGAAAATACATGTATATGAGATTGTTAAGGAAATAGTATCAACTGAGAGATGGTGTATCACTTGAGGACTTCGTTGCTTATTCATAGTTTGTTATTCTCATGTACAATTTGTAATAGTATTTTAAAGTCATTTATTTAAAAATTGAAATGTACCTTCTAGTTTACACACTATTATGTAGGGATATTGTCTTGTAAGCTGTCTAGTTGCAAGAATCATGAAAAGAAATTCCTCACTCAAAAAAAAAAGTATTTAATATGTATTAGAAGTGGAGAGAAGTGTTGTTTTTAATCTCTTAATTTGTTTTCACTGAAGCCACTTTAAAATCCATGCATTTTGTGCAAAAAAGTCAAGTACTGCAAACAAAACAAGTGTAAGAAACATTTAATGATTTAATCAGTTGGTGTCAATACTGTTTGATATCTTTATAAATGATGTGCAATATGAGAAAAATTGTATGCTAATCAAACCTGCTGCTCTTAAACTAACTAGGATTATAAATGCAGTTGAGGATAAAATGAAACTGCAGGAGATCTTGGAGAGTTATTAAATTTGGGCCAGTTTCAATCAGATAAAGTTCTCTGTGGATAAATGCAAGGTTATAAGCATGTGTTTTTTATGAGTGTATGCAGTAATGCCATACTAAAATATAAGATGGAAGAAAGCTGGTTTAAGAGCAGCATTACAGAAGGAGACTTTTGAGTAATAAATGTAAGTGCACAGACAGGCCATATGGATAAATAAAGCAAGCCTTGTTTTTTTAGTAATATCACAGGGGTAACTAATTTAAGTGTCATTTTCTTCATAGTTTCCATTCTAACATCCTATTTTTAGTTCTCAAAACTTATGAAAATTTTGACCTTTCAGGCTGAAATTTTCCAGGCTGGTGGTCACTGCCCAATTTAATTTAATTAAAAAGTGAGAACTTCAAAACCAATGAAAGGAGTACTTTTTTCACACATTAAACAGGTTAAAGTGTGGAACTCCCTGCTACAGGAAATTACTGATGCCAAGAACCTAACATGATTCAAAAAGGGATTGGACATTTATATAGATAACAAGGATATGCAAAGTTGTTATTAATGATAAATTTTGGATGAGATATTAAACCTTATGCTCTGTTATAGTTTAGCATAAAGGAGGCAAATTACCCCATCTCTGCCTGTTAGGGTTTTTAGGGTTCTTCCTGTGAAGCATCTGACCACTGTCAGAGACAGAATACTAGATTAGTATTGGGTCTGGTCCTGAATAACAATTTCTGTGTTTTTAGATGTTTTTTTTGTATTAAGTTTTAGCAAAAAGAGTTTAGCTATATAGAATTCTGAGAAGAATCGAGGGGTATATTCTCCCCATTATTTTAAATACATCAAAAATCCTGGAACAGTTATTGAAACAGCCCTATAACCAACATTGCTGAGTTATGAAAACTGAAAATTGGAATAATAGTCCTCATTGAGCAGAAGTGCCGCGTATTGGTTAAGTTCTGAATTTATTGAGTCATGACCCTTTCAAAGATGGATGCTGTGCATGTGCAGTACATTTTACATTGGACTTTCTAGCTTAATTGGTAAGGAGCACAGGTGGGGAGCCTTGAAATCATGCACCTTATAAGCTGTTCAGCTCCTATGGAGTATAAGACAGAGACTTTCACCTCTGGTATGCAAGAGAGGGAGAGTGTCCTAACATATGGAGGGGAGAGGTGTTCCAGTATCTTCGAACCTGATAGTTTCAGACTGTGAAGTATACATTTTCTATTATCAATTTTTTGCAAGCCCCCAGAACTTCAAAGCCTGGGAAAGGTAAGGTTGTTTTTTTTTCTCTTAAAACCCCCACTGGGAAATGCCAAACAAAAACCTAAATCAAGAAAATGATGAGTGGCCCACACCTGGCTGTGCAGGGTCTTCAAGGTGTGCAAGAAGGGCTTTTCACAGTTAGAGCTGGTTCGAACGTTTTCAGCAAAATTGCATTTAGCCAAAATGTACTATTTTTGTCAAAGCTGAAATGTTTCGTGGAGGCATATCAATTTGAAAAAGTTTCCATGGGGAAAAGGAGGAGAGAGACTGATGAGTATGGCACTGGTCTGGAATGTGGGAGAATCAAGTTCAAATCCTTGCTCTGAGTGATCTGGGATGAAAAACTCTGCTTTTAATCAGACAGAGCAGGCTCTTAAATCAAGTGCCCTAACCACCAGGCCACACACCAGCCTTTTCATCCTTATCAAATCGAAAAGCCCAAGTAGTTCTCCCAGTAGTGTCCCTGTGAGTGCTCCACTGTGGGTGTATTCACATCCGTGCACCTCAGATCAGAGATTTAGATAGCTGTGTCTGTTTGACTCACACATGTGCTCTCCTAGTCTCTTGCTCTACCTTACTGCTATATAGCACTGTGTGGGAAAACTGCCCTCAGTTCCTTTTCAGCCACCCTTGGCCTGAGACAGCATTAGCAGACCCCGTTAATAGAGTTTTAGTGTTTCCTTCAGTATTATATGTAGTAATAGAGCTTCGATGTAGTAATTAGTCTTAATACTGCCTTCTTTTCATTTCTTCCCCCCCCACCCCAAAAATTACTTTGCTTGTAGAATAGTTATCGTCCTGGCATAAGTTAGTTCTCCTTAGTTTCTTCCAGTTCAGGATATGAACCCTAAAAGGGTGTGTCGTAGCTTCCTACTCAGATTTGAACGTTAGCGTTCATAAACTGAGAAGCTAGCATGAAACCTTCTAAGCTTTTCCTACTTAGATCTGATCTCGCTGCCACCAGCCAGGAATTTCCAGGACCTGACTCCCTCTCTGGTCTCCCAAAACCTTCTCTGGGGGACCCCAAGACTCAGAAGCCCTGAGTCTCACACCAAAGGGAAAACAACCTCCTCCCCTTGTCTCCTCTTTATCTCATGATACTTGTATATTGGCTGAACTTTGAAAAGAGGACTATTCATTTTTTTTCTCCAATTTTTTGTAATATCATAATTAATAACTTTCATACTGGAATTTATCCCTAAGCTAGTAACATTCCTTTATTGCTCCATTTCCCCTACTTCACTTTTCCGAAATTCTCCCAAATGATTTGCTAGTTGCCTATCTTGTCACGGGTCCAAATTCACGCTAATGAGTTTTGCCGCATGATAGTGACAAGTGTTGGCTGGGTTCACTTTTTCGATGTTTTTGAAACTACAAAAGAATCTCATGGATTGGGTGCCATTAAATGGCAAATTATTATGCCACATGAGCTAGTGAGTAATTTGCCACTCTTTACTTTCTCTTGGTGTGTACCTAAACAACACGTTCCAGGCGTGTTGTTTTTTTTCTCTCTCTTGCGGGTTTTCCCATGTGGATTATGTTTCCTGCTTTTCTAAGGGTGTGTTCGTGGGACAGTGCTCGATAAACAAGGTAGCCTCTTGGCCTAGGTCTCTCGAGAACTGGTATCCATAAATCTTCAAAAGTGGGTTATGGGTCTCACTTGAAAAGTATCACGGGCTAGACCGCGGTGCGGCTTTGAGTGTGGTGTTGGTCGGAGGGCCGAGCAACGCAGCGTGGGAAGACGAGCTCTGCCCGTGCTGCCTAGTTATTCAACTGACTTTTACGGTGATGCAGACATTCCTGTCCTTCTTCGCGTGTCTCTGGTTAGCTACGCCTTTGTGAGTTTCATGAGAAGATACTTTTACAGCGCTCGTGTATTCGTTCCAGTGCTCCGGGGGCGTTTTTCAAACCCACTTACTGAGGTCGTCGTAAGGCTATATACAGAGGCGCACGTTCTAGTGCACAGTGTAGCGATACCTTTAAGGTTACAGTCACATTGTTTAGTACGGCGGTGCTACCTGCAGGAAATTCTCGCAATCTCATCTGTGTGTGGTAGAAGATGTTAGAGTTTTGCTTATTCACAACGCTCCCTTACCTATAAAAGAGTAATAGAGAACAGAGATAGAAATACAACATCTCTTGGACTCATACCTATTCTGTTCTGTTTTCGCCCGTGTCCTGAAGGAACTGCAGGAATCCATTGTGAAGCCTCCTTCCAAGAGTTGCCATTTTGAGCAGAGGATTGAGGTCCAGTATCCTGTATCACTCTTTGATCTTTGGGTTTTTGTTTTAGTGTGTTCTATTAGGTGAGTCTCGATGGGGTAAGATCCTAGTCTCGTGCACTTATTATGCAGTATTATTATCCCCCTAGTTTGATCTGCCCTCTCTCGTAATAATGTACCCTTTCGATCGTTTATTGATCTTCCTTATTTAATTGAGCTCTAAATATCTTATATATTATTAGTGGGATGGGTCCTCTTTGCGGGAAGATTGCTACAGGTGACAGATGTGGACAGTGGGGAGACGTGAGCCTGGAGACAGACAATAATATAAGTGTCATTTTCTTTAATTATAACCACACCCTCTCTCTCTCTTATGCCTATACATTCCAGTTTCCTTTCGCATACCAGCGACTACTTTGGTCTTTTTTTTAAGAGATCTTTGTGTATTTAGAAAGATGGAAGCTTGTCTGGTCTACTTCTTAAAAAAGCACTGTTATGTGATAGTTATAGCAAGATTTTCATTGCGCATGCTTCCACTTATTTTGTCCCATTTATATTTCATGCGAGTATGGGAGAAATTTCTATCTGAAACTGTATTGAGAGAATTTGCTTAAACGGTTAGCTATCAACTGTCATGTATGGGACTGATAATACACTTGGTGGAATATCGGTTGCTGTTATCGGTAGTTTAGTTTAAATCTCCTGGTACGAATTTGTCTCAGATAGTATTATATAAGTCTTTATTTAAAAAATAATTAATTGTAACCTTTACGTGTTTTTACACACTATTATGTTAGGCGTATTGTCTTGTAAGCTGTCTTAGTGCCTGATCATTTTGAAAGAAATTCCTCACTCAGAGATAAAAGTATTTCTAAGTATGAAGTGAGAGAGAGTTTGTTTAGTTCATACTCTTTATTTGTTGTTCACTGAGCCACTTTTATTCCATGGATTTTTGTGCACAAAAGCCAATACTGCAACAAAACAAGGTGTATTAAGCATTTTAATGATTTATCTGTCGGGTGTCCATTACTGTCCTTGAATAATCTTTATCCAGCCCTGAGTGTGCTAATATGCCGAAACTTAGGAAAGAATGATCTATGTAAAGTCAACTGCTTGTTTCAACTAACAGGATTTTAAATGCAGTTGAGATAATGAACGCAGGGATCTTGGGATTATTAATTTGGGCCGTTTCATAGATAAAGTTCTCTGTGGGTATTGCAAGTTATAATGCATTGTGTTTTTGTGAGTGTTGAGTAATGCCTATAAATATGATGGAGAAGTGGGTTTAAGAGCAGCTTACCGTATAGGAGATTTTGAGTAATAAATGTACTGTGCACAGAGAGCATATGATAATGTAAAAGCTAAGAGCCTTTTTAGATCACAGGGGTAATATTTAGTGTTATTATTCTTCTTAGTTCTTCACCTTTAGATTTCTACTCTTAGTTCTCAAATAAATGATTTTTTGAATTTTAAGGCGTGAAGATTTTTTCTCAGGCTGTAGTGTGTCCAGCCAGATTTCTCAAATTTACTATAATAAATTCAAGTCAGGAACTTACGCCAATACGAAATGAGAATGTGTCGTATTTTTTGAACAATTAACCAGGTTTAAAATAGTAGTGGAACTCACTGCTAAAGGCATTACTGATGCAGAGACCTAACATGATTCAAAAGGATTGGACATTTATTGTAAACAGGAGTTGCAAGATGTTTATTAATGATAATTGGATGAGATTATTAAACCTTATGCTGTGTTATGTTTAGCAATAAAAGAAGGCAAATTACCCATTCTGGCTGTGAGGTTTTTAGGTTCTTCCTGTAAGCATCTGACAATGTCAGAGACAGATACTAGATTTAGTATTGGGTCTGGTCCTGTGATAACAAAATTTCTGTGTTTTTAGGTGTTTTTTTTGTATTCAGTTTTAGCAAAAGAGTTTAGCTATATAGAATTTGTTGAAGATCGAGGTATTTCTCCCACATTATTAAAACATCAAAACATGCGTAACAGTTATTGAAACAGCTTATACCAACATTGCTGAGTTATGAACTGAAAATTGGGTATAGATCCTCATTGAGCAAAGAAGTCCGCGTATTGGTTAGTTCTGAATTCTTGGATCATGCCCTTCAAGATGGATGCTGTGCATTGCAGTACTATCATATTAGACTTCTAGCTAAATGGTAAGGAGCACAGGTGGGGAGCCTTGAATATCAGCACTTATAGCTGTTCAGCTCCTATGGAAGGATGTAAGCACAGAGTTTTACACTCTGCGTTTCAAGTGAGGTGAAGTGATCGCAACATATGATGCGAAGGAGAGTGTCCCCATCTTCGAACCTGATCTTTCGACTGTGAAGTATACATAATTTCTATTATCAATTTTTTGCAAGCCCCAGAACTTCAAGCTGGAAAGGTAAGGTTGTTTTTTTTCTCTTAACCCACTGGAATGCCAAACAAAAACCTAAATCAGAAATGATAGTGGCCCACACCATGGCTGTGCAGGTCTTCAGGTGTGCAAGAAGGGCTTTCACAATTAGAGCTGTGTCGAACGTTTTCAGCAAAATCATTTAGCAAAATGTATCTATTTTTGTCAAAGCTGAAATTATTCGTGGAGGCATATCAATTTGAAAAAGTTTCCATGGGGAAGGAGGAGAGAGGAGACTGTGAGTATGGCTGTCTGAACGAATGTGGGAGAATCAAGTTCAAATCCTTGCTCTGAGTGGATCTGGGATGAAAAACTCTGTTTAATCAGACAGAGCAGGCTCTTATCATACATGCCCTAACCCACAGGACCACACCAGCTTTTCATCCTTATCAAATCGAAAAGCCAAGTAGTTCTCCCAGTAGTGTCCCTGTGAGTGCCACTGTGGTGTATTACATCCGTGCACTCAGATCAGAGATTTGAGATAGCTGTGTCTGTTTGACTCACCTGTGCTCTCCAAGTCTCTTATATCTCTTACTGCATTAGCACTGTGTGGGGAAACTTCGCCTCAGTTCTTTTCAGCCACCCTTGGCCTGAGACGCACTTAGCGACGTTAATAGAATTTAGTGTTTCTTCAGTATTTATAGTTAAATAGAGCTTCGAGTGTAGTAATTAGTCTTACATACTGCCTTCTTATTATTCTTCCCCCCCCCAAAATTACTTTACTTGAGTGAAATAGTTATCGTCCTGGCTAGAGTTCTCCTTAGTTTTCTTCAGTTAGTATGAACACCTAGAAAGGGTGTGTCGTAGCTCCTACTCGTATTGAACGTCTAGCGTTCATAAACTGAGAAGCTAGACAGAACCTTCTAAGCTTTCTTCTACTTAGACTGATCTCGCTGCACACAGGAATTTCCAGGAACTGACTCCCTCTCTGGCTCCCAAACACTTTTTGGGGACCCAAGACTCAGAGCCCTGAGTGTCCACCAAAGGGAAACAACCTCCTCCCTGTCTCCTCTTTATCTCATCCCAGCTCCCCTCCTGGGTTTTGAAAATCTGGTTTCCTGATGGTCTCTTGTAGGTGTTGGTTTCCTTTGTATACCCTTTACAGGTAAAAGAAACATTAACTCTTAGCTATCTCTTTTATGACACGCCCCCAAATCACAGACAGTGGGAACTTCACTGGCGTGATTTCTTCCTAGAACTTGTAACTAAACAGATTAATAAAAACATGCACCCTTTACATATACTACTAAGTATGTAAACTACAGCTTTACAATCTTAAAGGACAAGTTTAAGCAGTGTATTCCGGGAACTCTCACGGAGAGATGCATCAGCTTTGTTAGAAGTCCTGAATGTGTTGAATTTCAAAATCAAAATCTTGGAGAGCTAAACTCAACGAAGAAGTTTCTTGTTGTTCCCTATGGCTGTATGAAGCCACTTTAGCGGCAGCAGGTCAGTTTGTGCTGGAACCGCCGTCCCAAACGATATGGGCGTAGCTTTTCCAGGGCGTACACAATGCATAGCATTCTTTCACTGACTGACCAGTGGCTTCCCTCTCAGATAGTTTCTTGCTGAAAACACGACAGGATGGAAGTTGTGATCCAGAGTCCTTCTGCATGAGACTGCTATACACACGCTCCAATGCATCTGGTGTGTTACTAGGAATGGTTTGTCAAAGTCTGGGGCCCTTAACCAGGGTCAGACGTGAGCGTCGCCTTAAGTTGGGTAGTGCGCTGACACTCATAGTCCATTTAACTGTATTTGGCTGGGTTTTCTGTCAGGTCGGTCAGTGGGGCAGCGATTTGGCTGTAGTGTGGTACAAATCGCCTTGTAGTACCCGGCCAAGCCTAAGAGGGATTGACTATACTTTGCTTTGGCACAGGCACACTTTGGATAGCCTCCACCTTGGCCTGTAGGGGTTTATGGTCTTCCGACCACCTGTGTCCAGGTAAGTCACTCTGTTTTCGGCCTATTTCGAACTATTTCTGCGCCTTAACAGTTAGTCCTGAGCTGGCCTGATGCGCTCAAAGACCTTTTCGGTTAACTAGGTGTTCGGGCCAGGAGTCTGAAAAAATGGCCACATCATCGAGGTAGGCAACTCAATATCTCTCCAGTCTGCTAAGCAACCATCTACCAGCCTCTGGAAGGTGGCGGGTGCATTTCACAGCCCGAAAGGAAGTACATAAATTCTAACTCCCGCATGGGTGACGAATGCTGACCTTTCCTTGGCAGGTTCATCTAGCAGTATGCCAGTCCCCCTTGGTTAAGTGTATTGTGGAGAATGAACTGGGTCACGTCCATTTTTCCAAGCTAGTCTCATCAGGCTGCATTGGATAGTTGTCTGGACGAGTTTACTGCATTTGCTTTGTAGTCACGCAAAAGCGTAATTTCCAATCTGTTTTGGGTACCGAAGAACCACTTGGGAGATGCCACATGCACTGGTAGGATGAGAGTCGTATACCGCACTGTAGCATGTTCTGGACTCCGTTTCTATACAGCTTGGGCGTTTGAGGAGACACCCGGATAGTGGTAGGGTTCTAGTGAATTTGTGGGCTATACCATGTGTTCAATGGAGTGGTATGCCTGTTCAGTCCTTCCTTGGAGTGCTGAGGAACAATGGAGTTTGAAGTAGGTGCACAGCTCCTTGATTTTGTTGCGCGCTGCAGACGTTCAGTAGGCGGTGGTGAGAGGTTCACCTCCACGCCACCACTTTTTCCCTTCGATAATAAGCACCGTTCAGGCCATCTCGCGTCATCTCCTCCTGGCACTGATTAATAGACAACCTGTAGGTTCTGGAAATATAGGCACTATGAGAGAATTAACCATGGTACCGGATGGTTTAGGTGAGTAACGATTGAGAACGAGATATCGGCTTGAGTAATAACAGCTCCCTGTCAGGCTGCGGCTCTTGGCAACTCTGAGGACCCTTGACCGCATGAATGCTTTACCATCTTATGGCCTGTGATTGTGCGCTTCAAGACCATACAGCTACCTACCAGTGATTGGAACTTCTCTGGTAATGTTTATACATAACTCAGACTTTTTGCTTTCCTGAGTATCTCGTTAGTTTTCTCTAGCGAAAGGCTGAAGGAGTGTCGGGGGGTTTTTGTAGGTTGCTTACAAAGTCCAGAATGGTAGTTCTGGGAGAGGGTGTAAACCCCTCCATTGTTCGTTCACCACTGTATGGCCCTTAACCTCGTGGCCATACACAAGTTCAAAATGGTGAAAACCCTTAAATCGGAGTTGTGTACAGCCTGTAAGCAAAGAGCAACTGCTGCAACACTAGGTCCCAGTCATTGGAGTATCATTCACGAGATTTACGGATCATGGCCAAAGTTCCATTAAACTTTACTAGGCATTGCTTTGATGGTAGTAGAGGGTGGCAACCAAGTGATTCACCCATGAGTTCCCACAGGTCTTTCATGGTGCCTGCCAGAAATTAGATCCTGAACCTGTATAAGGATATCGGAGGAGCCAACCTACCCTGATGCAAATGTCTGTTAGGCCTGGCCACCGCTTTAGCCCTGGTGTTGTCCTAGAGACTGACTGTCCGGCCACAATCAGGTTAGCAAATCCACAAAAGTCAGTAAGTACGCTCTTTCCTCTGGCATTTTTGGGAAAGACCCAGGATCCAGAGCTATCGCTGAAATGGCCTCAATTAGGGGATGGTTGGAGAGGGCCTTGACCAATTTGGGCTTTCCCACTTTGGCACACCTCCAGATCGGACATACTGGGCAACTTCTCTTGCCCGCCCTCTCCGTGAAGACTCTCCCACCTGTCTTTGGTTCTGTTCACCCCAGCATGGCACTAGAAATGATCATGGGTAAGTTAAGAGCTTCCCCGCGGTACTAGTTGGAACCACCAACCGTTTGTGCGGCTGCATTCTTCCTGGTGTCCACCAGAAAGCTTTCCTTGTATAAAGTCCTTGGTCTATACAACCGATCGGTTAGAAGAGCTGGAGGAGGCCGGTGGGTTGCTCGTGCCGGTCGCCAAGCTTTCTGAAGCTGTCATCTGCTCCTGCTCAGTCTGGAAACTTTCCTGAGGCGGGACTTGGGCTTGGTCCATCTGGAAGCGATAGGATGGTGATTGGTTTTTCCGTTGCTGTGAACCGCTTCCCTTATGCACCTGGTATTTCAGGCTCTGACTGAGCTCTTTGGTATGGTTGTCTATTGCTTCAGCCAGTTCAGGCTCGTTGGCCCCCTCTGGCTTGGAGGTTGAAGATGTGTTGCAACTGCTTGGCCTGGTTTGCTGTTCCAGTTCCGGTCCTGGGACTGGAGGTGCTGTGGCTGGTTCAGCTGTTGGCATGGGATCTGGGTCCACTACCCTGGTCTGGGTCCTGGTAACACAGCCGGGTTCCTCCGTGTGACGCGCTCAGGAACAGGAATGGGTCTGGAAGATTGCCTGGTTTGGCTGGGTGTAACCATTCCCACTCTCTTTGCCCGCTTTCCTACTCAGATTTGAACGTTAGCGTTTCATAACGAGGAAGCTTGCATGAAACCTTCTAAGCTTTTCCTACTTAGATCTGATCTCGCTGCCACCAGCCGAAATTTCCAGGGCCTGATCCCTCTTCGTCTACCCAAACCTTTCTCTTGGAACCCGCGGGGGGGACCACCAAAAGACTCAGAAGACCTGAGTCTCACCAAAGGGAAACACCTCCTCCCCTTGTCTCCTCTTTATCTCATCCCAGCTCCCCCTCCCTGCATTTTGAAAAATCCGGTTTCCTGATGGTCCTCTTTGTCAGGTGTTTTGGTTCCCTTTGTTAACCCTTTTACAGTAAAAGAACATTAACCTCTAGCTGATCTATTTAGCCCAACTCCCTTGTTTTAAACGTGCCTCTCGTATGAGAAGCCTTTACCTATCAGCGATGGCCTTCCCACTGCTATCATTTCCTCAGAGAGTCACTCATGCCTCAGAAGTGCACATTTTGCCTCAAAACTAATAAGAGAGTTAAAAAAGACCACAAGGAAATTCAAAGACTGCTCAATGATGGAAGCTCACCTCAACAGCCTCCAACCCTGAATCAGGACCCCGCTTACAGTGATTCCTGAACAAGGCCCATCCTGCAACATCGTGGGCTAAGTGTTTAATGGTTACACTTACTATTCTCATTTTAGTTTTTTATATGGGATCTGTACTTTTGTAGAGACCAATCAAGTGACATTTCTCTTTACTCAGCCTTACTAAGAATACATTATATAACTACATACAAATTATAACTGCATACAAATTATTAGAATAAGCATTGGTGCTGGAGTCAAAATAAAGGCTACAAAAATAAAAGGGTTGTGGACGTGAATGCGAGGCTGAAGGAACCAGATATTGTTGATTGTACAGAAAAGGACCTCAAGAAGATGGTGACGGAAGGTAAAGAAAGGGAGAATTATGCAGGCTCGCCCAAGGAGCCATGTACTGAATTAGAGGTATGAAGCCTGGAATTATTAACAAAATGCTTCAAGCGGATTATTCGAGGAGTAAAAAAGCTTCCTACCGCAAGGTCAGCCACCGGAAACGTATTACTTAAGGCAAGGGTTGTAGGTCCCTTGTAGATATTAGAGGAAATTAGGATTTACTCTTGTAAAGATAGTGGGCCTAGATGGCACACGGGGACTGGATTTAATGACCCAGGCATACTAGCAGTCCATCTGAGCCCAGGTACTCTGTGTCCAGCAATGGGCTGGTGCCAGATAGTTTCAGAAAGGAATGAACAAAACAGAACCATGTTCAAGTCGATCCATCCTTTTCCGCAGTTGGAAGATTTAGGGACACACTGGAGAATGGGGTTGATCCCTAACAGGTCTTGGCAATATGCCATTGATGGACTTAGCCCTAATGAAACTATAACCTAATACTTTTTTGACCCTGTGTTATAATTTTGTAGCCTCAGCACATCTCATGAAAAAGCGATCCACATTCTAAAATGAAAAGTAACTGCCTATGTTAGTTTTAAATCCTGCTCGTGCCATCTTAGATTTCTCCATGTTGAATTCTCTGTTTCTGTATTAATGGAATTGTGTGTCAAATGCCATTAGCTATACATCTTCTTGCTTCCCCTTCTGCTTTACTCACCGCTAATCTCTCCACCTTCGTTGGCTGCCTCTTTGTTCCGCCTTTAACTAGTCCGCTCCTCATTTTTATCTCTGGTTCGTATGAGTTGTTCTGTTTTGTTGTCTTCCTCTCTCTATTTTCAATTTTACATGTTTTTATTTTTATCGAGCGGGCGTGCCCGCACTTCCCCGCAGTCTTCAAAGTGGGGGTGTATCGAAGCTGAGTCCGTTCAGTTTTCCCCGGCTCATCGGGCCTACCGCCTACCTGTCCAGTTGCCATCACTGGACCCTCGTCTATTGTTGTGTTAGTATGTTACCCCCGACCGAGTTATCAAAGCTTGTGTTCGTGTTTTCGACTTTTTGGAGTGTTATGTAAAGGTGCTGATGTTTGTCCTATAATCTTTTCTCTTCTGCATTGTGAGTCACCGTTTTCCCCATTTTGCTTCCCTACTTTTTGCTAAATTGTCTCGCCCCGACTTCCGGGGAGCAGCATTACCCTGTGCACTACTAGTTTACTTCAGATTGTCTCTCTCTCATTACCCAAGCTCTCTGCCCACCTCCCCCACTGCCTGTCCCACCGACTTTTTGCTTGCTCCCCCCGCCCCTTTGCGGCATCGCATATGCTCCGTCCCAAGTTTCAAACAGGAACAATTTGAAATTGTCTCCCGCCTGTGAACCTCTGAAGGGGTTGTACGATCACCTTCTTCTTTAGCTTTCTGTCCTCGAATTCTCGCCTCACTGGGTATACATTTCTAGTTTTTGCCGTCTTTATATTCCAGATTTTATAATCAATACCACGATTTTTGGAGTCTGGATTGAAACTGTATATCAGTGATGAATCTGGCTGAATGTCGTCGCGGTAAGTATGTGGGCCTCCGTGTCTAAGTGGCGCTCCCCGTGCGTATCAAGACCCGTGCCCTATCGGTTTGCCCGGGTTCCTGGCCAGTTTTGTTGCTAATCATTGACTCTACGAGCTGTCCGTGGAACTGTACCTAAGCAATGCAGCTGAACACCATCACTGGCGGCTACATTAGATTTTATGATATGTGGAAGCGCTCTATCCCAGCTCCCCTCCTGAGTTTGAAAAATCTGGTTTCCTGATGGTCCTTGTCAGGTGTTTGGTTCCTTTGTTAACCTTTACAGGTAAAGAGAAACATTAACTCTTAGCGGGGACCCCAAGACTCAGAAGCCCTGAGTCTCACACCAAAGGGAAAACAACCTCCTCCCCTTGTCTCCTCTTTATCTCATCCCCAGCTCCCCCTCCCTGCATTTTGAAAAATCCGGTTTCCTGATTGGTCCTCTTGTCAGGTGTTTGGTTCCCTTTGTTAACCCTTTACAGGTAAAAGAAACATTAACCCTTAGCTATCTATTTAGCCCAACTCCCTCTGTTTTAAACGTTGCCTCTCCTATGAAGAAGCCTTTCCTATCAGCGATGGCCATTCCCACTGCATTCATTTCCTCAGAGAGTCACTCATGCCTCAGAAGTGCACATTTTGCCTCAAACTAAAATAGAGAGTTAAAAAGAACCACAAGTGAAAATTAAGACTGCTCATGATGGAAAGCTCACTCCAACCAGCCTCCAACCCTGAACTCAGGACCCCGCTGTACAGTGATTCCTGACAAGGCCAATCCTGTCAACATCGTGGGCTAAGTGCTTAAATGTGTTACCTTACTATTCTCATTTTAGTTTTTTTATATGGAATCTGTACTTTTGTAAGACCAATCAAGTGACAATTTCTCTTTTACTCAGCCTTACTAAGAATACATTATATAACTACATACAAATTATAACTGCATACAAATTATATAGAATAAGCATTGGTTGCTTGGAGTCAAAATAAAGGCTACAAAAATAAAGGGTTGTAGGACGTGAATGCGAGACTGAAGGAACCAGATATGTTGATTGTACAGAAAAGGACCCTCAAAGAAGATGTGACGGAAGCTAAAAGAAAGGGAAGAATTATGCAGGCTAGCCAAAGGAAGCCATGTATGAATTAGAGGTATGAGCCTGGATAAACAAAACTTCAAGCTGGATATTAGGAGAAAAAGTTCCTACAGCAAGGTCAGCCACACGATAAACGTATCTACTTAAGGAAGGTGTTGAGGCACCATCTGTAGATGTACTTAAGAGAAAATTAGATTTTACTCTTGTAGAAGTAGAGTGGCCTAGATGGCCACTGGGACTGGATTTAATGACCAGGCATCTAGCAGTCCATCTAGCCCAGTATCCTGTGTTCCAGCAATGGCTGGTGCCAGATGTTTCAGAAGGAATGAACAAAACAGAACAATTTCAAGTGATCCATCCCTTTTCGCAGTTGGAAGTTTAGGGACACCTGGAGCATGGGGTTGCATCCCTAACAGTCTTGGCTAATAGCCATTGATGGACCTATCCCCATAAACTTACCTAAATCTTTTTTGAACCCTGTTATACTTTGAGCCTCAGCAACATCCCATGACAAAGCGATCCACTTCTATGAAAAGTACTTCCTTATGTTTATTTTAAACCTGCTGCCTATTGATTTCATCATGTGATTCTCTAGTTCTTGTATTATGTGAAGGGTAAATAGCACTTAGCTATTCACTTTCTGCATACCATTCATGATTTTATACACCGCTATCATATCCACCTTTAGTTGTCTCTCTTCTAAGCTAAATAGGCCCAGTCTTTTTAATCTCTCTTCATATGGAAGTTGTTCATTATTTTGTTGTCTTCCTCTATCCCTTTTCCAATTTTAATGTATTTTTTTTTCTGAGATGGAGTGACCAGAACTTCACGCAGTATTCAAGTTGGGGGTGTGAAGCAGAAGCCATGTCAGTTCATATCAAGGCCTCAGGCCTCACCGAACACTGATAGGTGCATAGCTGGAAACTAGTCTTACTTGTGTGTTAGTATTGTTAAAACAGATAACAGAGTTATAAGAATGTGTTCAGTGTTTAGACTTTATGGAATGCTTTATGTAGGATGCTGCATGTATTAATGCTACTTATAATATTTTCTATATTCCATGTTACAGGGTAACGTTTAAATGTTTATACTATAAAAATGTTTGCTAAAATTGTAAATCCCCACGATCAGGGGAGAAGCATTACCACATGTGAAATACTAGTTTACCTTAAGATGTGTTATCTCCTCACTAACAAAAGAATATCTGCAAACATCACACAAGCCACTGTAAACAAAAGACTTTATTGATTGCTCCCCCCGCACCCATGAAAAGGGGATAAGCATAAATGCACATCCCGTCAATTTCAACACAGGGTAGGAAATAAAAATCTCTATTAAGGAGAAATTGTATCCCTATGCTGCTTGAACTCTGAAGGGTGAAGATTTATAAGGATAAGCAAGAGATCTCCGCCCTAAAGGATATATGGAGTTTGCAGATTATAGCAACTATTATAATCATCCCACAGTATTCTTGCCAGCAAGTTAAAGAAGTATGGGCTGGATGAATGTACTATAAGGTGGATAGAAATCTGGCTAGATCGTCGGGCTCAACGGGTAGTGATCAATGGCTCCGTGTCTAGTTGGCAGCTGGTATCAAGCGGAGTGCCACAAGGGTCATACCTGGGGCCAGTTTTGTTCAATATCTTAATGATCTAGAGAATGGCGTGGACTGTACCCTAAGCAAGTTTGCAGATGACACTAAACTGGGAGGAGTGGTAGATATGCTGGAGGGTAGGGATAGGATATAGAGAGACTTAGATAAATTAGACAGTTGGGCCAAAAGAAATCTGATGAGGTTCAGCAAGGACAAGTGCCAAGTCCTGCACTTAGGATGGAAGAATCCCGTGCACTGCTGCAAACTAGGGACTGAATGGCTAGGCAGCAGTTCTGCAGAAAAGGACCTAGGGGTTACAGTGGACGAGAAGCTGGATATGAGTCGACAGTGTGTTCTTGTTGCCAAGAAGGCTAATGGCATTTGGGGCTGTATAAGTAGGGGCATTGCCAGCAGATCGAGGCACGTGATCATTCCCCTCTATTCTATATTGGTGAGGCCTCATCTGGAATACTGTGCCCAGTTTTGGGCCCCACACTACAGGAAGGATGTGGAGAAATTGGAAAAAGTCTAGGGGAGGGCAAAAACATGATTAGGGGGCTGAGGCACATGATTTATGAGGAGAGGCTGAGGGAACTGGGATTGTTAAGTCTACAGAAGAGAAGAATGAGGGGGTGAGTTGATAGCTGCTTTCAACTACCTGAAAGGGAGTTCCAAAGAGGATGGATCTAGACCAGGGGTCGGCAACCTTTCAGAAGTGGTGTGTCGAATCTTCATTTATTCACTCTAATTTAAGGTTTTGCATGCCAGTAATACATTTTAATGTTTTTAGAAGGTCTCTTTCTATAAGTCTAGCATATATAACTAAACTATGTAAAGTAAATAAGGTTTCTAAAATGTTTAAGAGGCTTCATTTAGAATTAAAATGCAGAGTCCCCTGGACTGGTGGCCAGGACCCAGGCAGTGTGAGTGCCACTGAAAATTAGCTTGCAGCGCCGCCTTTGGCACACATGCCATAGGTTGCCTACCCCTGATCTAGGCTGTTCTCAATGGTATCAGATGACAGAACAAGGAGTAATGGTCTCAAGTTGCAGTGGGAGAGGTTTACATTGGATATTAGGAAAAACTTTTTCACTAGGAGGGTGGTGAAGCACTGGAATGGATTACCTAGGGAGGTGGTGGAGTCTCCTTCCTTAGAGGTTTTTAAGGTCAGGCTTGACCAAGCCCTGGCTGGGATGAGTGAGTTGGGAATTGGTCCTGCTTTGAGGAGGGGGTGGGACTAGATGACCTTCTGAGGTCCCTTCCAACCCTGATTGTAAGCGTGCGGACTCACCCCTGCAGCGCCTTGTGCTGGTCATTTGTGGGAATTAGCTCACCAGCCCCCTGGTAGTACCCCCACAGTTCTGGGTCTCCCCCTCCCAGAGAATCCCCCACCCACTATCCCCACTGCACCTCAGTCTTGGCTACTGCCCAGTGTCCATTTAGCCCCTGTTCACTGGGGCAAACTGCAGTACAAGCCACTCATCACAGGCAAAGGAGTTTGGACCTGCTGCCTGTGGGCTGCCCCTGCAACCCAGTACCTAATAGGCCTTACCAGGCCTGCAGTCTGCGGCTTTCCTAGGCCAGAATTCTCTGGTTCCCTTGACCTTTTCCCAGCTCAGCTCCGCTCCAGATACCTGGTTAGCCTCCCTGCAGCCAGGCTCTTCTCTCTCTGAACGCAGAGAGAGACTGTTGAGCTCTTGGCTCCCAGCCTCTTATATAGGGCCAGCTGAGGCTGATTGGGGCATCTCGTCCAGTCTATCACCTTTCTACCGTGCTTGGTCCCATATCAGACTGTTGGGTGCTCAGCATGATAGAGAGGGGATATTCCATCCAATTCTGTGCCCTCCTGCCCCTCTACCCCTCTTCCCCGTCCTTCAGAGACCCCTCTCACGAGCAACTTCTAATTCAGGAACTGCAATCCCACCTCTCGGTGGGGGCAGTGGACATGGTTCCTCAGGAGCAAAGGGGTGAGAGCTTCTACTCCTGGTATTTCCTAACACCGAAAGCCAAGGGGGGTCTCAGACCCAGCCTGGACCTGCAGCAGCTCAACAAGTTGTAAAGAAACTCAAGTTCCATATGGTCTCGCTGACCTCCATTATCCTGTCATTGGATCCAGGAGACTGCTGTGTTGCCCTTGACTTGAAGGACACATATTTCCACATAGCAATAGTTCCACCTCACAGATGTTACCCCAGATTTGTGGTGAGCAGCAGCCACTATCAGTTTGCCATCCTTCCTTTTGGCCTGTCAGCAGCACCTTGAGTTTTCACCAAATGCATGGCAGTCTTCGTGGAGTTCCTGCGCAAGCTCCAGATTCAGGTTTTCCCTTACCTCAACCACTGGCTGATCAAAGACCACTCCAGGTCCCAAGTGGAGGATCAGGTCAGCTTCATAAGAAGGACCTTCCTCGAACTAGGTCTCCTCCTCAACGAGGCAAAATTCACTCTGTCCCCAGTGCAGAGGATAGAGTTTATAGGCGCAATGCTGGATTTGACTCAAGCCAGGGCGTACCTCCTGGACACCAGATTTCAGTCTCTAGGGGACATGATACGGGGCCCCAGACAGTTCCCCACGACCACAGAAAGAATCTGCCTGAAACTGCTGGGGCATATGTCTGCATGCACCTACGTAGTGCAGCATGCCGGACTCAGACATTGCCCATTGCAGTCATGGCTGGCGTCAGTTTATCGACCAGCTTGAGATGCTCTGGATAGCACTGTAACCCTGCCCTGCTCTGTACTAGACTCCCTCCTGTGGTGGCTGGTGCAGGAGTACCTTTCACCAACCCCCAGCCATCCCTTTAATTAATGATAGATGCCTAGGATCTGGCTGGGAGGCTCATTTGGGAGACCTCAATGCCTCTGGTCTCAGGTGGACCTCACTCAGTATATCAGTGTCAGAGAGCTTAGAGCAGTGCATCTGACATGCCAGGTTTTCAGAGCCCACATATCAAGCAGATGCATATCAGTACTCATGGACACACCATGGTGATGTTTTATATCAACAAATGGGGTGCACGCTCCTCTCCCCTGTGACGGGGAGCCCTCATGCTGTGGGACTTCTGTGTAGAGCACTCAATACACATGCAGGCTTCATACCTCCCCGGGGTACAAAACAAGCTGGCGGACAGTCTTTTCAGGGCCACGAATGGTCCCTCCGGCTGGATGTAGTGAGCTCAATTTTCCATCTCTGGGGCTCTCCCCAGGTAGACCTGTTCGCCACATGCAGCAACAGGAAGTGTCAACTATTTTGCTCCTTCATGAATCACAGCCAGGGTTCCATCGTGGATGCCTTCCTTCTCTGGGGGGACCATCTGCTTTACGCGTTCCCACAGATACCACTGGTCCACAAGGTGTTCCCCAAGGTCCACAGGGACCAAGACCAGGTCATATTGATAGCTCTGGCATGGCCACATGAGCACTGGTTCATATAGTTCTTGGAAATGTCTGTGGCAACCCTTCTCACCTTACAGCTCCTCCCAGCCCTAATCACGCAGGACCATGGCTGCCTCCGGCACCTGAACTTAGAGTCACTCCACCTCACAGCCTGGATGCTGCATGGCTAAATGCTATGGAACTGTCCTGTTCTGATCAAGTCAAACAAGTTCTCCTTGGCAGTAGGAAGCCCTTGACAAGGGCAACGTACCTTGCCAAGTGGAAGAGATGCTCTCTCTGATCAGAGCAGCACCATCAGTTGCCAATGCTCTCCTCAATCCCATTCATACTGGACTGCCTCCTCCATCTTAAACAACAGGACCTGTCCTTGTCATCGATAAGGATCCACTTGACCGCCATCTCCGCCTTCCATCCCGGCGCAGACGGCTTCTTGGTCTTCGTGAACCCTATGGTCAGCCATTTTCTCAAAGGCCTCAACAGGCTCTACCCGCAAACACATCAGCCTGTCCCGCCTTGGGACCTTAATCTGGTCCTCACCAGGCTTATGGGACCTCCATTTGAGCCGCTGGTGATGTGCTCAGTGCTCTTTCTCTCTCTTACAAGGTGGCGTCCTGGTGACGATAACCTCAGCTAGGAGAGTGTCAGAGCTCAGGGCCCTTACATCTGAGCCCCCTTACACAGTATTTCATAAGGACAAGGTTCAACTCAGGTCTCACCTGGCTTTTCTCCCTAAAGTTGTCTCCCATTTTCACATGGGTCAGGACATCTTCCTCCCAGTGTTTTATCCCAAGCCATATTCCTGCGACAGGGAGAAAAGCCTTCACTCTGGATGTCTGCAGTATACAGAGAACTAAGCCATTCCAGAAGTCCATCCAGTTATTTATAGCAGTGGCGGACAGAATGAAGGGCCTCCCTGTTTCATCCAAGCACATCTCATCGTGGATCACATCATGCGTTCAGGAGTGTTACAGCCTGGCGAAGGTGCCCGCTCTATAGATCACCACTCACTCCACCAGGCCTCAGGCCTTCTCAGCTGCATTCCTGGTGCAGGTTCCCACCCAGGAAATCTGCAGAGTGGCAACGTGGTCCTCGATACACACGTTTATGATGCACTACACGATCACACAACAGGCCAGAGCCAATGTGGCCTTTGGACGAGCCGTGCTCCAATCAGTGGATGACTCCAATCTCACCTCCTGAACTTTGGTTTGTGAGTCACCTGGTTGGAATGGACATGAACAAGCACTTGAAGAAGAAAAAACAGATACTCACCTTCTTGTAACTGTTGTTCTTCAAGATGTGTTGTTCATGTCTATTCCAATACCCATCCTCCTACCCCTCTGTTGGAGTAGCTGGCAAGAAGGAACTGAGGAGGTGAGGGGTCGGCAGGGTGCTATGTTGGGCACCATGAAGGCGCAACTCCAGAGGGCGCCCAGGTCGACCCTGTGGATGCTGCTAAGGGAAAAATCTTCCAGCTGGCGTGCACACAGCGCGCACACACCTGGTTGGAATGGACATGAATAACACATCTTAAAGAACAACAGTTATGAGAAGGTGAGTAACTTTTTTTTTTTTTTTTGTTATGCAGAAACTCATGTTATGCAATGCTGATCAGTTAGAACTCAGACACTGAATTAAGCTGCGTTTGTCAGACTCTCTGGCTCTGAATGTTTACTGAATGCCACATAGTACCAGGAATAAAATGAATAAAGAAAATACCCTAAGTAGAATGAATGGACCAATTTAAAAGCCCCCCCCCCCCGAGCTAAAACTCTCTGAAAATATGGAAGACAGTTGGAGAAGGTTTGAACCATGCTTCACTCTTTATCTGCAAGCAATGGATGCCATTAGAAAAGAAAACAATCTAAAGGTAATCTTGTTTCTGACAGGTTCTGAAGCACTTAATGTGTTTAATAGTTTTCATTTAACTCAGGCAGAAGAGACTAACTATGAAATTTTATTATAGAAATTTAAGGAGTACTGATCTCAACATAAAAATGAAACATGAGGTTTTTTTTAAAACTGAGTACAAAAAGAATGTAAACCTATAAAAGATTTTGTGACTGATCCAAGTCTAAGATACAATCTTGCAATTGGGGGGGAATTAACACAATCCCTGATAGGAGACCAGATTGTGATGGGGATCTGAGACAGACAACTCAGAGAAACTATTGGAAGACTCAGAACTAACCACTGACAAAGCAATTACAATTTGCCAAGCAAAAGAAGTCACCTAGTCCAGACTGAAGTTTGTGGAGGGTGGATAGTGCCCCGGCAATGTAGAGACAACAGGTAATCCAAAACCATACAAGAAGAGAGACCTGAAGTAGAAAAGCATGCAAAGCTCAAAGTTGGAGTCCACCAAAAACAGCACATGGAGTTGCACATGATGCAGCAAACAGCACAAGCCAAGAAAATGCTTAGCATATGAGGAAAAGATTCAGGAACTACAATGGATACATCACTTTGTAACAGTTTGCATGCACCAACAGACTGTGCACAGCATGGACAAATGCTGAGGAAATGGACAAATGGAGGAATTCTTCATAGGACAAGATGATTGGACTACCAATCCAAAAGCAAATTTTAAGTTGGACATAGATGTCAGAAACAGTGGTATTATCACTGGAAGAAGAGACATAGTGGAAGGTAAATGGGTAGAACTCAGGGCTGTCTGTCGTGTATTTATGGGTAAATAACATATTGGAAAAGATACAATTTGTAGTATTACCACCAGAAAGAGAATCCACTATTGGATTAAAAACATATCAAGCCCTTGGTCTCATCAAGAAGGTGCACTCATTGGAAGACAGGGGACCAAAACAACTGAGGAAGTGTTTGAGCTCTCAACATAGAATAGAGCTGAAAGAGCCCAAGTACCCCACAATTCACATCTCTAAGAAAGGGAAAGTTCCCTTTGCCCTAAGGCAGAGGCTAAAAGAGGAGCTGGTTCAGCTCATTGCTCTGAGAATCATAGAGAGGGTAGAAAAACCAACAGAATGGTATACTTGTTGGTCATTGTAGAGGGAAAAAATATGTTCTCCTTATGTATAGATCCAAAATAATTTAATATGTAAGGAAACATTTTTTCATTACCTACAAGGGGAGAATGTTTTGGAGAGATAGCTGGTGCCAAATGTTTTTGTATGTTTTGATTCATCCTCCCATGAAGGAGTGAACAGCTCCCTTCAGACAGATGCAGGACAGCTATTAATATCCAATAACCGATCACAGACCAACTGGTGGCATCTCTCAGTTGGCATGATGGGGTAGGTAGTGGTGCAGCTACCTGTATAAAATGCCACATAGACCCTATGAAAATGGATGTCAAAGCCATTAAAGTAAATCTTTCCGGGGCAAGTAAGGTTTCGAAGTCTTGGTAGGCAACTCATGTAGAAGAAGGCAAACTCTGATTTTAAATCAAGGGTATCAGACTTGGACAGCCAACTTGTGAAGCTTGTTCAGTCACTATACTTGTGAACTGATATCCATGTCATTGTACCTCAGAGGGCTAAGACATTCCCTGCAAGCAATATACAACAGCCTTGCCTAACTGTTGTAACTGGGCACAGGCTGCTAAAGTAAGAAGCGAGTGATTAAGTGGAATAAGCTGTGATGTGCAAGTTGTAATGTAGTAATGCTGACTGGAAGAAGCTTGGAGCGATCTGAGGGCATAAAGAGAAGAGTAAATATGGTATGTGTACAGAAGACTAAATGAAAAGGTTGTAAATCTAAGATACTGGTAGAGGGTTACAAAATCTACTATTCAGGAAGTGGTGTTGGAGTTATTCTGAATGAAACTGTGGAGTGGCATGTGTTTGAGGTTATCACAAGATCAGACCAACTGATGAGAGTTAAACTGTGTTGGGAATAGATAATTATCCATGCAGTAAGTGGATATGCATCACAGCTACGAGAGGATCAAAAGGTAAAAGAGGAGTTTTCCCATGCCTTATTGGAAACATACCCTCCAATGAGAAGTTAATTATCAGAGCAGATCTAAATGCACATGTTGCAATTGCAAAAGCTGGATATGAAACATTCCATGGAGGATACAACATTGGAACCAGAAACTCAGAAGGGTAAACATTCCTACAGAGTTGTCTGGCACTAGACTTGGTCATTACAAATGCACACTTTCAAAAGAGGTAAAGCCTTCTCATAACTTATGCCAGTGGAGGCCACAAGTCCCAGATTGACTTCTTTTTAACAAAAAGTAATAGATCACGAATAATCAGTTGAAAGATAATACCTGGTAAGTGCAACATGAACCAGCACAGACTTATTGTGGACTTCAAAATGCAGAGAACTCAGAAACATCTGAACCCTTGCCATCGGAAAGGCCTAAGTGGTAGAAACATAAAGATTGAAATGAAAAAATCTTTAAACAAGAAGTAATGCACAGACTGCCTTCCTAAACGCAGGAGGTGATGTGTGGAGGTTAACTGGCATAAACTAAAATTAACATTGCTGGAAATGGCACATGCAATCCTAAGAGTGATTAAACCAGTGCCAAAAAGAATAAGAAGGGAGACTTGGTGGTAGAATCCTGAAGTTAAAGAATCTTTTGAGAAGAGATAGATAACTTTTTTAAAAAAATGGCAGGCCAGTAGCATGTAAGATTATAAATGGCATTTATGGAGGCAAAAAAGAAGTGTTGCGATAGCTAAAAATTTTGGCCTTTGAATGAACAGCTATGTAACCAACTGGGAGGATATGAGGGAGAAAAGATCATCTACAAACTCACCTAGGAAAGAGAGAAAACAACGAGAGATGCAAACAAGTTAGTTTATGTTAGAAATGAACATATTACAAACAAATAGTGAATCAATCAATAAAGTCTGGAGTGATTATTTTGAAAGAGTGATGAATGAGGAAAATCCAAGGGAGCAACTAAGAACATAGCATGCAAGAGGAAGACATTGTACAGGCACTTAAGGAAAATGAAAAAAGAGAAAGCGCAGGGCCAGATGAAGTACTGGGGCATGGGCTGAAGTCATTAGGAAGGGAAACCTTTGAACATTTTAAAAGTCTGTTAAACTATGTTGTTAAGAAAGAGAAAATATGAGATGAATAGCATAAAAGCTTTGTGGTGTTCATCTTTAAACATAAAGGAGATATCCCATTGATTGCAATTATCAGCCAATTAAAGTGATGTCACATTCTGTGAATGTGTGTAAGATTATTGAAAAGCATCTGCATGGAAGAGGTGAAATTTGGAAGGGTCAGTACAGATTGATGCCTGGAAGAAGTACAATTGATACCATATTTGCTGTACAATTCCCCATGAAGAAGTTCAGAGAAAAGAGCTGGCAACAGGGCATGATTTTTTTGTGGACTTGGAGGGAGAAGGCTTACAGTCATGTGCCAAGAGAATGAGTTTGGTGGAGCTTGCGATGGAAAGGTGTGTTGGAAGGATATGTCTGTCTTATCCAGGATATGTATGTTGGAGTGACTACTGTAGCCAAAACCAAATAGGGCTACACAGAGAATTTCCAGTAAACATTGGCTTATATGAAGGCTCAACGTTCAGCCCTTTTTTGTTTTGCAGTTTTCTTGATAAGTAAGAATATATGAAAGGAGCTGCCTTGGAATATGCTGTTCATGATATAGTTATATGGATGGAACATTGTGAGACTCTGCAAACCAACTTTGAACAGTGACAACACAGTGTTGAGCAGGTGGAACTTAGAGTGAATGTTGATAAGACTGAGGCTATGATAACTGAGGGAGGAGGATCCACCATAAAGGATAATACAGAAAGAGAGCTTAGAGTGAAAGAATTTAAGTACCTTCAATTAATGGTTGCTGACAATAGTGTTCTCCTGAGCGATTCCTGTCATTGTACCAAAGGTACTTAGTGCAGATGACCCCATTTCTCTGTGATTAAAAGATGCTAATAAAGTTAAAAGGTGGAGTACATAAAACTGTACTTTGACCCATCCTAATATACAGAACAGAGACATGGCACGCCATAAGAAAATAAATCAACATGCTCTCCGCCAAGAAAATGAAGATTTTGAGATGGGCAAATGGTTGGACACTCCATGAGAGGAAATTAAATGAGGTTGTGAGAGGCCTAATGCTGGGTGCCCTAGTTGAAGACAAGTTGAAGGCTAAGCTATGTTAGTATGGACATGTCCAGAGGAGACCCAACAGTTAGATTGGTTGGATGGCCCTTGCAATGATCATGAATGGAAGATGACCAAGGGGAAGACCAAAAACTCAATACATGGACTGGATATCAGTGAACCTTAAAAAGACCAATTTGCACAACACCCAGGTTTATAATCTTGAGTTTTAGAAGAAGGCGGCTATAAAAGTAGCCCCTGATTAGATAAGTGGCAGGAAAGAAGAAGCTTAATATATCAGCAGGATTCTGGCTGAAGTCATTAGAAAACAGTGCATGTGTTTGTGCATATTCAACAGCTTCTCCAGATTCCGGAAGGGAGGGAGATAAGTAGGGCCCTGCCAAATTCTTGGTCCATTTTGATCAATTTTGGTCATAGGATTTTTAAAATAGTAAATTTAATTATTTCAGCTATTTAAATCTGAAATTTCATGAGTGTTGTAATTGTAGGGGTCCTGACCCAAAAAGAACTTGTTTCGGGTAGGGGTGGTCGCAAGGTTATTGTAGGGGGGAGGTGGCAGTGCTGCTACCCTTACTTCTACACAGCTGCTAGCAGTGGTCCTGCCTTCAGAGCTGGGCAGCTAGAGAGAGGTGGCTGCTCTCCGGGAGCCCAGCTCTAAAGGCAGAGCCACCGCCAGCAGCAGTGCAGAAGTAAAGATGGCATGGATGGTATTGCTACACTTACTTCTGCACTGCTGCCTGCAGAGCTGGGCCCTCAGTCAGCAGCTGCCGCTCTCCAGCCACCCAGGCTACACACCCCACTAAAATAACACTGGGACACCCCCCCCAACTCCCTTTTGGATCAGGACCCTGAGTTTAAGAAATGCTGATCTCCCCTGTGAAATCTGTATTGTATAGGGTAAAAGCAAACAAATGACCAGTTTTCACAGCCTGTGACACCTTTTTTCATGGCCGCAAATTTGGTAGGACCCTAGAGATAAGCGTCCCTGAACTGGCCATCTTTCCCAACAAGGTCGTAGACAGGGGTGAGACAGCTGAGCCTCTGGATAAGGAACAACCAGAAGTAATGGACTTACTGAGAACAGTGGTGCTGATATCTCCGGAGTGCCTTGTAGGTGTATAAAACAATGAGGCAAGGCACCTCAGAGACTAATTGAATATTGCTAGTTAGTTAGTTAGCAGGTTGGTTATAAGTATTTAACATTTTGTGTTATGTTAATATTGATTCTTAATTGTTGTGTTTGGCTGGAGAAGATGATGTGGAGAAATGCACCCTTCAGAGGCTCTGGCATGAGCCAGTGGAAATGGATTGTTGCGTAATATGCTGCATAACATAATGCTGATCAGTTTGAACTCAGACATTAAATGCAGCAGATCTCTGTCAGACTCCCTGATTCTGAGTGATCAGTGGACACCACATCACTTTGTACCCTTTCCACTGTCATTTCTTACCTTATTCCTAGATTGTAAACTCTTTGGGGCAGGTGCTCTTTCTGTTCTGTGTTTGTACAGCACTTAGCACAATGGTGTCCTGGTCCATAACTGTATATGCCAAAACATATGATCAGTAAGGCTGTTTTGTGACTACATATGAAATAATGTTTTTATATTAACCCTACAATTAATGTACAGAATCAAGGGACCAGATTTTGCCTGATAGGTTCTAGTTGCTTGGGGGACAATACCCAGCTGCACCTTACCAGGGCGAGCTTCAAGCCAGAATGTGCCACTCCGTGATTCAAAGCAGTGAGGAGGAGCATGCCCACTGCACCAACCCTTAAGAAGGTGCTGCATGCTCTCCCTGTGTTACTGGTAAGATCTTCTGATGAGGGTTGAGTCCATGGGCCCACTTCCCCCTTCCCCCTTTCTGCCTCCTTTTGGATAACTAGTATCCCAGGGGGAGCCAAGAGGAAGTAGTCCAGTCTCAGGAGAGTGCAAAGGCTGCATTATTCCTGGCCCAGAAGAAGCAAGAAGGAGTGCTTCTTTGTGCCCTTATCCTCAGTTCTCCTCTGTGCAAGGGGCAAACACAATCTGGCTCCAACTGTTTATCAAACGGCTTCAATAATAGACTGCTGTCTGATTTATGCCCTCTCCCAGTGACAATAATAAAATGGAAATGAATACAAATGCACACCCAGGAAGTAGCCATCACTAGCAATATTTAACTGATTACCTTTTATTTGAGTTTAGAAAGTGAATCGATAAGTGAATATATAATGAATAACAGAGATTGTCACCAAATTCTACAGACATAATGATAGCTGTTTGATCTATATCTAAGTATGTTAAAGGTCATAAAATGAAGGTCATGTTCAAATCCAATTGCAGTTCAGGAAAAGTATCCTGGCTTATTAGCATTAGTGTCGTGCTAGATTCTGTGTACACTGGTAAACAGATTAAAATACTTGACATATTATTCAATTAAATGTGAGATTGCTAACTGACAGACCAAAGTGTATTGATTTTTCCAGCCACATTAAACTAAATACATGGCACAGTGTTTCATTAGCTTTTGTGCTTAACCCTTGCACATTAACCCAGTTACCCAGTGTAACATGTATGTGCATCAAATAAAATAATCTTAAACTTCTAAATTGGCAGTCATTGGAAAAAATGGATTCTTCTTGAGGGATTCTGATATATTTTTATCACTGGATGTATTTTCTTTGCCATGAGTCAGTGTTCTCTAGATGTCCAAAGACATGCAAAAAGACTCCCACTCCATGTTCATTCAGCAAGTGCATAGATTCATAGAGTTTAAGGCCAAAAAGGACCAGTAGATCATCTAGAGTGGTCTCCTGTATATCACATTAAATGTCATCTATTTACTCCTGTACTGAGCCCAATACTTTGTGTTTAGCTAATGGATATCTTCCAGAAAGGCATCCAGTCTTGATCTGAAGACATCAAGAAATGGAGAATCCACCACTTCCCTTGGTAGTTTGGTCCAATGGCTCATCATCCTAATTGTTAAAAATATGCCTAATTTCATAGATTCTCAGGCCATAAGGGACCATTGTGATCATCTAGTCTGGGGTCCTATAGAACTTTCCCAAAATGATTCCTAGAGCAGATCTTTTAGAAAAATATCCAATCTTGATTTAAAAAGTCAGTGATGGAGAATCCACCATGATCCTTGGTAAACTGTGTCAATGGTTAATTAGTCTCGCTGTTACAAATGTACGCCTTATTTCCAGTCTGAATTTGTCTAGCTTCAACTTCTAGCCATTTGATCAAGTTATACCTTTCTCTGCTTGATGGAAGACCCCATTATTAAATATTTGTTCCCCATATAGGTAGAGACTGTAATCAAATCACCCCTTAACCTTCTCTTTGTTAAGCTAAATAGATTGAGCTCCTTGAATCTATCACTGTAAGCCATGTTTTCTAATCATTTAATCATTCCCATGGCTCTTCTTTGAATCATCTCCAGTTTATAAACATTCTTCTTGAATTGAGAACACCAGAACTGGGCACAGTATTCCAACAGTGGTCACAGCGGTGCCAAATACAGAGGTAAAATAACCGCTCTGCTACTCAAGATTCCCCTATTAATGAATCCCAGGATGACATTAACTCTTTTGGCCACTCTGTCACATTGGGAGCTCATGTTCAACCGATTGATTATCCATCATGACCCCCAAATCTTTTTCAGAGTCACTGCTTCTCAGGGTAGAGGCCTCCCCCCTATTCTGTAAGTATGGCCTACACTCTTCATTCCCAGATGTATACATTTACATTTAGCTTAATTAAAATGCATATTATTTGCTTGTGCCCACCAAGTGATCCAGATCTCTCTGAATCAGTGACCTGTTCTCTTCATTATTTACCACTTTTCCAGTTTTTGTGTCATCTGCAAACTTTATCAGTGACAACTGTAGGTTTTCTTCCAACTCATTGATAAAGATGTTAAATGGCATAGGACTAAGAACCAGTCCCTGCAGGACCCCCACTAGAAACATACCCACTCAATGACCATTCCCTGTTTGCAGTTACATTTTCAGACCTATCCGTTAGAATTAGTTTCTAATTTGAGTTTTTCTGGCTTCAACTTCCAGATGCTGCTGCCTATAATGCCTTTCTCAGATAGATTACAGTGCCCCTTAGTACCCAGTATTTTCTCACTGTCAAGGTAGTGACACACTGTAATCAAATCACCATGCAATCTTCTTTTTGATAAACTAAATAGATTGAGCTCTTTAAGTGTCTCACTGTGAGTCTCCAGCCCTTAAATCATTTATGTGGCTCTTTTGTGCCCCTTAACAATTTTTCAATATCCTTTTCAAAATGTGGACACCATAACTGTGTGCAATATTCCAGTACTGTTTCACCATTGCCATGTACAACTCCCTGTTTATACATCCAAAGATTGCATTAACATTTTTTGACACAGAATCGCACTGGAAGGCTCATAATGGGATGCTTGTGCCCTATGACCCCTATATCCTTTTCAGTCACTGCTTTTCAGGAGACAGTCTCCAGCTCTGTAGGTATGGCCTATATTCTTTGTTCGTGGATGTATAACTTTGCATTTGGCTGTATTAAAATGCATTTTGTTTCAGTGGGCCCAGCCTACCAAGCAACAAGATTGCTCTGTATGACTGCCTTGTCGTCATCATTATTTGCCATTCTGCCAGTCTCTGTGTCATCTCCAAATTTCTATTTATACACTAAATTTATATTTACTTCCAGATCATCAATGAACATATTAAATAGCATCATGCTTAACATCAGTCTCTGTGGAACTCTCCTAGAAACACCTTCATTTGATGACGATTTTCTAATGATACATTTATTTTGAGATCTGTTAATCAGTTCTTAATCCATTTAACCTGTTCTTTACTGATATTATATAGTGCCCTATTTTTAATTGGAATGTCATGTGTGTTACTAAGTCAAATACCTTAGAAAGTCTAAGAACTAGGCCGTATTGATGGTCATAATATACTGCTATCCATAATATTTTCTATGAGTGGGACATATTTTAAAAATGCAGTTACAGGGAAAGAAGAATAAGTGAAAACTGTTTGCAACAAACCACCTTTCAATTACATCTCGTGTTTATTTTCAATTTGTTGCTCTGCAGGGAATGGTTTGTGTTAGTTAAGAGTGTTTATTCTGAAAGGTTCCACGCTTCCAAGCATCAAAGGAAAATTCATATTCTTTCTTTGCAAGATGTGATCCATATCATTAACTCCGCCACCAGTAAGAAAGAGGGTGTTTGTTTCTAATGTTTGCAGTGTTCAACAAGAGGATCAAATGAATGTGTCTAGTCTGTCCGCTATCTGTTCTGTTACATTCAGCTGATAGGGCAAGGAAGAACCTTTGAACTGCACATTAAGTACTGATTAACGATAAAGTGAGATTCAGAAATTAGTCTGAGAAGCAACATTTGCAGTTTTTACACCACGACAGTCTTTCAGGGCATGACAAAGCAGTGGTGTGAGAGTTTCATGGGTGCATTATGGCAGATTTCCAAAGTATAAAAGCAAAATGTTAGCTCTGACTGCTAGCATAAAGTAACATTTTCTGCACTCAGCACAATAGCTGGAAACCAAGTGCTTTTTACCACAGTGATAATGGCTTTCAGCCACTGAGATTGTTCAGTGAGTACCAAATTGTACCCAGCCCCGAAGAGCTGGAACCATGGGCCAGGCACAGTCACGGTAGGCAGCATTAATGCTTCTCTCAGCTGGTGGTAGCCAGCTGAAAGGGTGTCTGGCGTGAGGGCAAAAGCCCTAATTACCCTCTGTCCAAAACTGCCCTAGTCCAGAGGGGAACACAGGCAGATTCCCAGGAGGATTTCTAAGTCAGACAGAATTCAATGCCTCCTCACCCAACCAACTCCCCCCGGTACAGGCTGCATCACAATCTGGCCCTGAAGCTTCGCTATGGAAAAACAAAGGAAAAACAGTTGCATAGTAGCACAGTAACAAACACAATCACAGCAGGACCAATTAAAACAGGAACTAAAAATGAAAGGAAAGGGAATTTAAAACAAAATGTAACTTGAAGTATCGCATCCTTCCTACTGCAAAGGCCACAATTAGATTTGTTTAGTTTTAAGGGGGAAGGGAGAATTGAAATGTTTTGTACCATACACAGTGAAATAAAGGAAACAGAGGGACATGATTTTTACAGCTACTCGATGTGAATGATGACCATGAGCCAGTTTCTGCTGTTCTCAAAAGTCTCATTAATATAACATGATAGAATTACATTAGAATTTGGCCTATTGTGGTCTCTGTGAAAATGACCCACATGTAAAGATAGGAAAGAATGAGTTCCACCAATGCTGATCCTCACGAAGGGATCTGAGGGATTCTAACAATTTCTTTGGCTCAGGCCTCCGTTGGAAGGCTTAAAAAAAAAAAAGTCTGCTAGTATGGCCTGGGAGGGTTCCTTTCTGTCTTCAAATCTGGTTAGCTACTTAGCTTGTACACATAAGCCAAACTAAGTTAATCCTCTAACTCTGCTTTTAATCAGAGGTATCCTGGCTACCCTAGAAATTGCCTTTTTACTTAAATCCTATGGAAAGGGCTAGAGCCCTGCTCATCTTGTTGGGGAGGAGGGCTTTTTAAACTCTTCAAGAACATTTTCTTTGCTTGGAGCTCATCAGAAAATAAACTATAAAACCTATAAGCCTACAAAAGCTATAAGCTATAACAAACACAAATCAAGTCAATCTTTGTCATTCTTCCTTTTTGGAGAACTGAGAAACATTTTGAATGCAAAATGTGCATGATCAAGCAGACCACCCAAAAGCCTGCTGGAGAAAGAAAACTTTTCCTTCTCTTCTCTGGGCAGTATCAGAATCCATGGACCTCGATATTATCCCAGTCAGAGAACCATGGGCTCATGCAATGCCCAGTGCTTCAAAAGCTGCCAATCTGCCCCACAGGTATATTCATTCCCATCCCTAAATCTGGCAGTCAGTTCAACCCTGTGCATGTCAATAAAAATCATCTCATCCAACCCCCTGCTCAAAGCAGGACCAATCCCCAAATGGCCCCCTCAAGGACTGAACTCACAACCCTGGGTTTAGGAGGCCAATGCTCAAACCACTGAGCTATCCCCTCTCCCTGAATAACTATAGTTGAGCATTCACTCACTGTATACCCTGAGGCATGAGAAATGTATACTTACTGTATACAAATAACTTGGGTCTGACTCTGGGCCCAAGAATACTCTGCATCAGGACAACAGCTGTAAAACTCTTTTATTTTTGTGCAAGGACCCCTTCGAGCCATACAGTACAGATAGTTTTATCAGTACGATGCAGTTCACCATTGTGCTGCAATTGTTAAGAAGTACGAACATAAGCTTTCAGCTACCTGCTTTGTAGAAACTGCTGCCCATCTGCACCAAGTAAACCTTCCATTTATGGTGCCTTCTATGTTTGTTGCTGTGTCTTGCTTTTCTGTGACAATTAGCAACAGTTTGGTAAGATGTCCTATGCACCTGTTTCCTGTTTCACAATAGCACATTCAGATTAGTGGCCTAGTAGGTCTGTATTGCTGCCACTTTTGGTTGTGTTAACTGTTGTCTGGATATGTTGCTTCATCTTGTATGATGCCAAACAAACTCAGGGAAGTTTCAATAGCTTCCTGAAAATGTGCACTTACTTTCAGCTCAGCAACTGAATTACCTCTGTAGTATAAAGCGTTTAGTACTGCAGATGATGTTAGAAATAAATAGATTTGTACTCTGCATCATGGAAAGTGTAAGGAATGAAGCTTTTGTAAAAACTGAACTGCTAGCAGGTTAATGAAGGGCAACTTTCGGGCAACAATCATTTCAGCACTTTTCCTCCTATCTTGGCCCATGGATTCATCTTGACTCCATGAAGCTGCATGAGCCAAGGAACAACACCATGAATCACACAGTGGCTTAATGTCTATCTCTGGCTCAGATGGGAAGAAACTCATGCTTCTCGGGTCTGACTGGATTTCAGAGCTGGCTTGAGCTTAACTGGTTGATGCTTTCTGATGATTTTATCCGGGCCCAGTCAGTTTTTATAGTTACTGCATTCAACAAAAATAAAAATCCATATGTGAAATGCAAAACTGAAACATGCAGTGGAAACCATGCTTGGCTAAAGGCATTGTCCATCTGTCAACAGTGAAGCAAGTACCTTGATTGACATTGAAATTATTGTGATTAGACTGCAAAGTTAACAGCCTTTTAAAAGGAATGCGAGTGTGAAATTCTCTGAAGGAAGAGACTGTGCAGTGCAGGCCCCATACAGTATCCCTGCAGTGCAGTCTCAAAGCACTGAGGTAGGAGGCAGGTCTAGATCACAATTTTAGGTTCCCACTCTGCATGAAACTCACCAAGCAGCACCCATGCTTGGGAGTTAGTGAAGATCTAAGGGCCTTTCTGAGACCATAGCTACGTACTCAGGTGGTTAGCTCTTCCCACAGCTAATACCACCATGGCTACGTTCTATTTTTAATATGTTGTATCTTTGCAAATCAGAATTTACACCTCTAGTGTAAACATATATTTACAGTGCTTTTTTGCTGTTTGGGTTATTCAGCACTAGCTGTTCCACACCAACTATTTTGGGCTTTTTCCACCTTGTGAACAAGCCCTAAATAAGGAGTGAATAAAGGAGAAATCATGAATGAAGAGTGAAAGTAGAGGAATAAAGAGAGGAGAGTTTGAGTTTAGGGGAGAAAGTGGGAGCGGAGGAAAGTGAATGTGAGTGAAGGTCACAAGAATGGCATTTACCACTGTCACATTTGTGCTTAGTCTGGTTGTCATTCTTGCACACAAGAAAAATGAAATGTCTGAAGTTATTTGACATGGCAAAATGATAGAAGAAAATGGCATCTCTACAATCAAAAGGGCTAGAATCTTTTTTTAGGTCTTTATTTTGGAAAATACAGCAAAATCTTGGGAGAAATCCCAAATCTCCACATCCTATGGCTGTCGGAAGTGTGGCTTTTCACTGTTCCTCCTCTTGTGTTACACTTTCACTCCACTAAGGTATTTAAATTCTTTATATCATTTCCACCTCACCTCACAGTTAGGGGGCCTCAGCAGTTAATCAGAATAAAGGCTGCCTAACCAAAATATAAACGTTGTACAAATGTTTCACTTTTTAATTAAAATATTTTCGATGATTTAGTTACCTCATAGGTTCTTTTACCCTGTGTTTAAGTTAACGTGAGAATCTTCCAGTGTTCAGCCATAGTGTGTACAGCATAATTAATGTACCTTTACTTGAGATTATGCCTAAGAATACCTATCTAATCAAGTTAAATAGCCAACAACTGTGCTGGCACAATGCCATTCCAAAAATAATAGATGCCTTGTTAAGGGGGATTAGGACATTTAAATAAGAACACAGATAGGAAAAAATAAGAACCATACATAATCTGCAATGTAAGGCAATTACAAAAGAACAGAAACAACAGTGAATGTGTCCAAAAGGGTGCAAGAATAGAAATTCAGCTGGCAAATCCCTCACCAAAACTCTTTAATTTAATTTAAAGCTTTGAATCATTTTCTGTAATACTAAGAAGGCTACAATAACTTATCTCTTGGTATATTATTGGAATGCACTTTCTGTAATTAGAGACAGCAAGCGAATTCTCTGACATTTTATATTTATTATTGGCCCAATTCACTAATATATCACAATAGAGTTAAATTGGCATAAAACTGGAGTAGCACAGTGATGATTCAGGTCTGTGAATGTTTCCCAGGATACATACAAGCATGGACAATTTCTAAATTAGGAAGTATTTGTGGATTCTGAAAATCTCCTTATCAATTATTGCTGAATTTAAACAAATAACTTTCTTAAAAGATTATTTAGGTACAGAGTAATTTAGGGTTTTTGCTCCTTGTTCCAGTACACTTTGCTGAAGCTGTAATAATTAAACATGGCAATATTTTCCACTTTAATATTAATCCATTGGTTAATTTTGACCTCAGTCACATACAAAATATTGGCCAGCCCTGCCCGTCCCCCAAAAATATATTAAAGAAAGATGCTTCCACAGCCTTGCTGATCAGATATTTTGGAGGTAATATCTAAAAATGTATTACTAAGTTAAAAAAAAACAAACTAGGATTCATGACTCACAACTTCTAAAAAAACCCCACATAGAATACATTAACCCACACAATCGGTGTTGGTATGATAAAAATCTGAATGTTTGCTTTGTGGGGAAAAATGACATGTGGGTTCCAAGAATGACAGGAATTATGTATTTCTGGTATAAACCTGTGCTGTGGAATTACAGCTAAATGATGGCTATTCTACTTCATCAACTTGCTGTGTGCTCTTAAAACAGCCACTGTGTCCCAACTGAAACATTTCAGCATTGAGCGAAGTGAATTATATACCACTTGGTAAAGCCTTAAAAATAGAATTTATGTGATGTTTAGACCTTGCGTCAGTCCTCTGCATTAGGGGTCATTTCATCTTAAAGGCATATAGCCCCGCATCTTCACAAAGGCCTATCACAAGAGGAGCTGAATAAAAAAAAATCCACTACCATAGATCTTTAGTGAGCATCGAACAAGATCCATATTTGTACAATTGCATCATAGCAGTGAATGGAGTTGAAGCCGCATTACTGCTGGCAGCCCTCTATCACAAAGTAGGACTAAGAATTGGGCTGGCCAGAAGACAGCAATTACACTTTGTGAACAATTTGGGGGTTTCAAAAAAGGAAAGAAAATGAGATGTTTTATTTTTTTGTGAGTTTAAAGAAAAAAAAAAAAAGCAGGCCCTAAGCCAGAATAGTCAATAGCTGCTGATTAGGGCACTTGTCTGGGAAGTGGGAGACCAGGTTCAAGTCCCTGTTCTGTCTGATTTGAAGCAAGTACTTGTACCTTGGTCTTCTACAGGTAAGTGCCCTAACCACCGGGTTATAGGCTGTTGTGAGGTCTCTCTCTGGCTTTCATTTTGACATGAGAATTTTTTGTCAAACCCAGTACATTTCTGTGAAATATTTAGATTTTGACAAAACAACATTTTTAATGGAAAAAGGCTTTCTTGAAAAATTTTCCACCAGCTCTGTCTATGAATGACCCATTTTTCCATACGCTGCACTGTCTGCACATTGGAAGCAGATAAAAAAATTGAGAAAATCATCATGTTTTCTGCAGCAGTGCAACAGGTCCCTTGAGAGTTCCAAGAGCAGTGAAGCTTGTCTCTCTCACCAACAGAAGTTGGCCCAATAAAAGATATTACCTCACCCACCTTGTTTCTCTAAAAGCAATGAAGTTAAGAGAAGGTAAATGACATAGTCAGAGCCAGGTTTGCTGGAGTGGCATTTATGGCTGCAGCTGGAGTCTCTCAGTAGAATGTTGTACTGTAAGGCAACATTACAATGTAAAGCGTAGTGAGGTTCAACTACCTTGTTGCCAAAGTGTTGTGCTGTGCTAAGAAGACAAACGCTGATTTTTGCTGGAACGCTTTTGTACTGTCACATAAGTGCAGAATCCATCCCAGTCATTAGAATAAAAGTAGCATTGGGGAAAAAAGCCACCTCCTGTCATATGATCGTTAAAATGCATGAAATTTAAAGCTCGGCTAATAATGGGCCAACTGCTGAAGATCTTTGCTGTTTTTATACAGGCTTTCCTTAGGGAAGACTCCTGTTAACTTGATACCTTATTTTTAAAGTAGCAGTCACATTATACAAAGTGACAGAGTGACAGGCAAGGAGTCACTATCAGACCTAAAAAAATTGATATTTTTGCTAAAATAAGATTAGTCAAATAGGACTTTTTATGTATATATATACAGAACATACATCTAAACTCTGTATACTATGCATATACTGCTGTCTTGCACCCAGAAATATCAAAAGAGTCAGAATGGCAGTCATCAGTAAATTCAGCCCCTTTTTTTTGACAAATATAAAGAGGGCTCTGCAGGGCTGGCAGAGGAGATTCAGAAAAAGCTCTACCACAATTCTGGCAGCTGGCATTTAGTGAGAGAGAAGCCCTTGGGCCATCGCCCACTGCAGTCACTCCCCATGGTGATATTAACTTACATTTGTAGCTTTGAACTTAATCCCTAAAACTATCTACATACAGCACCAAAATACAGCTATTTGGAAGTCACCATGTGGACCTGATGCTGTACAGCAATGCGGAAGGAGAAAGTTTGACCAAAGACATCTTGGCTGCATCTCAGTCTTAGAGATAGCGCCAAGAGACCTTTCTTGTACACAGAGAGCAGATGGGACCTCAGATTTTTCAATCCAGCCTGAAATCATAGATCTCAGTTTATCTGCTGTATCTTAGAAGGATGAAGGGCATGCAGAAATATCTGCTGTAAGAAATGGATCAATAAACAATGATGACTTTCAGCCAAGTTTGAGAAGTATTTACATATTTTATTGAATATCTTACCTGATATAACTGATAGCTGTTAGTGTTTAAGACTGCCTCTCATGTATATACATCTGCTTTGCCCTTTTCTGGGTTTATGCTGAAGTTTCTCGTACAAACATTTAATAATTTCAGGTTGTCTAATCACATTTTCTTGTTTGTTTTTGAAGTGCCATATTTTCTCACTGGTGTCTTGCTATAGAGTGAAAATTGTGCCAAGTTTATAGGAATATCCTGCTAAAAATACTGGATCTGAGTCTGCTTTCAGTGTTTGGTGTAAATCAGGGATAACACCACTGATTTTATGTCAGTGCAAAGTGAGGGGAGAACCAGGCTCACTTTAAAAAAGAAGGCTGATGGACTGAGCCTTTGTTGCTGAACTTCAAACCAGTGGCTCTAGGGGATCTAGAATTTAGTGAAGGAATCTGCCAGGAATCTTCCTGCAGTGGCCAGGAAGAAAGAGAAGAGAGATGATTGCTATTTTTAACTCAGATATATGGAGGTGAAGACCCTTTTTAATCCAGGAGCACAGCAAAAGCCATCAATGCCAATTTTCCTGCTGAGGGTTGCCTTCTTGAAATATGTGAGTGGACTAGAGACTGCAACTAACTAATATTCTCACATACCACCACATGGTGGCCAAAACTCAGTAGTGAAAGCCTCCATTGGAATGAATGAGTACTAGTTTATATTCTCTTTATTTTAATTCCTTCACACTGCCAATTTGAATTCTCTCTCTAGAGGATGGTGTTGGTGTCCTTGTCCTTCCTCATGTCCAAAGAAGGCTTAGAAGGTGGATTGTTTTAAGAAACAAAACACAGAGGAAAAAGGGATGGGCAAATAGAGGGAACAAACTTCTGGAAGCTAGAGAGAGGTGGAGCCAAAGGCCTCCAGTCCTCTTATTTTTGCATTCCTAGAACAATAAATCATTTTTATCCAAACAGTCATGACATTTTGATTTGAAATGATATATAATATAATATAATATAATATAATATAATTATAATTATAATTTAATTAATTAATAAAGTACCATAAACCATGTAAACAATGTACAGTAAGTGCTCAGTCAAGTTATTTTTGAGGAAAAAATCTTAATGATGATGAACGTTTCTTAAAATATTGTTATGCTGGGGGGTTCATGAAACCTTGGAGCTAGCAGGCATAAAAGTTGCCATTCATTCAGCATAAATGTGAAAAGCAATTAAGCTTTTTTATGGAATAGATAGCTGCCAGTAGGAGACACAGTCCAAAACATAGATGGCATGCAAGACTGGAGTAGAAGTTGAGCCATGAGGTCTGAGAGGGTTTTCCTTGGAATCTTACTGCAAATATAGGGAGTTGGGTATTTGAGGGAGCTGCGTGTGAGAGAGAAATGCCAGAAACACTACAGAAGCAGCCAGAGAAGGCAACAAGGAATCCCTGATTCTGATAAAACTAAGAGCTTTTTGGGTAGAATGTTGGCCGAAAAGAGGCTTAGAACTATGAGCAGAGAAAGTAAGGAGTACAAAAGTATAGCACAAGCCTGTAGGCAAAAAATTAGAAAGGCTACAGTACAAAATGAGTTACACCTAGGCAGGGACATAAAAGGGAAAAAGAGATTCTTTAAATATATTAGGAGCAAGAGAAAAACAAAGGAAAGTATAGGTACACTATTTAGCAGATAAGGAGACCTAATAACTGATTACGTCAAGAAGGCTGAGGTGTTTAATACCTATTTTGCTCTGGTCTTCACTAAAAAAGTTGAGAGTGCTCACCCAGTGCAATATTCGCAACAAGAGGAAAAGTATGCAAGCCAAAATAAGGAAAGAATGGCTTAGAGAATATTTAGATAAGTTAGACCAGTGGTTTCCAACCTTCTTGTGGCCAGTAGCACATTCATGTTTTCAGAAGAGAGGGGCGGGCGCCAACAATTTTTCAAAGCTTATTTTGTATTTGTACATTAAATAATACAAAAATCATCATATTTAATATTACATAATATATGAATCCATAAGCTAAAAAGGGTAATTTTACATATAAAAAGGTATTAATTAAATTATTCGGCAATTACTCTTTCACCTTAGCATGTGAATTAGCTCTTTTTTATCTATAATAATAAGAAATAATAATTGGATATATATCTATCTCCTAGAACTGGAAGGGACCTCGAAAGGTCATTGGGTCCAGCCTCCTGCCTTCACTAGCAGGACTAACTATTGATTTTTGCCCCAGATCCCTAAGTGGCCCTCTCAAGGATTGAGCTCATAACTCTGGGTTTAGCAGGCCAATGCTCAAACCACTTTACAAAATAAATATCATAAACAGTTTTCATCTTATTTATTTTAAAAAAGTAAAACATTGTTGAACTGCTGGTCCAAATATAATTATTATTCTTACTCCAACATAGAATGAAGTCTGCAGCCCCGGAGTTCTCGCTCCCAGGAAGGGGCGGGGCCGCGGTTTCCTCTCCGGCTTAAGCTGCGGCCCCACGCCTGCTGGAGACTGAGAACACCAGCGCCCGCAGCCTGCAGCCCCAGAGGTCTCTGTCCCCGGCAGGTGCGGGGTCTGGCTTCTCTCCCATGCTGGGCACTAGACGGGCCACATGTCTGCCAGGAACATAGAACGCCGGCGCCCACAGCCTGCAGCCTCGGAATTCTCCGTCCCTGGTAGGGGCAGGGCCGAAGCTTCTCTCCGGCCTAAGCCACGGCCCCACACCTGCCAGGGACAGAGAACACCGGCGCCCGAAGCCCGCAGCTCTGGAGTTCTCTGTCCCCAGCAGGCACGGGGCCGCATCTTCTCTCCTCTGCTGGGCACTAGGTGGGCACACATAAATGCCCCAGTGGGCACCATGGTGCCCGCGGGCACTGCATTGGGGACCACTGAGTTAGACATATTCAAGTCAGCAGTACCTGATGGAATTCATTCTACTGTATTTAAGGAACTAGCTGAAGCAATCTTGGAGCCATTAGCAATTATCTTTGAGAACTTATGGAGGAGATATGAGGCCCCAGAGACAGGAGAAGGGCAAACATAGTATCTATTTTTAAAACGGGAATGAAGAGGACCCGGGGAATTATAGACCAATCAGCATAACTTCAATACCTGGAAAGACATTGGAATAAATTATTAAACAATCCATTTATAAGCAGTTATAAGGAATAGCCATCAAGGATTTGTCAAGAACATATCATGCCAAATCAACCTCATTTTCTTCTTCAACAGGGTTACTGACCTAGCAGATGGGAGGAAGCAGTATACATGATATATCTTGATGTTAGTAATGCTTTTGACACATTCCCACATGATATTCTCATAAGCAAGCTAGGGAAATGTGGTCCAAATGAAATTACTATAAGGTGGGTGCAAAACTGGTTGAAAGAATGTACTAAAAGAGTTGTTATCAATGGTTTGCTGTTAAACAGGGAGGGTGTGTCCAGTGGGGTCCCACAGGGATTGGTCCAGTACTGTGATGGGAAAAAATCGCAATGTTTGCAACTAGATACACTTGGTACCTATTAGAAAATGGTACCTACACCAAATGGTGAAGCCATGTTTGGATCAATCAGATGATCTGTTCTGAAGTTAGGCCCCCACGTTTTCCCCAGGAGTTCTGCTGCTTGTAGAGTCTCTGCTCCAGCACCAACTCTCCGGTCTTTCCCTCCTGGGCATTTTGGGGAACTCACATTGTTATCTCTGCACCATTTCTGGCTGCTCCAGTAGGTAGGTCCTTCTGTTCACATAGGCTAGGATTTTCAGAGGAGCCTAAGGGAGTTAGGTGCCCAAAATCCCATTGGCATTCACTGGAAATTGGTCACTTAACTGGCTTAGACTCCTTTGAAAATCCCAACTATAATCAATAATGATTTTAAATATCCATGGTATCCCAAAGGAAGTTTGGAGATAAGGCAACCACTCTGTCATCAGCTTGTCTTGCAAAATTTTCAGACTGCCTTTTAAACTCACACCTGCAAACTTTGTATGTGCACATTGTCCACCTCAGTGAGGAAGGTAGGTGTGCTGTTTCCTATAATACATATTTAAATATCTTGCAGATTTAGGTTTGGTGCTTGAAAATGGTTGTGCATGTAAAGTAGTCGTGGTTCATGAGGAACACTGCTCAAATTCATCCCTGCTGTAACTCCAATGACTTCAGTAAAGTTACGGGTGAATCTGCCCGATTGCGTATAGATGCTACAGCTATGGAGGAATGGTGTATGAAATATATGCTAGAGTACAGAGGCCCAGCAAAGCAAATTTAAATATAGAACTATCTGAATTTTGAATTTCCTTGCTTTCAGATTATGTAACTGTCTCAAAATTATTGGGTCAAATTCTACTCTAAATTACATACATAGGAGCAGAATTTATCATGCTTAAATGGGTTTTTTCACATGAATTTCAGTCTGGCTTTTATTTTAAGGACAAAAAGACAAATATATTGGGAAATTGTGCAACTGCTGTTGTACAATGCTGGCCCTTCTGAAATTATGTAAATCTGACCTATAAATACATATTTCTGTTTTTTGAAAAAGTGTGTTTATCTAATAGATTATTAACAGTTTTGGTTAATCTCTGTTTTTATACAAGTAATAATTTTAAAAATGTATGGTGTTAATCTAGTTTGACATGTTCCAAAAGTAGATTTTGTCAAAAGAAGCCATTTGCAAAGCTCTCACAATGTAAGGAATAATTTCATTGTAATATAGACTGTGGTAATAACCCATGTGTAAATACATTTCTACAATTTAACTGTCACTGTTGTCCAAGAAGCTATTTTTAAGGAGAGCTGAAGTACTCAGATGTGACAAAGTTCCTCCTCTACCTTGGTGGGTCCTGTGCTTATTTGGCAGATTTGCTCACCTCAGTGATCTCCCCCACAGTCTGGGTCAACTTCTGATCAGGAGTTGGGAGGTTTGGGGGGAACCTGGGCCCACCCTGTACTGCAGGTTCCAGCCCAGGGCCCTGTGGATTGCAGCTGTCTATAGTGCCTCCTGTAACAGCTGTATGACAGCTACACCTCCCTGGGCTACTTCCCCATGGCCTCCTCCAAACTCCTTTATCCTCACTACAGGACCTTCCTCCTGGTGTCTGATAACGCTTGTACTCCTTAGTCCTCCAGTAGCACACCCTCTCACTCTCAGTTCCTTGCACCTCTTGCTCCCAGCTCCTCACATGCACTTCCTCTCCTCTGGCTCCCCCTCCCTGACTGGAGTGAGCTCCTTTTTAAACCCAGGTGCCCTGATTAGCCTGCCTTGATTGGTTGCAGGTGTTCTAATCAGCTTGTCTGCCTGAATTGGTTCTAGCAGGTTCCTGATTACTCTAGTGCAGCCCCTGCTCTGGCCGCTCAGGGAACAGAAAACTACTCACCCAGTGATCAGTATATTTGCCCTCTGCCAGACTCCTGTACCCCACTGGTCTGGGTCTGTCACGTCAGAAAATACTGATTTCATTTCCTTTTCTTTTTGAATCCAAGTATTATAGAGCTTGCACAAGATGATTTAAAAATTCACCATTTCTGAATGCAGTAGCACAATCAGCTGTTTTCTGATCATCTATGTCAACGCCACAAAAAGTTACATTTTCAAAGTGGAAGATAGGGAGTTGCACACAAAATCCTGTTATCAGCAATGAGATTTGTGCAGGTATTGTAATTCCTCTAGCACAGCTCTTAAGCTCTAGTTCTCCACGTATGTGCATCCACATCAATCTATGTATCTACTCAGACTCATCCATTTGAGGCCTGATACTGCTCCAGCTGAAGTCAGTGGTAAAATCCACAGTGATTTGAATGGGAGCAAGACTGGACTCCAAAGAAAATTTCTATATACCTCCAAAGGGATACCGTTCTTCTGCCTGATGATTTAGAGTGCAAGCTTTTTTGTGCAGGGATCATGGCTTCTTTTGTGTTTGTGCAGAAGCTAGCACATTGTATGCTGCCAGAAACAACTACTACTACTAAGAAAGGAGGCTGCCCTTGCTGTTTTTATAATACAGATTCTATTGTCAAACTCATCTCTGTGTGTTCAGTGACTTTAGAGTTGCATTCCATTTCAGCTGGTTTTTCCACTTATAATGGGAAGATGGGCCTGAGCCAAAGTCTACTGACATCAACAGGAGTTTTTCCATTCACTTCGGTGCCCTCAAATCAGGCCCTGAACATTTTCCAGTAGTATATATAGGTAAACTGAGTTTCATGGGGCAGTATTCACAAAGGAACTTAGGCATTGTGATTGCCAGGCATCACAGTACCCAGCTAGTCACGGGGATTCACAAAGCCTGAATTAGCCTAGACTCCCTATACAATAAATGGGGCGAGATAGGTGCCTAAGAATGAGATTCACATAAGCCAGCATGTTAGGTGTCTCCTTGCCAAAGCAAGCCAATGGGGGATGCCAAGGCAAGGGGTATGTACTAAGTCCCACCCCTTACAGCCTAAGCGTGGGCTGCAGGGAAGTGTCTCCCTCTGGCTGGGGTTCTTAGCTGCAAACCCTCTCTTGACATTGGATGCCTATGCTGGTTTTACAAGAAACTGAGGAGGGGGAGGCCCTTCCTCATAATTTCTAGCCATTGGTTAGGGTGCTTACCTGGGATGTGGGAGACCTCTACTTCAGGTGCCCTCTCCACCTGAGTGGGAGAAGGGATTTGACCAGAGATGTGCCCCCTCTTAGGGGCTTGCCCTAACCACTGGGCTATAGGATACTCTGGTTTGTTGCAGGGGAGGCTGCTCCACTGTGGATAAATAATGAAAGAATCATTGGTCCAGACAGAGATCATGAGAATGAGAATGACTCGGCACTCACCTGGGACGTGGGAGCCCCAGAATCCAGTCACCTTGCTCCAACTTTTGTCTTAATTATTTGCTCCAACTTTTGTCTTAATTATTTAGCCACAGTGAATGAGGAGAGACAGGCTATCTCCATGAGAGGGATGGGGCTTAGCACATACCTCTTAGCTTTGGCATCTCCCATTGACTAGCTTAGGAAAAGCATTGTTTAGCCTGCTAGCTTTTGTGTATCCCATTCGTAGGTGCCTGTCATTCCTCATTCATTCTATAGGTGCCCAATGCAGACTTTGTGAATCTCAGTGATTTTCAAGGTGCCTAAACATTAGGCTTATCTAAGATCATGGTCTTACTGTGGGACTAGGAATAATAAAGCCCTAGACTCTTGGCTCCCAGTCTCCCAGCTGTAAGGAATATAGCAGATGCCCTCGATCTGATTCTGCCCTCAGTTACATTTTTGTAAATCAAAAGTAACTCCACTGAAGTCAATTAAGTTAAACTGGTATAAAATTGTTGTGAATGTGTTTTGTGGGCCATATCATCAGCAAGTGATCCTCCTTTATAGAAATCTGGAGGCTTGTCTACACAGAGCAACAATGTGCACTGGAGGGGTTTAATTTCTGAAGCACACTAATGTGTTGCACATTCATCATCATCATCATCATTGCCGGTCCCTCGATTTGAGGATGATCTCTACCACAGATTTACATACTGATCCTGAGATGACTCAGGAGTCTGACCCTGGAACTACAGATCCACCCAGAGTAGGTACAGAGATTTCCTGGTGGGTGAGCTCCCTGCTGAGAGAAAGTTCTCTCTTTTTCTTTCCTCTCTCTCTCTTTTCAGCTTCGAGGGCAAGATCCTTCTCCTTGAAGTGGGCCACTGCTTGATGGAGGTTGTGGCACCATTGAGGTCGGCTGGTGGCTTCCTCCTCTCTGCTTGTGATGTCCACATCAGTTTTCTTGAGATACGCTTTCAGTGTGTCTTTGTAGCATTTCCTCTGACCACCATGTGATCTCTAACCATGGGTGAGCTGAGACTACAGCACTTGTTTTGGGAGGCGAGAGTTTGGCATCTGCACACAATGTCCAGCCCAGCTGAGTTGGTGCATGAGGATCACTGCTTCAATGCTGGTGACATTGGGTTCACTGAGGAGGCTCGCATTAGTGCAGCGATCTTCCCACTTGATTGGAAGGATCTTCTGGGGGCATCGTTGATGGTACCTCTCCAGACTCTTGACGTGCTGTTAATAGGTCACCCAGGTTTTACATCCAAAAAGAATGTAAGAATAATAATTGTCTTATAGACCTGTATCTTGGTGTCCCGCTATAGGTCACGGTCTGTGAAAAAGCGTTGGAGCAATTTCCCAAAGGAAGCACTTGCATGCTGGATCTCACAGTCAATTTTTGCATTTTGAGAACGTTGGCTACCGAGGTAGCAGAAGTGCTCGATTGTCTCCAAAGTCTGTCCCTCGATGGTGATTTGTGGTAGGTCATGTGCAAGGCCTAAGGCGGGCTGATGGAGCACTTTAGTCTTATCGATATTGAGTGAGAATCCTAGGCTTTGGAAAGCTTGTGCAAAAAAACCCAGTGTGACCTAATCCACTTAAACCGATTACTATCCCTTGCTGAGGAAATATTGCTGAAATCTCAGTGCCGTTTCAGACCATCCTGTAGGATAACTGCCAAATCCAGGAAAAGTCTTGGGAGCAAAATCAAGATTTGTATATGGCCTTCATCAATTTAACAAAAGCCTTCAACTCCATGAATCGTGAAGCCCAGTGGAAGGTGCTGGCTAGATTTGGCTGCCCTCTAAAATATATTAAGGTTCTAAGGCGTCTTCATGGTCAGATGACTGCCACCGTTCTCTGTGATAGCCTGGAGACGGACCTTTTCAGCATCAAAACTTGGATTAAGCAAGGATGCATTATTGCCCCAACACTGTTCTCCATTTTTAAGCAGTCAGTGTTGTCCTCATTAAAGACCACCTCCCCAATGGAGTTGACATCAATACAGAATGGATAGGCAGCTTTTTAATCTTCGATGTCTCTGCTCAAAGTCTAAGTCCTCAGGGCATCCATTACTGATCTTCAGTATGCTGATAACTGTGCCATCCTCACGCACACTGAGAATATTGCACTCTAGCTTTCTTCTGGTGTGAACTAAAGGTTACCTCAATTGCTTATGTAATTGACTTGGGCTTTATACTGTTTCAATCAGTACTGCTTTAAAGTGCACCGGGGAACATCCAGTGTGCACCAGCAGAGCCTACATGGACCAATTAGTGTGCAACACATTAGTGCACCTTAGAAATCACACTCCTGTAGTGCACATTGCTCTTCTGTACAGACATGCCCTTAGTTAAGCATCTGCTGAAAAGTAAATGAATTATGATAATTCTTGATAATTGGTGTCATTCTGGAATATCTAATACAAAATAGTTGGAAGGAGATACATTTCATCATTTTGCTGTATTTAAGTGATGAATATTTCTTTACTAAGCATAAGATTTCAATATTCAAGGACAGATTATGCTAAGATAGAGAGGTCCTCAGCTGTTGTAAATCAGCCTAGTTCCATGGAGTATTTCACATCCTTAGTTGTAAATTTGTGTAGCTTCATTGTGTTCATTGGAGCTATGCTGATTTGCACCAGCTGAGGATCTGGCACTGTGATTGTGTGTATGTGTATATATATAAATATGAATATAAAAATATTTGGAGGTAGATTCTGCCTTGCCCTTATTCATGGGGCACAAATTGATGTAAGGGATCTTCCTCATACTTACCACAGTCTAGCCCTGAATATTTCTATTTACAGAAAGGAAAATTAATTATAAAAGATCAGATTCTGCCACCCTTACTCACATAGAGTAGCAACTTACCCCATGAGTAAGAAGGGCAGCACTGGGACCAAAGTCACTATGGTAGATGGCATCCACAGTTAAGAGAAAATGTATTTGTATTATTATTATTAATTTGCATTTGTATTTTAAAATTAATTGAAAATGTTAGCCAAGTGATGGGGACCCACTTGCATGAGTTAAGGATGTAGCAGTAGAAAAAGGGACAATATCTATGCTGCGTACAGAATATAATAGAATACGGATAGAAAAGAAACAGCATACTTCTAAGTGTCTGCTCAAATTTGTATAACCCTAATATAGTACATCCTTTTAAGTTGGATCATGGCTAAATTAAACTGACTACATAGTAAACTGCCATTCAGATACAAATATATGTACATAAGGTATTAAATCATTAGAATCCAATTTGCTTTGTCACTACACAATACTTCAATGACCTCCCTCTTTATCTCAAATACTATTTATTATACAGTCTTACGGTCTTTTGTTTTAAAGCAGGGCAACTGTTCCTTTCTGTTCCTAATGAGTTTCAGACATATCTAAAGAGTTTTCCAATATTGCAGACATACCTAGCCCCAGGCATGATAGTTAAGGCCTTCTGCCAACACCTAAGCTTTACAGATGGATCACATGTGACAGCTTATGCAATTGACTTGGGCTTTATATACTAGTAGGACACAGGCATGTAAAGGGCTTATACAAAGAACTGCACCAGGTCAGGAAAAATGTACTCCGTCTAATATTGCTTCTCAAAGTGCTTTGGCATTATAACAACCCAAATTTGATTTGATCTTTTATTTCATTAAGATGTCATCTTGTAAAGAAAGCCCCAGAGTTTAGTACCACTGTGTTCTAAAATTTTAGGAACTGAAACGCCACAAAAACTCTGGTAAAATGGTTATTCGTCTGCGGAGGATCACTCCTGGGTATATAAGATTATTGCAGGTATGAAAATTCTCTCTTCTTCCTTTCTCTTTTAATTAGAACTTTGAAATACTGATATCTGTCTTGCTCAAAGGGATTCTAGCTCATAACATCATGTGACCAACCCAAGAGAACATTGGCTTACGCTGGGTTAACTTTCAGAAGAACTCATAGAAGTCTTAATTAAGCATCTGCTGAAAAGTAAATGAGTTATGATAATGCTTGATAATTGGTATCATTCTGGAATACCAAATGCAGAATATTTGGAAGAAGATACATTTTAAGTTTTTAATGTATTTAAATGATGAATATTTCTGAGTGAAGCTTTAAATGGCAATAACTTAGTGAATTTGAGACAGTAGGAAAATGCTAACAACAAAGAGAATGGCAGCATTCCAAAACAGCTAAAACAGATCATTAATTAAACATGCTTACTTAGTTTGGTGATTTGGATGAAGAAATCTGGAACAATTATGAGCTCCAGAAGTAAAGTACATGAAGAAATAATTCTGCTAATATAGAAAATGCCTTTAAATAAGTTTAATACTTGGGAATTAAATATCAATATAAAGGAGATTGTGAATAAAGGCTGTTGGGGCAACCTCCTTAACTTAGTTCACATCTTGGTATTTGCAAAACTTATAACATCTGTAGGCAATATAACACACTTACCCAAAAGCATGAAATATTGTAGCTTACGGACAGTATGGTTGAGCTCAGGATGCTGTTGCGATCTTAACATAGAATTTCTTTCCTGTTTGCCTCTTACTTATGATATCTTTATATAGCAATTTTTGTGTTGAAATCTTTCTTTTTACATGTTAAAGTATCCTGTTGTCTATGACATTTAACAGGATTAGAGCAGCAAGCTCTCAGTCAAGCATCCATACTATAACTATGGTCTGGGAGCAAAATCCTGGCTCCACTGAATGAGGGTTTTGCCACTAATTTCAGTGGGGCCAGGATTTCGCTCTGAGTGAACAGGGAAAAGAGTAAAAGAAATAAATACCTGGACGGTGCTTAAACAATATTTAATGTTACAAATGTTGCCACTGGAAAGATGCGCAGTACATTTTAACTTATGATTGATGTTCCAAGGACTTAATTAATTAATTTCCATGCATTCATTTCTTTGATTCTTAAGATGTATGTACCACTCAACACCAATCAGCTATAGTCGCCATTCCTTATTCAGACTCTCAGTAAAGAATTAATGTTTAACATTCAAGGAAGTGAGATTGCAGTAGTAGCTGCCTGTAGAAGGAGAGAAATCTCAATATTTCTCAGTACAATGAGGTTTTGCCTGATGATATTTTTCAGCAGAAAGCAGAGTCGTGCCACATTAAATAATGTGAAGTTGGGGGGGGGGGGGGAGATGAGAGGGACGACTGTCTAGGAAGTTGTAATGAGCTACCTTAGTATCAAACTCAGAAGCATAACTTGTCCTGGTTTTCCCATAGACTCAAGCTGCTGGAAAAATTGTTATCAACACAACAGACATATTGATGCAACGTACAGCTTTGCTCCTAGGAATGTTTGGGATCAGTATATCTGGTTATAGCACACGCCGGCTAACTCAAGAGAAGAGACTCCCCTTGACCCTTTAAACCGATGGAACATGATCCAAGAAATAAAAGTTTATGTCAATAGAGCTGATGAATTATTTGTCTCTCCATTATCAGCTTGGAGGTCATGAGACACTTTTCAATCTTGATTTTTAAATGCAAGCTGGAAATGACAGAAGAAGGGTTGTAGATCTCACCGGCAAAAAGCTAAAATAAAATAAAATAAAATAAAATAAAAAAAGACTAATGATTTGGGGAAGATATGCAAGCAAGATGGAGTGTTTGTAAATGTGATGTATTTCTGTCAATATGCAGCATGTACACTGAGAGAAATGTAAATGTATGAAGTACAATTAAAATCAGAATAACTGCAAACAGATTGATGGGGGGTGCTATGCTCAATTAGGGTCACCTTGTTACTGCTTCTGCAAATCATCAACAATACAAAGCCTTATTTTGAAAGGGAGGGTTGGAAGCAATATATTTTTCGTGACAAACAAATAGCAAAACACATCCCATGGACGGTTGGCACTGTTTTATATATATAGCTATGAGTATTACAGAATTTGCAGGTTCTACCGTCTAATATCGCATGTTACATCTACAATCCTTTGGTTAGCTTTGTCTGGAAATGTTTATACAAAAATATATTCAGATATTCCAGTGTAATTAACAAAAAAAATGCTGCAGATTATATACTGTGCATATGGTCTGAGAAAGGAAGGATAATGCCAAACCAAATATATGAAGGTCTTTATTGGTGTTTTATGCCTTGATACGATTTTTTTAAGTCTGGTTTCCTTTTGTGTATGTGGCTGTGTAGCTTTTGAAATTTTCTATTCTAGAAGGGAACAGTACAAATAAAGAATTGTCTCTTGTGCAGAGTTCAACCTGTCTAATCACATTCCTCTGCTTAGCCTGTTGATCCACAACACATATTCTGATTAAAATAGAATTGGAGTTTGTGCTTTTCCACTCCCCAATTTGTGTTTCTGTACAATTTTATTTAATGAGCATTTTACTCAGGCAAGCTCTATAACTATTATTCATTTTGATTTAACTGTTTCAGAGATTTTGTGCAAACATAGCTTTGTAGGCACTTTTCTGTATGTAGTTAGTATTTAAACTCTTGTGTTCTAACCTAATAACCAAACGTAATACTATTTTTCTTTTTTCAGTGTTGAAAATTATTTCTTCTGTCAACAATATTTATAGTCTGCCACTAAGGGGCATCCTACATATATTTTTTCAGGTCTCAAGATTGCTCACTGAAACATTATAAATCACAAAGAGATTCAGATTTAAATGCTGCTATGCTATTTTTGTTTTTTGTTTGTTTGTTTTCCAGTAACATCTGTGATTAAATTCAAGCAAATTAGAAAATGAGTTTTTAGCGGGTCATTTTCCGACAAATTACCTAGCATCTGCTATCACTTTGTTTCTACTTAAAATATAAAATGGTGTGGTGGAATAGTCTATCTTTTGCCTTCACTTGTGAGGCAGTAGAGAAAACTTCAATCTTTAGGCAAAAATAAAAGTAATAGTGTGTTTGGAAAATATTTAATCATGTCAGACCTCTCATCTATCTCTGCGGGATTCGGTACATAGATCGTTACACAAAATGTCTGTATTTCTTATGACTTTCTAATTAATGTACATTACATTGATCAGCTGTATTTTTGTACTGTATCCTGTTTGCCATTCATTCAGCTCACGTGCAAAGGTGAATATAAGATAACTGGATGGTGAATATAAGATAACTGGATGTTACCACTTCCACTAACTGTGTTAAAAGCCTGGATATTGGACTTGCTTTTAAGTAGAACTAACACAACAAAATAAGATGCTCAGTAGATATGCTACAACTGTATAAAATGGCTGAAATGCAGCTTTAATTTCAAAGTTATGAAACTCATGAGGAATGTGTGTTCTTTTTCTCAACATTTGCTTTTAATAATTTTGCCAGATTTATTTGGTACTGATAAAAGCGATGGACTGACTGCACTGGTGATAGGCAAGTATAGTGTGGGGAGATTTGACATAAGCATGTGTCTCTAGAACGTCAGCAATATCCAGCCATAGGCAATTTATGTGACCACAAAGTTAATTTTACTATAATCCAAAGTCTCTAGCAGTGAAAAATTAGGGCTGTAGGCAGGCTTAATTTTCAGCATGGTCTTAGGTCCCAGTGAGGTAAAAGAGATTCAAGCATATGCTAAAGTGCCTTGCTGAATCATGGTATTAATGTGCTGATCTCCTTGCCTCTCCTTGGACCTCCAAAGAGAAACATTTGTATTTTCAACACCTTCACCTTTTTAGTGTATATGATTTTAAATTTGAAAATCTTGGCGATTCAGCGATTCATCAGCAATTTAACACAGAGCAAAAGTGTTGAGTGCTTGTAAGTTAAAGCTGCTTACTTAATACTGTAAAGCTTTTTAGAAACACCAGAGATGTATTTAATTTGGCACATAATTTGTTAGTTTTGAGACAATATATGCCAGGAATTACTTTTTATCTTCCCTCGCTGTGTGAAAATATTTAAATAGCAGCGCTGTATGAGTAAACACTAGGCCTTGCTCACTAATGTGTGTTAAAAGCTGCTTCACAGAATTTATCTCTTGTTTTTATTAACTGTCAAAGTCAGGCACATCTAAATGAATGTCTCTTGATGCCAAACAATCTTTAACTAAACTAATCCACTTTGGTCAGCAATAACTTCTCAAGACTGCATTACAGCTTGATGGTTCAAGTTAATTATTATATTCTACCAGCAGCAACCTCAGAAGATTTTGTATCTGTTTAGTTTGCACGCATAAGTGTATCTCTTAAAGTCAAATGAAATGAAAATGATAAATAGTAAATCAAATATTTTCATTATTCTTCTCATCAGACAGAGATACTGAAATTGGGAAGGGATCCTGTGGAGAAATACACTGGGATTGGTTTTGAGCTATTTGAGATAAATGTTGTAGCCCACTTATATCAAAGAATGTCTGGAAATCCAGTATAGAGACTTGAATAATGTGTTTTACTAATGACTTGTGTGTTTATATCTTCTAACATAATAATTCTCAAACTCCTCCATATCTGGGCCAGGACAAAATATTTCTGAATATATCTTCTAACATAATAATGGGCCAGGACAAAACCACCAACTCATCCCAGCTAGCTGGGATCTAGCTCTCCTTTGGCAATATGGGAAGGGCAGTATAGTTGCAACTTCCCTGGTACCACTTCACAAACTCCAACCCCCAATCCCCCAACCCCAGGTCACAACCTCAAGGTTGAGAATCCCTGCACTAAAATAATGCCTATCTATAGAGACACTTGGATAGAACAGTAGCTATGCTAGTACTTTGCCTTGGAAAATATGGGGTGATAGAACCATAGATGATTAGGGTTGGAAGAGAACTCAGGAGGTCGTCTAGTCCAACCCCTTGCTCAAAGCAGGACCGACCCCAACTAAATCATCCCAGCTAAGGCTTTGTCAAGCTGGGCGTTAAAAACCTTTAAGGATGGAGATTCCACTACCTCCCTAGGTAACCCATTCCAGTGCTTCACCACACTCCTAATAAAATAGTATTTCCTAATATCCAACCTAGACCTACCCCACTGCAACTTGAGACCATTGCTCCTTGTTCTGTCATCTGCAACCACTGAGAACAGCCTAGCTCAATCCTCTTTGGATCCCCCCTTCAGGTAGTTGAAGTCTGCTGTCAAATCTCCCCTCGCTCTTCTCTTCTGCAGACTAAATAAGCCCAGTTCCCTCAGTCTCACCTCATAAGTCATGTGCCCCAGCCCCCTAATAATTTTCGTTGCCCTCCGTGGACTCTCTCCAAATTGTCCACATCCCTTCTGTAGTGGAGGGACAAACACTGGATGCAATACTCCAGGTGCGGCCTCACCAGTGCCGACTAGAGGGGAATAATCACTTCCCTTGATCTGCTGGCAATGCTCTACTAATTCAGCCCAATATGCCATCAGCCTTCTTGGCAACGAGGGCACACTGCTGACTCATATCCGGCTTCTCGTCCACTGTAATCCCCAGGTCCTTTTCTGCAGAACTGCTGCTTAGCAAGTCAGTCCCTAGCCTGTAGCTGTGCATGGGATTCTTCCTTCCTAAGTGCAGGATTCTGCACTTGTCCTTGTTGAACCCCATCAGTTTTCTTTTGACCCAATTTGTCTGGTACTTCACAAGATTGCTGTGGCTGTGTATCTGTGGCAAACAAAGTTGTGAAATATTTGATCTTGCTTCTATTGAAGCATTTGTCTTACTTTAATGAGAGGAAGATTGAGCCCCACAAATCCAGAGATTGGCTAGAGGACTACATAGAGACTGAGGGGAAAAGCAGTGGAGGTTTTGGAGTCACAGGATATAATTTATGTACACAGCTTGTTAAAATGCATGCACCATAGAACAAATATGCTGAAAACTGAGGAAAGGTAATGAAAAAGATTACTTCAAAGGGACTCCGTGTGGACTCAGGGGCCTAACTATGTGGAACAATTTGCCTAAATGACCTAAACGATGAACAAATGTGGGAAGAGAACTCAGAAAAAGTATTTCCTGAACTATGAATTCGTTGAAAACAAATTCATAGTATTCACAACATCTGTAACTATGATTGTTTCGGTTAGACTCCACAATACTCAAATAATAATCCTCATAAAGCTTAAATAGGAAAGTGCATGTTTCCTTCCCTGAATTATGTGTATGTTTTCACTATGGAGAACAGGTACTGCAGATTGAATAATAAAATCACTTGTCTAAGATATTTCCTGCCCTCCAAACACTGTAGGATTTTAGAGTCTAAAAAATTGGTATCAAGTTTCTAATTAAAAAATGAAAAGCCACAAAGGAGATTTTATCTCTATGTCAGATGCTTCACTTTTGTAACTGTATTGATAACACTACAGTTGCCCCTGGGATGATGATGACCCAGAGAGTCCACACGGTTAGTAAACAGGGAGGCAGTATTGTCTAGTAGATAGGACATTGGCCTAGGAGTCAGGAGAGCTGCATTCTAATTCCAGTTATGCCAGTGATCTGTGGTGTGGCCTTGAGCAAGTCATTTCACCTCTCTGTTATGTCTCCCCCTTGTTTTCTTGTCTGTATAGTCTATACATTTTTCAGGGCAGGGATTTCTTTCTCTATGTGTGTTTATTCAGTGCCTAGCATAGTAGAACTCTCATCTTGGTTGGGGCCTATAAGGTGTAACTGAAATGCTGCTATTACTGTTACTACGACTATTAATAAAAAGGATGCCCAAGTTAATACAGACTTTTTCTGTGCAGAAGTTTCCCTTAAAAAATATACCTTTGCATGTCATCATCTGCACTGTTAGATAACTAGACTACATCTAAATTGCAGAGTACTTTTTTATGCTTATACAGGTGTTTCCTTTCAGAAGAGTCCTTTGAAACGTTATACAGGTTACAGTGATTTCAGGGCAAATGGTTTTTTGACGTTGTTTTTGATATTAGTGCTCATCATTTCATGGCTTTTACCCTTTGGTTTAAAAATAGTTAGCAACAGCACTAAGAAACAGAATAAGTGGATATATTTGTCTGTTCTTTTCTATATGACTCTCATGTTACTATTCCACAAATACAGTAGTTTAATGAGGTTGCTGAAAGTTTCATCAAATAGTAGTGTATCGAGGTTCAAGGAGCTCCGTTCACTTCAGCTTTTAACTGAGCATCTAATCACTTACTTCTGCAGTAATCAAGAGCCATATTGTGCCTTTGATTTGTAAACAGTGCTTCCCACTGATTCTAATGGAGAATTCTGTTTAAAAACCAGTGACACAATGTGGCCTGAAAGAGATGTTTCTTCACTTTCATATTGGAATTTTATGTATACATACATCATTCTTGCCTAAAAACTGTTACCCAGTAAGTTATGTGAGTGATTTTACTTCAGTCACTCTTGTGATCTTACAAAATACAGGCATTTTAATCTCCATCTTCAATAATAATAATTAATAATTAATAAGCATTGTTCAACTTAAAAAAATTCTATGGTCAACAACACCCCCAGAATGCAGTGCAGGTGGGTAATACCGATAGCCCTATTTTATAGATAAGAGAAACTAAGGCAAGAGGTTAAATTATGTGACAAGTGTCACAGGGGAGACCCAAAGTTAGAGCCACAGAATTAATCTCAGAAGTTCATGGAACTTCCTTATGTTTACAAAACAATAGTCCATGCTTCCCTTGTCTAATGGAATGTGAGTGTTCTTACTATACATGTAAATGTCCATTTGTTTTTCTTTCAATCCTGCCGATCTCTTGTTTATAAAAGTACAGGAAGAACAACCTTGCTGCTAAGGACTTTGCCAACTTAAAAAAGGTATCAGAGTAAACAACAGAATCATTTGCCCTCTAATGTGTGTTATACACCAAGGAATTTACTGAGCTGAAATTGCATACTGGAGAAGTGGTGACGGTGCATAGCGGGGCAATGCACAGAACCTTGGGCATAGTGCCCTCACTACTGGTTGTGAATAGGTCAGAGAGTATAGCTCCTGCTTATACTTGAGTTATACTAAGTTACTACAGTGAATTCTTTCCGAGGTATCTGACTGGTGGGTCTCACTGACATACTCAGGGTCTAACTGATCACCATATTTGGTGTCAGGAAGGAATTTCCCTCCAGGTCAGATTGCCAGAGATCCTGGGGCTTTTTCACCTTGTTCTGCATCATGGAACATGGGTGACTTGCATGTTTAAACTAGTGTAAATGGTGGATTCTCTATAACTTGAAGACTTTAAACCATTATTTGAGGACTTCAGTAACTCAGCAAGACATTATGGGTCTATTACAGGAGTGGATGGGTGAGCGAAGTTCTGTGGCCTATGATGTAAATAAGATGAAATTCAGTAAGGACAAATGTAAAGTGCTCCACTGAGGAAGGAACTATCAGTTGCACACATACAAAATAAGAAATGCCTAGGAAGAAGTACTGCAAAAAGGGATCTGGGGATCATGGTTGACAATAAGCTAAATATGAGTCAATAGTATAACACTTGCAAAAAAAGCAAACATCATTCTGGAATGTATTAGCAGGAGTGTTGTAAGCAAAACATGAGAAGTAATACTTCCACTCTACTCCGCACTGTTTAGGCATCAACTGAATTATTGTGTCCAGTTCTGGGCATGACATTTCAGGAAAGATGTGGACAAACTGGAGAAAGTCCAGAGAAGAGCAACAAAAACAATTAAAGGTCTAGAAAACGTGACCTATGAGGGCAGATTGAAAAAATTGGGGTTTTTTAGTCTGGAAAAGAGAAGACTGAGAGGGGATATAACAGTTTCAAGTACATAAAAGGCTGTTACAAGCAAGCGGGAGAAAATTGTTCTTAACCTCTGAGGATAGGACAAGAAGCAATGGGCTTAAATTGCAGCAAAGGTGGTTTAAGTTGGACATTAGGAAAAGCCTCCTAACTGTCAGGGGGTTAAACACTGGAATAAATTGCCTAGGGAGGTTATGGAATCTCCATCTTGGAGATTTTTAAGAGCAGGTTAGTCAAACATCTGTGAGAGATGGTCTAAAATTTAGTCCTGCCCATGACTACAGGGGACTGGAGTAGATGACCTCTTGAGGTCCCTTCCAGTCCTATGATTCTATGTGCAGGAGGTCAGACTAGATGATCATGATGGTCCCTGCTAGTCATAAAGTCTATGAGTCTATGGTCTGGATTTCTTTCAAAAAGATAGTAAGAATTCCACCTATTAAAAACTAGTGTATATGATTGTGCTATACTCTCTGAGCCAGACCTGCAGCAACATGAGAGTTCTGCTTGGCACAGATGGAGAGAAGGGGAGAGGAATGCTGTCTTAAGACTGTATTTGTACTACTTTGCTCCCTAGGGTTGCCAGGGGCCATTTAACCCCTTGCATAACTTAGAGCAGCCTCAAAGCTTTTCTAATGTCTCCTGGATTGTAACAGTCCTCTAAGGATTAGGGTTTCCTAAGTATTATGTGCTCTGGCTGCACATCAAGATACATCAGGGGGATTGGCACAGAGCTGGCAATGGAAGATCTGCACTAGGAGGGATTCAGCATAGTGACTCCATGTCATCATTCCCCATGTCATCATTCCCCCATTCTCCATGTCGTCATATCAGCTATCTTGTTAGAGCAGCTTTCTGGACCCTTTGTACTACAGGAGTAGAAAAAGAGATTGAGAGAGAGCATTCAAGGTCAAGGACAGAGCTCTGATACTCAAATTACAGAAGAGCTTAATAATGAAGAGGTGTGAAGAAGAATGCTATTATATAACCTACTCTTTGTGCAAATCCTTGACCCTTACCTATCTGGAAAACTATAGCCTTCCTTGGTTCCTGGTTTCTGTCTGTAGTGTAGATCTAGTAAGAATCTGATCTTTCATCAGACAACTTCGATTCTTTTTATCCTTGCATTTCATTCACTTAGGGATTACACACTATGCTTCAGACCTTGAGCTTGCCTTGGTATTATTTTCACCTTTCATCTCTTACTGGAATTTGATAATATCAAGTTTCAAGACGAGATGTCTGAACAGAAGCTTTAAGAAATTCCAGGGGTATTTTCCATATGTAAAATTAAAAGAGTCATTTCCCCTCATAATTTGTAAATCATTTTTCCTCATTGTTGTTAACATTTTGGAACATATTTAAATCTCCCCTCTCCCCTGCATCTTTCCACCCTTTCTGTGTGTGTCCCTGTGTTTGTTTCCTTTGCCATATAAAAAAGCACAGAGGCCTCAACTGATGCTATCTTGCAAAAGAGTGAAAGGAAAGGAGATGACCATAATACTGTGACGAATATGGGAAGCACAATGTGCACTCTCCTGTTTAGATGAGATGAGCTCAGATAATCATATGCAGAGGACCTTGGGATGAATTTGACTATCTAGTGCTGTAAACACAGCAGTTTGGCCAAGTGAGAGAAATGGACCAAAGCACCACATTCAAAATGTGTATTGTATCAGGCCATTGTGGATAGAAAGTATTCAAGGTGAGAATATACCTTTGATTTATATAATGGCATTATAATATTTTCTTTTAACTTGGTCTTCATACTTAACACAGCCTGACTTCTGCTTTGTTGACTGCCATTGTGTATTAAGCAAACATTTTCACTGAGCAGTCTATCAAGATGCCCTGGGAGGCGAAAACTCAGAATCCTTGTGTCTGCAAAATGCCAACTAGATAGAGATGTTCCAGATGGTGGATCAGTTTAGTCCATTCTCCCAGATGAACACATCCTGCTGTGTGGAGCACTCAGCTTGTTTTTCAAAAAAGGTCAGCTGAGTTTGAGACTCTTTCCATTGAGTCTGAGGAACTGGAATAGGAGCAGTGGTCAGTAAACCCAACCTCTTCTTTGATAGAGGCTGCCCAAATCTCAAAACCAAAGGTTGTCAAGACACGAACAAAAATCTGTGCCTATGAAATAGAACTATGACTTTCATGATTGATGAATGCTAAAGAGGAGTGCCTGGCCCGAAGCCACTGCTGACTTAGACTGCAAATGCCCTTTTCAAAAATGAGCCTTCCAACCATTCTGAAAATTTCAATAGTCCAACCACAGCTCAGGAATCCACAACTCAGCACATACAAGCTCATCAGCTACTGCCTTGTCCTTTAGCTCCCCTTCTTGGGCAGTTATCAAGATGGCGAACTGACTCTAACACCTGATCTTACCATATCCTGATCTGAATCCCTCCCAGTCAGGATTCATACCAGAATACAGTATGCAGAAGATATTGTTTACTCTTGAGCTTCTTTCACCTATAGAGAGAAGGCAAACATCCATCTTAGTAATGTTAGATCTAGTGACAGCATTCAATGCTATTCATCAAGAGATAGTTCTGACTCATTTATGAGTCCTGGCAGAGGTGGCTGGAATTGCATTAAGCTGGTTTCCGTCACACCTTCATTGCCAACAATATGCTGATAACACTTAATGCTACATATCTTTCACATAAACTGCAGGCATTGCCATTGGCCAGCTGTTTTAGTGCCAGAGAGAAGTAAGTGACTGCCTGAAAAGCAGTGGGCTCCAGCTGAATGCACGTAGGACTGAAATAATGTAAATACAAATGGAGTAGTAGTAAGCTGTCTTTGCTCATTCTTATTGGATAGATCCCAGAAAGTTATGACTAGTAATTGCTCATTGTGACTTTCAAGAGCTCTCATCTTTAAGTTAAACCATTAACAGAAATAGTGTGATGCTGTGAGCTTTGATGCCAGGCATACACTGACGATACCCAGCTGTGCATAAATCTAGCAGAGACTGTGCCATTATCAAGCATCACAGTTCTTGGGGAAAATAAATATCTGGATGAAAAGCAGCTGACTCAAGTTCAACTCAGGTAAATCAGATGTGATGCTCACAAAATGGAGGAAGCAGGTTGAGAAACTGGCTGGGGGTCTGCCATCATTGAGGTCATTTGTTTTCTCATTGTCAAGAGGGTGAACAATACTGGATCTAAAATGATCTCCAGATCTGGACAGAAGCTCCCAAAATGTTGACCTTCTAAGCGGATGGAATCCTGGAGTCATGTTGTTCAGAACATTAACATCAGTAAGGCACTTTGATAGGTTCCTGTGTACCAAGAAAGGCAGCTTGGAGTAACCCACTTTGTCCTCCTGGAATCCATGAGCTACTGGATGGCCATTCTCAAAGTGTGTGAGGCACTGATTGTGATAACAATCTTAGTGTCCCCAATTTGAATCATTGTTTAACAGCCCTTTCTACATTCCAGGCCAGAGTGGTTATGAAGAAACACACTGACCTCTAGAAGCAGAGAATTAGAATAGGAAGCCACCACTGAGTCATATTTGCTGGAGGACAACCAGTAGGAGTCAGCTTAGAGACTGAGGAGGTTCTTTGGCAGAATGAGTGCAGAGTCAGGAGAGGCACAGTCTGTTTGCATCATCTTACCAAAAGAAGGTGGATAGGCACAATCAACTTTGAGGGGGTCCCCTGAGAGAACACAAGGAGCTCTGCCCCACTCGCCAAAGAATTTTCATCCACTAGAGAAAGAGTTTAGGTTTTTGTCCTGTGGAAGACCAAGTATCCCCACTGCTTCAGCATGATCTCCTAAGATTTTCTGAGGTGTTTGAGGGGAAGGGATTGTGCTAAAATGCACAGGTCCCACTCTGATACTAGCTCACCCTCTGAATGACGCTGTCTGAGGGAGGGAAGCAATAAAGGACAAGGATTTTGTTGCTTTAGGGGTGGAGAAGAGGTACCTTCAGACAAAGCAGAATGGCCCATTTAACCTGCTCACTAAGCGTGGGGAGCTCTCCTGGGAAGCCTCTTTTGGAGGGGAGGAGAAAAGAGCCATTGTGTGAGAGAGCTTGGAGCCAGCAAAGGCCCTTTGTATCCAAGTTATGGATCTTGGATGAAAGGCCTCCCTTGTGCTGATGGTAAGATAGGGCCCTCAGACTGGATATCCTGAGAGCCCCCCATCTGAGATGTAGACCTCCTGAAGATCCCTTTATTTGGTGTTGAGACAGGGGTTACTTTGAAGCAGTCCTATGGGTACTGAGCCCTAGGATGAGGACTGAATTCAGACATGTTCATTAGATTTAGAACCATCACGTTTTGCATTAGACTGTGGTGAGCAATCTCAGAAATCACCTCTCTTTGTGTGGCCAACTATATCAGCGATACTCTATTGGGGCTTTACAACCACTGAGGGTCCCCAAAGTGAAACTATCAGGGGCTAGGCATTCTTCCTCAGGCCCTCAGCTATTCTCCACCACAGAAGATCAAGCTGAACTTGAGTCCTGCCAACTTCAGGGCAACTGTAAGGACACATATATTTGTATTAACCTTCCCTAAATCATGATGCCATGGTCCTTGTCAGACAGAAACAATGCTATTATAATGTATATCCATGGCACTTTGATATGATAGGGATACATTTGATAGATGAATGGATACTTGTATTGACTGTGTAGAAATTCATCTGCCATTGGGCTGCATTGTTTGTGTATTTTGTGACCATTCCAAAATGGAATTAAGAAGTGAATTGTGCTGCACAGCTGACATTCTTGGTTCCTTAAAACTAAACTTATACATACCTTTTTGTAGACTAGTAACCTTTTTAATTGAATATTAATATGGCAATACCTTTATTGTTGAATTCTTTCTGTAAACGAAGTGTTTGCTATCTGAGGGCTGTTACTTATTATGATGTTGTTCAGCCATGGGTAATGTTGAAGGATTGTATATAAATATTTTTTCATTTATTTTCAGTATGTGCATCTGTGTGTACATAGTTGTGTAATAGCTCTGTGAGTGATTACCCGTAGATCCATGGTGTACTGTAAATAATGTGCTGTGCTTTGTGCTGTGAGAGCTGACAAGATGCCAAGGACCTGCAATCACTCACTTTACTAAGGGAGAGAGAAATGGAGACATGGGCTATGGTGAGTAAAACTCAAACTTAATATTTACTTCTGATCATAGAGATTATTCTTCGCCTCCCTTCCTCATTTGTAAAATATGGATAATAAAACTTCCTTTCTTCCACTCTTTGTCTCACCAACTTGGTTTCTAATTTCTTTGTGTCAGGAACCAACTTTTCATGATACGTCTGTACAGTGCCTATCACAGTGAGGCCCTGATCTTTGATGGGGACCGCTAGGTTCTACTTTCATTCAAAAAATAAATCATTTTAATTCTAAGTTCTTCAAGGCAGAGTCTCTTAATATCTATTTGTACTGTGACTAGCACAATTATAGAATCATAGAAATGTAGGGCTGGAAGAGACCTTCAGAGGTCATTTGGTCTAGCCTCTTGTGCTGAGGTAGGATCAAGAACACCTAGACCACCCCTGACAGGTGTTTGTTCCACCTGTTCTTAAAAACCTGAAATGATGAGGATTCCACAACTTTCCTTGGAAGCCTATTACAGAGCTGAACTACCCTTATAGTTTGAAATATTTTCCTAATATTGAACCTTAATTTCCCTTGCTGCAGATTAAGTCCATAACTTCCTGTCCTACCTTCAGTAGACATGAAGAACAATTTATCACCATCCTCTTTTATATCAGTCCTTAATGTATTTTAAGACTGTTATCAGGTCCCACCTCACTCTTCTTTTCTCAAGACTAAACATGCCTAGATTTTGGGATGTTCACCCCACGCTGGAAAGAGAAGGTTTAAAAACAGCCTAGGGAACCTGCACAGGGAGCAGCCAATTGGTGAGAGGCTGCATGGGGCAGCCAATCAGGGCCCAGCAGGCTTACCTGAAAGGAGCTGCAGGGCCAGAGACATCAGTGGTTGCTGCCTGGAGCTCAAGGAGGGAGAACTGGGCTCCTAGAAGGTGGATGGAAGCAAGCACCTTGGACAGAGCAGCTGTTGGCAGGGACTGAGGGAGCAAGAGGGAGTTCCTGAATTACTGCTTGGACATGCTGTCTGGAGGCTCTGAGAAGAGGGGGAAGAAGCTGCTGGGACTGCAGGGAAGAGGCCCTGAGAATTGAAGAGCACTGGTGGAGAATTAAGGACAAGCAGCAGGAGGCTGCTCTCTACAGGGTCCCTGGGCTTGGAACCCTGGACCTGGGTTTCCCTCACTTGCTGCTGGGGAAGTGGCTGGAAAATTGGATGGGGATACTCATACTTGCAAGAGGGAAACCTGGATGAGGGCTGAGTCGTGAAGAGCACACTGCAGTTCTGGAAGCAGAGAGAAAGGGGCTGTAGGCAGAAGCAGAGATGGAGTGATGGTGTGTAGATTGTCAACAGGGGTTTTGGCCTCAAGCTAATACCCAGAGCAACCAGGAGGAGGTGCCAGTCTGGTGGTAAGAGATGCACCTCATGACAGTCAGGTTTTCTAAACTTTTGTCGTTTTTGTTGCTGTCATCTGGACTCTCTTCAGTTTGTCTACATCTTTCTTAAAATGTGATGCCCAGAACTAGACACAGTACTCCAGCTGAGGCCTCATCAGTGCCAAGTAGAGTAAGATAATTACCTCTTCTGTCTTACCTATGATGGTCTTGTTAATACACCCCAAGATTATATTAACCTTTTTCACAACTGCATCATATTACTGACTCATATTCAATTTGTGATTCACCCTAACCCCCAGATCCTTTTCAGCAGTTCTACCACTCAGTTATTTCCCCTTTTGTAGCCGTGCACTTGATTTTTCCCTCCTGAGTGAGGCACTTTCCATTTGTCTTTATTGAATTTCATCTTGTTTACTTCAGACCAATTACACTGCTCTACAGCCAAAATGCTTCTGAAATAAATGTAGTCAAACTTTACTAATTCTGAGTCACTGAGAATGAAAATGATGCTTAAAATTGTTGATTGGCTCTAGTCTAGCTGTTGGCCCTCCAACTACAGCAGTGGAAGTCTCTGCATGATGTTAGGTTTCCATGTTCCGTGACGTCAAAAGGATCTTGTCCTATTCTGCTTCATGCGAATGCATCTGGAGCCTCAACAACATCGTGATGTGTGATGGCAGCCTTCAACGTCATCACGATTCCAGAGTGAGTGGAGATCTGTTCAGGATTCATCGAAAAAAGTCGTTAAAGCTTTTTGCTGCATAATGGCAATGGTTTAGCCATCAAGATTCCAGTTGTCATGCAGTCCATATAAGGAAAACCTGATGACAAACAGTAACAACTTTTGAGGTTTGCATAAACTATGACCAACATCGAGGCGAAGCTTTGTGGCGATTGAAGTGGTTTGCTCTCTTGCTTGTCTGCAGACGGATACACCAAAGTACTGCTGTTTTCTCTGGGAGATAAGCATGCAAGAGATTCCCAACTACATCAAGAAAGATTGGCGCACTCCGACAGTCATGGGGCCTGGAGGAAAAAGTGTTCAGCATCCACACTTGTGAATCAGGCGAAAGGCATTTTGTTTACCACCCTTACACATCAAGCTGAGTCTGATTGAAAGAACTTTGTCAAGGCCATGACAAAACACAAGCAGCAGCTTTCAAGTACCTCCGTGGAAAATTTCCAAGCGTTAAGTAAGCTAAGATAAAGGAAGTGTCTTTGTTGAGTCCTCAGATTCATGAACTTCTCTCGAGATGGAAGTTTTCACTGGCAAGGAAAAGACGCATGGAAGCTTCCAGTTCAGTGACAATACATTTCGCGGAAACAACAAGGCAGACAACTACAGGTGTTGTGGAAAAACCCCTCAAGGCATTGAAAAGCCTTGGTTGCCACATGTCACTAAGATCCATGTTTGCACTCTCATCTAGATTTTTTTCTCACCGAACTCGGAGGCATCAGCGACGAGCACGGCGAGCCGACAGCCACGGTTCCCATTGTTGCAATCAGGGCAAATGGACCCCATCAATGCTTGCAGACTACTGCTGGACAGTGACAAGAGAGCCCATTTAATGAATACAAAGACAAGCCAAGAAGCCCGAGTAGACACTGAATAGACTAAAACTATGTACAAATAGTTTTTTGCCTTTTGTCATAAAAATTTCTATTTATAGAACCCCTTTTGCTGATTTAAGAGTGTTACATAAACTAGGAACAGGTGAAAATTATCATGTAAAGCGGGAAACGATTAAACACATGAAAAAGACCGTAGGTTACAATTTTATGATTTTAAAACTCTACATGGCTACACCAATTACATAGACATAAAATGTGTAAAACTTAAATATGCGTTGAAACAGAACCAATCAGTTGTTTTAATTGTCATATTTGAATTCAGCACATCAAAATACATAATAAATACCACATTTTATCTCTGAAGCAGACGACTCCTCAAAAATTGTAGACCAGTGTTATCTAATTTGTCAAGGTCATTTTGAATTCCAGCACTGGCCTCCAAAGTGCTTGCAACGCCTCACAGTAGGGTGTCATCCACAGATTTTACAAGCATACTTTCCATTCCATTATCCACGTCATTAATGAAAATACTGAATGGACCAGACCCAGGACTGATCCCATGGGACTGCATTAGATTTGTCCTAGTTTGGCAGTGAGCCCTGATCTCGGTTAGGGTGCATAAGAGTTACTGTAATACAAAAATGTGTAAAAATAAAACTGTAAAAACAATTGCCTTTGACAATTTTCTTTCTTAAAATCTGTTAATTAGAACTGTGACCTTCTGGACACCTGCAGTCCTATCTACCACAAGAGTGCACCCCGCCCCAACATTCCATCTGACACCTCCCTACATTCCGGATCTTTCTTTATTAGTTTCTATATTTTTCCCTCCCCGGCTGCTTATGCTGTGTGGTAGGTGTTTTACAGGGAGCAATGTTAGCAGCCTATAACAAATTAATTATTACTTATTTATTATTTGTATTCCAGCAGTTTCTGGAGTCCACAGCTGAGCTCAGGGCCTTATGGTGCTAGGTCCTGTACAAATGTTGGTAAGTAACAGTTCCTTCCCTTAAGAGTGTACAAACTAAACAGACAAGAAAAACGAGAGGTGGAAGAAAGAGAGACGATATCCAAGCAGAGTTTAACAAATTCCAAGTATTCGCTCAGATGAGCACTTCAATGGTTGAAATGTGAAAGGACAGACTAGTGATCTCTGGTATTCTCTGATGGAAAAGTCAAAGCTGAATGTTGGGATTTGTTTTTCCCTCCTGTATTCAAGGCCTCAGAATGACCGAGTGTAGCAAAAATCAATACTCCAGTTCAACAGGAACATGGAAATAATTATTCTCTGTCAATCAGACACCTTACTGCAAATATCTTCATTATATAAGAAAATGTTGAAGTGGAGATGTTGTACCAAGAATCCTGGGATGCTGTACAATTACTCAAGCTGAAACTGGCAGATTATTTCCGGCTATGGAATTCTTTGAACATTGGTTATCTAATAGATATAATCACTATATGGTTATTTTCTAAGATGAGAATCAATTTACTTGGATGAGCTGCATGCCATTATTACCAGAGTGCATGCATTTCCCTGTACCATTATTTCTCAGTAACTACTGTTTTACAAATCTCTTTTCTCTCATGGGCTACTATAATCCCTCAGATCTGACTGGCTCAGATTTTTAATCTGTTTGACTGCAACAAACGGGTGTTAACCCCATGCTATGAGTTGAGGAAGCCATGTCCCCTCACACCTTCTGGGCATGCTCTGACTGGAACCACTGTATAAGAGGGAGCAGTTCAGCTCAGCTGGGATGACCAATGACGAGAGCAGATGTGCACTGCAAACTCCTGCTGGGAGAGTACCAGAGCAACCAGACGCCATCACTAGCCAGGTTGGTGCTTCTACCAAACCCCATCCGAGGCTGACAGAGGCAAGGCAGTGATTGCTGAGGGACCACTGGCATTGGAAGAAGGGGGTAGGAAGCAACTCAGCAAATGGGACAGATCCCTAAGTAGCCCCCTCAAGGACTGAACTCACAATCCTGGGTTTAGCAGGCCAATGCTCAAACCACTGAGCTATTCCTCCCCCTCTTTCTGTGAAGAAGTAGCCCAATTAAAACAACAAGATTACTCCAGTGAGTAAAAATTACTCATGTGGGTAATGAATTTCTGTTCTGGGAGTATTTTTAGTTATAGTTGTTTAAAAACTTAATTGGGAGGCAGGAGTTGTGTTGTGAACAATATAAACCGTTGATGTAAGTCTCAAACTAAAGCAAACAGCAAGATAGAGCAGTTATTAAAAAGAACTGTCCTGAAGGGGAGGAGACCAGAGAGGAATCGAAGTAAGGAGAGAAATGAGTCAACGGATTTTTAACAAGTTAATTCATCCGATTCCCCTTTTATGAGTTTCACAGCCCTGTTTTTTTCCCTCTTGTTTGTATTTTTTCCATTATCAGTTTAAGAGTCTCTCTGAGGGTAACAAGATATAAGAGGACAGTAGTGATGGGTGACTGAGACTGAGCAGGGAGTTATCTGCTCTCTAGGGTGCTGGGTCGGGACCCTGTGGAGAATGGTGGTCCAGGTCTCCCTACCCTGTCTGACCCACCATGGACACCACCAACATGTGGGGAAGTGAATTGGACTATCTAAGGCCATTACATTCTTTGGCCACCAGGCCTTACTATTTTGAACCCTGGGACAAAAGAACATAAGAATGGCCATACTGGGTCACACCAAAGGTCCATCTAGCCCAGCATCCTGTCTGCTGACATTGGCCAATGCCAGGTGCCCCAGAGGGAATGAACAGAACAGGTAATCAGCAAGCGATCCATCTCCTGTTGCCCATTTCCAGATTCTGGCAAACAGGCTGGGGACACCATCATCCTTCATGAATTTATCTAGTTCTTTTTTTAACAGTAGGGGACAGCCCTACTGATCCTGGCCATTGGGCCATACTGCCCTGGGAAGAAGGGTGGCTACTTAGACTTGGGTCACTGGGCCTTCCTGTCCTGAACCCCAGGATAGCCCTGTTGTCTCTAGTTGTTGGGCCATACTGCCCTGGGTAGGAGGGCTGCTACTTAGACTTTAGCTACTAGGTCTTATGATCCTGAAACCTAGGTCAGCCTTACTGACTCAGGCCACGGTGCTGCACTGCCCTAAGGGGCTGACAGGGTTTACCTGCCCCTCGACAGGATGTCATAGCCATTTTGCTTCCTCCAGGCCCTATTGTGATACCTTACTCCAATTTGGTAGCACATACTTATTGGTGTCAATAGGTCTGCCCATGGAGGAAGGTACTATTCAGGGTGAGTTAAGGGATCAGAATCTGTTCTCTTTTCATTGAGATGTTTTTAAAGGCTTTATGCATTTTATTGAATCTTATATTCATTATAAAATGCTCCAGGACTGGAACTGTGTTCTGTATAATGCTGACTAGATTGTCGTTGCAAATAATAAGTAATAGTAATGATCTCTGATGAAATACACATCTCCAAATAAATATTATGCAATCCTGGAGCACTCAGCACACCTGCAGCACTACACATATCATTTTTCAGAAAAACAGTAAGAGAAAATCTTTCCTCACCCATTAGTAGTGCTCTCCAAGGGAGGATGCCCTGATGAGGAGTTGAAGTGGCATATCTGAATTTTACTTTTAACTGTTGTGTTGGCCACAGGTAAGTTGCCAAGGAAACTTTGTACATCTTAGACTTACTGAAGAGAGTTGACTTGGGCAGTCTGGATGGATCTATTGCTTGGAGCGGAAATGAAATCCCGGGCTTGCCTGAGGAGTGAACTGAAAGGCTTGAAGTGTTACCTTTCACTCTCAGGGAGTGAGCAGCAGGCCAACTGGCAGGGTTGAGACATTGGGTAGCTGACATCATCCATTTTGAAATCAGAAACTGAGAAGAGAAGCCTAATTTAGAGCTTGATAGGATGTTGTTGCTGCTTGGAATTCAACCTAAAATTTTAGTTTGGTATCCCCAAAATATATGTAAATATTTGTTCTTTTAATAATATATCATATTGCTATCCTTTCAAGCCTGCTTCAGTTCCTTTACTCTTTGTGTGTATCTGTATATTACCCAATATCTAGTGTTAGACTCAGAGAAAATCGAATCCCATTTTTTTTCTGGTTATACCACCTTATGAGATAATAGAATTATAGAATGAGAGAAATGTAATCTAATGTGACTTCTTTTAAGGAACACTACTCATTATTATAGAGGGACCCAGGGAAACTGCCCTTAGTCCCAAATATATTAAAACAATTTGAAGAGTGTTAATGGGTATCAAGAGTGTTGAAATGATCCATTGAATTGCATTGCACAGATAATTGATCATCTGTGGACTGGAACTCATCACAACCTCTTTGTTTGTTCTTAATTCTGTATGGTGCTTAGATACCACAATAATGGGAGCACTAGAGAACCAGAAGAGAAGAGAGTTCTCCTGTAGAAAATAAGAATTCAGCAGAGCTGGTCAAAACTGGCACAAATGTTCAGTGAAAAGTTCTGATATTTGGGTCTTTCCTTGGATTTTTTGAAATCTTTTGGCAATCTCTAAAACTAGAGAAAATACTGGGGGGAGACGGGAGGTATTTTTGTCAACATGTTGATCAGCCTTCATAGCGGGGTCAGGCAAAGCAGCTTTAATTTTAACTGCTACTGCCAAAATTGGCCCCATTTTGTTGTAGTAGCAAACGTGAGTGGAACACCCTTGCCATGGAGAGGGTGACTACTTCAGTGTAAATCCCAACTGAAATGTCAAGTCAGTATAAATAAGCCTTCTGAATTAGCACAACATTCCAGCAGATTGCAAATCTCAGGAATGAAGTGGATTCCACAGCTCAGTGGGCCTAAGAAGTCTTATTGAACACAGTTCTTTGACTTGTACAGCATTTTGCAATATTGCCTATTAAGGTTGTTCTATAAAAATAATCCAATGTGTTCCATCTTAAATTAGCTCTGATGCCTAACCCGTCTATAATGCCGAATAACCGCAAGTGAACACTCACCTTGAGAAACCACTGCTATGCATAAAAGGGCAGATTCCAAACAAGCCTCCTAAATTATGCCTGTAAACCATGTACATGCAACAGTCCACATGTAAAAATTTTTGTATTTGTAAATGTAAATGGGCAGGTTTTGTTTTCATTCACATTTTACTTTCAAAATAAATTGCACAAGGAAGGCACAGGAACATGTGGTGATGTAGTGAATTCCTTCCACATGTATTTACAAAACAAAAGAAGAGGCAGAGGAGAAGGAAAAGCCACACAAAATAAAAACAAACTCCTCACCCATAGTGTTTATTATTTTAAATGATGTGTAACCCATCCTAATGGCATGTAAATACACCATATCACATGGTTTGAGATGAGAATTAAAAACAGAAAGAAAGAACGGAATTTCCTTCCTTGCTGCGGGAGGGAGGGGAGTGAGTGCATGTGGGAGGATGGAGCCATTAAAAGATATTACCTCACCCACCTTGTCTCTCTGGCTCTTTAAACAGCAGATGAAGGTGAAACGAAATCTAATGGCTGGAAGCTGACACTAGATAAACTCAGACTAGAAATCTGATTAAAACTTTTAACACTGAGGGTGATTAACCATTGGAATAGTTTACCTGGGGATGTGCTGAATTCTCTGTCACTCAAATTCTTTCAATCAAGATTGATATCTTTCTAGAAGATTACCCAGTCAAAAGCTGTGGGCTTGAGGCAAAAGTCACTGGGTGGTTCTGCCCATTGTTATGCAGGAGGTCAGACCCCATGATCATAATCGTCCATTCTGGCTTTAAAAAAAATCTACGTATCTATGAAAAGCATGCAATGAAATGTGCAGTATTATTAAGGGAGTGAAGTATGCAATGAAATGTGCAGTATTATTAAGGGAGCGAAGGGGTGGTGTGGATGGAGAAGAATTTTCACAAGCACTCAGCAGAGGCCTACCTCAGTGAAGTAAATGGTGAAAATTTCATTGACTTCAGTGGGAGCAGAGGTAGGCCAATGCTCAGCTCTTTTGGAAATCCCATCCATGTGTGGATCTTACAGCTCAAGGAATCAAGGTCTCTCCTACGCTATGTTTGTTAATTGGGGGTCTCTGTAGAAAACACGCCACGTCAATCACCTCTGCATGCAAACAGGTTTCACTTAGGCAGCTCCTTGAAAAAATCTGGCCCATAAACTTGCCATTTTAGATATTTAGATTTATTGGGCCAAATTCACGTTTTGTGTAAGTAGGCACAAATTTAATTTCAGTGGGGTTGTGTCCACCGAAGCAAGCAATATAGTTAGTTTGTCATCTTAAGACTTACACATTTCCAATAATTTGGCCATTTCCCCCTATAAAACCCCAAACTGAAACTTAGGTCTCCTGAAGTACCTCCTGAAGTACCTCCATTCTTCTCTGGGAAGAGTGAGCTTGGACTAACAAAATGCTGTCTGACCAAAGGTCTGCCTTGGTTTTCCCATTGCTTCCTCTGCCCTTAGAAGCAACTGTTCTTTTTGTCTGAAGAATTTCTTCCATAGTCAGTGTGATTGAGGTCTGAGGTACGCTGGTGGCACTGAAAGCAAAGAGTTAACGCTAGGATAGTCAATAGGACATTCGTGTGCTGAGCCAGCATAAGCCCCATTATAAGACATTGATTGGGTATAAAATGCTGGTCTCCATTTTATGCTTTTTACAGCCAGATAGGCAACAGAAATGCAGAAAGGCATATCTCATACTATAAAAGCCACATACATGCACATTGCAACCATATCATCTCGAGGTCAAGAAAAAGAGTCTACTGGTGAAGTACAGACATGTGATTGGGATTTGGTTATAAAATGGATTCATGGTGACAAATTCTTAAGAGAAAACCATTAACAAGATTTCCTTTATTAAGGACGTCCAGGGATGAGATGATCAATAATGAACTTCTGCTTTTTAGTAGCTATGAGCCCCCTTCCTTTATTCACTAACACCCTTTAATTTCCTCTACTCCAGCTTCTCTTGATAGGTTTATGTATTTTTTTTATTAGTGTGGCTTATTTAACCTGTGTTTCAGGTTCTATCACTACTTAATTTTATTTATTTCTCATAACATAACCAATACAGATTTTTCCAGCTGATGCCATACGGACCCTAAATCTTGTTGCAGCGTTTGTGAAAAACAGCTGTTTTGTCTGAGGCAGTTTGGTAGACAGACACTTTGACGTCAGTGATGCTGGATGAGAAATGGTACTTGTTAGAACATCGGGTTTTTTTATGAAATATGCCACTGTCTCGTTATCAGAGCATGTTAAAATTGTTGAAATGTGTCCCTTGTAAAGAAAAATGTCAATTTCTAAATAGATCCAGCATTGACTTAATCAGTTTGGATGAGTCCAGATTCTGACACTTTTACTCACATTTCGTAGTACGTTGCACTGCCAGGAGCCTTACTGACGTCAGTGAAACTACTTGGTGTTACTCATTGTAAAGGGGATGTCAAAATCTGGGCCATAGTGTACATAATCTGTACAAATGTCACCTCCTGATGGTTCTTCCCTTTGACCTTGAGAAAGCTGTGCAAATGGCACTTACTTACAGTCAATGGGAAGAATCTTTCCTCTTAATTTTTCCTACCCTTATTCATGTATTGATATAAAGAAGGGCAAGCAGGCTTTTGTCTCCCAGATCTTACAACTGTAATGAGAGAGATGCAAGAGTTGGAACGTTAGGGTACGTTTGCACTGGCAAGTTTCTGTGCCTCAAGTCATACCACTTTTATTAAAATGGAGGAATTAAACCACCGTTGCGGGTCCACACTGTGTTCCTTGTGACACTGGAGCATATCCACATTAGCAGCTCTTGCAACGGCAAAGACAGTAGTGCATTGTGGTAGCTATCCCACTATGCAACTGGCCGCAGGGTGCTTTGGGAAGGGTTTGCAATGCCTCATGGGGCAGGCACAGCGTCACATGATGCAGGTTTCCCAATCCCATTATTCCATGGGCATCCTACTGCATTGCCAGCTGCTTTTCAACTGAAGTGGAGGGCGGGAGGGCAGAGAGTGTGTGGCAGGGAGTGTGTGTGTATGGAAGGCGGGAGAGAGACAGTGTGTTTTGGAGGACAGAGAGTGTGCCAGCATGCTGTCTTGTAAGTTCAGACAGCGGCAGGAAGCAACCAGTCCTGAGGCAGGTGGAAACTCCAACATCAGGCTCCGCCTCTCTCTCTCTCTCTGTCTCTCTCTCTCTCTCTCTCTCTCTCTCTCTCACACACACACACACACACACACACACACACACACACACACACACACACACACACACACACACACACACACACACACACACACACACACACACACACACACACACACACACACACACACACACACACACACACCCCTGCCTCTGTGTTCAACAGCACTAGCATTACACCCAATGGCTGTCAGAAACGATGCTTTGAAAGGGCACCCGAGTTCAAAACAATGAGCAGAGCAGTCACTTGAGGCACTATGAGACAGCTCCAGATGCCAATTACAGTGCAAGAAGCAATCAAGTGTCTACACTGGCAACAGAGCGCTGGAGCCTCTGTGCAAATAGCCTTACAACTCTTGTCAAGGTGGGTTTTTTTGAAGTGCTGCAACTGAGGAGTTTCTGTGCAAAAGTGGCTTGGCAGTGTGTACACTTCTGCAGTTTGAGTGCAAAAGGCTGCTTTACTGTGCAGAAACTTGGCAGTGTAGACAAGCCCCTTAGTAGTCAAACTCACTGATCTACAAGAGTAACAGTATATGGGCCTGATCTAAAGTTCATTAAAATCAAGGACAGTCCTTCAATTGCCTTCAGTGGGCTTTGGATTTGGACTTAAGTGCATTCTATGCTGCTGTCAAGGAAACATTACAAGAATGTAGCCAGTCCTGTGTGTTGAGGCCCCTAGGCCGATTTGAGAAAAGGAGAAAAGTTTGAGATGTTTCTTGAAATCAAGGAGGAGGAAACTATTCCATATATTGATGTTTTTATATAAAAATATGCTATTATAAAAGCAGTAAGAAAAATATTAAGGTAGTCTCTTAAGTAGAGACATCTATCTTTTTCAGTTAATAAACTGTAGGTCCATTAATAATAAATAAAGGCCAGATTTTGGAGAAACATAGAGGACGACTTTAGAAAACAAAACAAAAAAATAGCACTGGTCTGATCAGCTAAGTGTCAGTGTGGTTGGAAAACAAGAAAATGCTCATTCTTTCTGGCAAACTGGAAATTTGTTCCTGGGTTTGGTTGACTGATGCTATTTCTGAAAATTCCAACCTGTGAAGTATTGGTCTTCTAGAAAAATCTTTAGGATAATACATATCCTTCTTTTTTCAAGGCTTTCTGAATATTCTGTTTGATCAATTAAAGAATCCCAGTGTCTAGTATGAGCATCTGGAAGTTTAAAATGCACATTCATTCTGAGATATTTTTTTTAACCCCTCTAACTACTCAGTCTAAGCAGCTCTTCATTTACTTTAGTAAAGTGTCTTCATGGTTATGACATACAGCAAAGTAAACAGTGCAAATTACTTTTCTTAGGCTGTGAATTTTATATCTCCCTAGGAAATATAATAAAACCCACGATCTCAGTAAAAGAGCCACCTTTAGAAATCTTTGCTTGGTATTTAATCTTAGTCCACATTATTGCTTAGGAATTTAAAGTATTCCCCAAAGAAAAAATAAACATGGAGACAGAAATGTCAAGGTCAGTGATTCGCAGCAGGATGTCATTAAAAGAAATGGAAGCTTTGTGCTTTCATATCCACTGTTATTTCCTTAATAACAGCATCTTGCATAACATCTTTAACATATAACTGAAAAACCAGCCAGGAAAAAGAACTAGACACCACAGCATAATTTCTCAGAATAAAAATTAATGGTACTCTGCAAATGCTTATATAATAATATCTCTGCTCCCCCATTCTCCTGCATGAAGAACTTGATCCTGCACCCACTTGAGTCACTCACAAAACTCCTATTGATTTCAATGGTTCACGATCAAGGCCTAAGGCTCTATTTGTATACTTCACTGACTCTCGTCCTTATGCCTTGTTTCATACTGCCATTAAAGCTTAGTGCTATATGCCCCATATAACAGCAGTGTAATATCTTACACTGGCATCTTTATTATATTTGCATAGCCTCTGATGATCATGGTGCCAAAAAATGCATAAGGCCTGATATTTTTGCTGTGCAGTAACTCCTCTGACCAGATCCTCAGGTGTGCTAGAATTCCACAGAGGAGAGGGAATTGAACAAGTGGCTTTAAGTATCTTTCTGCTGTTCTGATTCCAAGGGCTTCCAGGAGCCAGGTCAGCCCCATATGTAAATTAGAGCAGCCTCAGGGCAGCATGTAACTACCCAAATTAGAATTTGGTCAAGATGGCAAAATGGACACATTTGCTCCTGCCAAAAGTTCCATGGGATATGAAATGACTGCAAATGATCAGGACCTCCAGCTTTTCATCTCATCTGAACCATGGGACTCCCAGCAGCACAGTGCTCTTGGTCCTCACACCATATTAGGACTTTAGTTCAGTTCCAGTGAAGAAGGAGAAGTGACACCTACTGAGTCACTACAATCTACAGCAACATGGGGTGTCCTGGGAAGTCCATCATCGAAGTACTAGCAAGGCTCAAGTCTGCTTGTCTTGTGAGAGTTGTTCAGCCTGAGACAGTAAGGCTGCAGGCTAAAGAAAGGAGCTAGCCTTAAGGCTAAGGCTTGCCTTATATTTTCCTCACTATTGTCTGGTACGCCAAAGTTGTTTTTTTTTTTTTAATATGTTATACATTTTAAGTTAAGAAATAAATATATAAGAAGCATTTTCAACAGCATACAATAGATTTGTTTAAAGTTACTTATCTTACTTCATAGTAAGGCCAGGCTCCAACAAGCTTCCACTGTAAAGGTAGAATTACTAGCATTCTGCATGTTGGCATGTCTCATAGAGGTAAGGTTTACATTATGAACATGCCGAATGTCCATTTTAGGGTTTGTATTTGGAGCATAATGCAAAAGTTGGCAGATTGACAAACTGGCAGCAGAGTTTGTTTAATCAGGTTTATTGAGACATGCAAAATCATTTAAATCTCTTCTTTTTTAAATAAAGAGAATATTTTCCAACAGAATCAGAATTAAGTACACATGCAATGTTCTCATTGGATCACATTTCTTCATCCAGGAGTGAGAGTACCCTTGCAATTTCATGGTAAGATTGTCCTCCAGAGGCTTGAACCTCAGACTGGCAATTTTGTAATGAGCTTATAATGATTATGTGCTTGCTGCTATACAAAACACAGAGGAAGAGCCAACTAAAATATCAGCCAACCAATTCAGACCAACAAAGTACCATGTGACCAGGAGATAGAGCTATCACAAAGCAAAGCTGAAAACAATATACATGACAGCATAAGATTGATTAAAGATTGTACTATAGGTTCCATGGAAGAAATGTGTTTCAAGAAGAGATCTGGAGGAAAAGAGGGAGGCTAGCTGGTGTACCCAGAGAGGAAGGAATAAGGAGCAGTGTTAAAAAAGGTGAGAAGAGAAAAGTGGGTGATGGATCCAAAGGAAACAGAAATACAGACGTGGCAGAGCAGAGGCAGTGAGTTAAAAAGCAGAAATAGATTAGAGCAGATATAGACAGGCACAGAATTGTGCAGATCACTGAAGGTGATGACAAGACATTTGTGCTTGATGTGGAAGACAATGAGATTTCTTGTAACCGCCTCATTGCATTCTGCAACTGGATCTCAGCTGCACAGAACAGCAGGTGAGATACACAGAAAGATGAAGATTTTTATGTATCTGGCTGTGGCAAAGTAAATTATTGCTCTGTTTTATACCTGATCACCAGTTTTCCTCTTCTGCTGCACGGAACCAGTATCTCTGAAATGAGCAAAGAAAAGAAAGCCTTGAGTCTGAAGGTTCTGAGATTCATAGTGATGCTCTTGAAAGAGGGATGGGCAACTGCCAGTACTAGAAGGTAATTTGAAAAAAAAAGGGGTTATAAATAATATTACAAGAGTGAGGTGGCATGGGGAGAGAGAGGAGTACAGAGCAGAAAGAAGGAAGAATTAGAAGAGATCAGAACCACTTCCATTCAGATGATCTACTCTAGCTGAACAAGAATTGTTTCGGAGGATTTTAGTGAGAACCCAAAAAGATAATGTTCATTCCTTCATTCTGAAACCCACAGACACCTTGATATTACAGGGTTGATTGAAACCAGAGTTTCTTTGTCTAAGATTCTCTGTATACAAACACAAACCTGATTACTTAACATACAGTGAAAAGTAAATTACTTCCTTTATTCTGCTCTGATGGGAGCTTTTGCTGAATTCAATTACTGAATAACTTATTCCTTTGCTTCATTAGGACTTCTTAGTCTGATTCTGCTGTCAGTTACATTAGTGTAAATCAGGAATGACTCCACTGAAGGTTTTGGAATTACCCTGGGGAAAACCTGAAGTAAGTAAGATCTGGATCCTTCTCTGATCTCTAAAGCTGTGTCCTTTACTCAGAAGGCAAGTATCATGCCTGTCAGTATGTTGATGTATATCATTATTGTTGACCCTTGGGCCAAGTGGCTATCCAATATTTGGGGTGTAGCTGTGTTGAGACAAAACATTGATGATAGTCAGATATTTCTTTGGTGCAATCCTGTTTATTTGTGAGAATGTACACAAGATCCTCTTTCCCTGAACACATTGGGAACAAATAGGAGGCAATTTTGTTGTTCAGAAATCCAGCCCTGTGCCCCAAGGAGCTCAGTTGCTGCTTCCTCTCAGGACCATCCCACCCGAGCATCTTTAGCTTTCTCCCAGCTTTCCGATTTCTTTCTGCTTCTGACACTCACAGACACAAACAGCTGCCAATCAATGCCCCAGCAGTGAAGCCCCTACTGTTCTCCCTGAGTTACTTCATGCTTAGGCCTTCCCATGTGGTCTAGTGTTTTGGCCATTGATTTCTATTGTTTCAGCTATCTTACACCATAAATACATTTAATTTCTTTTTCATTTATCCTGAATGAAAGCTGGCTGGCATGCACATCAGCTTCAGTGAGGTCCATGATAGCTTGTAGATCAAAGACACTCCCACTGGCAGCCTTTAGCATATTATTTGCATTACAATAAATAAGATACAAAATGGCTGTTCCACTTGTTATACTAGTATAAAAGAATGATTATTTACCTTAAAATGATGTTTTCATCCATGTGCATCTCACTGTAAGTTCACATGAACCTCATAGACTCATAGACTTACAGACTTTAAGGTCAGAAGGGACCAATATGATCATCTAGTCTGACCTCCTGCACAAAGCAGGCCACAGAATCCTACCCATCCACTTCTATAACAAATTCCTAACCTATGTCTGAGTTATTGAAGTCTTCAAATTGTGGTTTGAAGACCTCAAGCTGCAGAGAATCCACCAGCAAGCGACCCATGCCCCACGCTGCAGAGGAAGGCGAAAAACCTCCAGGGCCTCTGCCAATCTGCCCCGGAGGAAAATTCCTTCCCGACCCCAAATATGGCGATCAGCTAAACCCTGAGCATGTGGGCAAGACTCACCAGCCAGCACCCAGGAAAGAATTCTCTGCAGTAACTCAGATCCCATCCCATCTAACATCCCATCACATACTGGGCATACTCACCTGCTGATAATCAAATATCAATTGCCAAAATTAAGCTATCCCATCATACCATCCCTTCCATAAACTTATCAAGCTTAGTCTTAAAGCCAGATATGTCTTTTGCCCCCACTACTCCCCTTGGAAGGCTGTTCCAGAACTTCACTCCTCTAATGGTTAGAAACCTTCATCTAATTTCAAGTCTAAACTTCCTACCATGCATGCAAGATCCAATTCATTTGAAAAGCAGAGTCTATTGGGCTGCACCTGCCCTCTGCATGACCCTCATTACTCTCTCTCAACCCCCAAAGGCATAAAGGGCAGAGAAGCCACAATGAACCCTCAGTCTCCTTGATAATTCAGAATCACAGATAATAAGGACTCTAAAAAAGCAAGGATGGAGGCTGGGTCATGGATCCACTATAAAGTACATAAGTGTTCTCTCTTCAAGTATGTGTCTGTGTGGTTCCCACTCTGGGTGATTGATATGCAGTGCCCAAGCTGGAAGGTGAGATTGAGTAGTCCTGACACTAACTAAAAAGTTATTGCAGCACTACCCTTCTGAAATTAGCATCTGATCTTGCTTTCGGTCAAGGGCATAGTGCATAACAAAAGCCAGCAGGGGTTATTCCATATTGCTGCCTTGCAAATTTCAGATATGGGGATAGTTCTGAAGCATGCAGAGGGAGCTTTTGCTCTAATGAAGTGCACTTTAACATTGAAGGGAGAGGTATATCAGCCATGTGGTATGCAGCGCATAGCCCGTTTTGATATTCTCTGGGTGGAGATGGCTCGACTCTTTGAAGCACCAGAGATGACAGTGAAGAGATGGAAAGAGAATCTAAAGGGCTTTGCCTGTCAAGGCATATACTAAGTCCAAGGTGTGGATTTTTTCCTCTTCTAGAAGAGAGGAACGAGAGGGTTAATGAGGGCCTGTGGAGCCAATGGACCATGCACCACTATACCTGCACTAGGTGTCAGACATGGAAAGCGCGGGTAAAGGGAGGAGATCTAGCCTAGTTCAGGGCTATCCAGGAAGGAGAGCAGAGTTCTGCTACTCCGAATGTGAGAAAAGCTGGGTTGCAGCCCAGAGACTGAGCTGGCTTACCAGCAGGGCTGGTCCAGCATTTTTGCTGCCCCAAGCGGCGAAATGGGCAGGGACAAAAAAACAGGTAAAGCCGCAATCGGTGGCACTTCACCGGCAGCTGTACTGCGCCGCTTCATTCTTTGGTGGCAATTCAACCGCAAGTCCTTCCCTCCGAAAGAGAGTGAGGGACTTGCTGCTGAATTGCCACCGAAGACTCGGACGTGCCGCTTCTTTTCATTGGCCGCCCCAAGCACCTGCTTCGTTCGCTGGTGCCTGGAGCCAGCCTTGCTTACCAGATGGACAAGCCTCCTGCTAGAAGCTTGGCTGAAGTATGGCCTATGTGAAGACAAGCTGTGAACAGAAGTGGGGAGTCCCACTGATGGTTCATTGGATGAACCTCTTTTTGAATTGTGGAGTTTGGGTTTTTTGTTTTGGTTTTGGTCCCAATTTCTTTAAAGCTGTAGTGCTCTGGAAGGGTAGGACTGAAGCGTGCCTTGGCCAGGAAGCCAAAGCACTGCTACCTCAGACTTCACAGAGACAATAGTCTACCAGTGAAGACTCATGGCTAGGTGATGCATGGCCTTACAGCAGGTGGATGTAGGTGTGGAGTGACCAGCTGTTGAGGAAGATCATGGTGTTCTCTGAGCATATATAGGCTTTTCCCTAGGAGGATAATTGGAAGATCTGTTCTGATGATAGGTTGGTGTGTTTTGCATGAACTGCCCTTGATACTTGCCGGGCTTATGGTGCAGGGCTGAGGTGCATATGCCCAAACAATAGAATACAGCCTTGGAATCTTTGAGAGAAAGCAGTGCATTGTCCATACGCATGCTGAGTAGTTCTCTTCCCTCAACTGGCAAGTCCTTGGTAATGCCTTGTACTTCTGTTGGAATGCAAGAGGCTTGGAGCCATGAATCTCTGCACATGATCACAGTGGTGGCCATGGATCTAACTGCTATGTCCAAAGCATCCATGGAAGCTTGTAGTGATATTTTTGCTACTAAATGGCCTTCTAAGATAATATCCTTTAGCTCTTCTCTGGCATCTTGTCGGTGCTTACAAATGAAGGGAGATACGCTCACCCATTTTGAAAATAAGACCTGATAATTGGTGATTCGTAACTGTAATTATGATGAATAGGCCTTTCTCCCAACTGATGGCTCTTAGACTGGTGCTTGGTGAAAGTATGCATTTTTAAATAATCTTTGATTCCAAGTTGATAGGCACTTTGTAAATATCTAATATACACTACAGTAGACCAGATTTACCTGACAGACCAGAAAAGGGGAATCCATCTGGTGTTTAGAGCAGAGGTCAGAGAGCTATGACAAATGGGTCATACTTCTGGTTTCAGCTGCTACCTTCTTGTGTGTCCTTGAGCAAGTAACATTTCTCTCTGTGATTCAGTTTACCCATCTAACCTTCACAGGGGTGTTATAAGAAGTTAGTTGATGTGTAAATTACTTCCAGGTCCTTGGATGATGTGCAAAGTATTACTATTCATAACAAAAAAGCTTGCAAATTTCAAACTCTAAGAGTTTTTTCAGGGTTATACTGAAATAACATGGTTTCAACCAATCAAAGCAGAGGAATCCTGTAGAGTTACAGACCAACCTGCACAGTTATTTCTAATAAAGCAGTTCTTTGCACTCTGATTGACTGAAGGGTTCTGATTTGCATAGTTATAATATAACTAGTAATTAATAGCTATGTTAGTAGTACTGTTTTTCACTGTCCAAAAATGTGAGGTTCATTTGGGTGCTGAAAATACAATGAACAACCATTATTTTTCACTAATTATACAGCATGCAGATCCCTGTACTATGAATAACTGAGGCCTTTTATTAGCCAAACTGAGCAGAAGGATTTGTATGATCACACGACAATTATTTTCTATCTTTTCTGGGCCTGTAACAGTCTGTGGATAGTGACTTCTGCCATGTAGCACATGTATTAACCTTTTCTAAACTAGACCCAGATGATGTGTCTGGGACCAAGAAATAAAGTTGAGTCTTTCCAGCATTCCTGGGACTCCCACCTTTTATAACAGGCCTCTTAACTTCCTTTCTGCAAACACCTTGGACTTCCATCTTTAAACTGTATGAAACTGAGTATTACAGTCTATAGGAAAACATACTAGTTACAGAGTACTTACTGGGATATGAACAACACATGAAACACGTGTACTGTATATGATCTGTCCTATCCTCTGGTCTGAAGAACTCCAGATTCAGGGCTGCTCTAATTTGTAGCTGGCTGCAGAAGCCACAAGAGGTAATTCTGGCAGCTGGGAATCACTGGAGTGAAGCAAGAGAACTCCAGGTACAAATTCTCCATTGGCCATGCTCCTTATGTTTAGGGAGGGAGGGGGATAGAACAAATTACATCTACTTTGTCCCACCAGAGGATTCCCTAAAGTTAGTTAAACTGGCTTTATAGTCCCTTTCAGTGACAAGGCTCAGTATCTGTCCCTGTAACTATAATGACAAACCTCAGTAACAATGCGAGACAAATAAATCAATGCATCATTTCAATATTCTAAACAGCATTTCCTTTCCTTGCCATTAGATACAAGTGAATCATCTTTCCCTGTTTAAGATTAAAGCAACTCAGTGAGTAATACAGTGGTGCAATACAAGCTAAAATTCTGGTTTCACCTCTTCAAGCTCCAAAAAATAAAGTCAGTACCTACTGACTGATCATTTGTCGCAACAACTGTAGATAACATTTTAAAGGCTTTTCATTTATCTTGTAAGACTCTTTGGCAAAAGGATTTTCCTTTCCCAGAAAAGTACAGGTTGGAGAATGCTGAGAGTTTGTCTACATTTGGCAATTTACCAAAAAAGCAATTCTAGCTATTATTCTGGAATAGTTATTTTGTTATAAGCCCCCTTATGGATACTCTTTTTCTGATTTTGCTTGGAAAGTATATTAAGCTAAATTGGAAAGGAACACACTTATTCTGGAATAAGAGTATACACATGGGGGCTTATACTGAAATAATATTCTGGAAAAATTATTCTGGAATTGTTATTTCAGTAAGTTTCCAACTCAGACAAGCCTGTAGAGAAGGTGATCCAAGAACTTCTTCCACTGGAGCAGAAGATGCCAAGTACTGCATTGTGGTCCTATCTGTTCACAGCGAAGAAGCTGCTCTGCACTGTGTATCATCATACCAAAGGCTGAGTCAAAGATACACACATAAAGGAATATTTTTGTCTATAGCAGTAGCAGAAGCCAGAAGAAAGTTAAAAGCTGTAGAAGGGACAATATAAAAGGAAAGAAAGTTGATACTTGTATTTGTTAATATTTCCATAGGACCAGATTATAAGTCAATATAACGTGGCTGGCACTGCGAAGTAAGATGCCCTCTCCTCCTCCCCACCATACACCATGCATGGTAACACTTCCCACATCACAGCTTCAGTAGGTGAGCATGGAATGGGTGGAGTCGGTTCTGCCTCTCAACGCCTTGAGCCAGCAGTGTTCAGACAGCACAAGGAAGGAAGAAAGATACAGTACTGTAAAGGACTGCAGTAAATAATTTCCCCATGGAGCGCGAAGAAGCAGAGAAAGAGCTATGAGTCAGGGGATATGTCTACACAACAGCTGGGAGGTGATTCCCAATGTGAGTAGATGTACATGCACTAGCTCTGCTTGACCTAGGGAAGCAAAAATAGCAATGTAGCCACAGTGGCATGGGCGATGGTTCAGGCTTGCTGCCTGAATCTCATCCAGGGCTCTTCTCAAGCAGCCCTGTGGCATATGCTTTCAGAGGGGAAGACTGAGAGATTGGAGAACCTAACAGTTTCCCATTTAAATAAAAATCAGTGTAAGTGTCCTTTTACTGGAAAAGGTTATACTTTGTTCCTGACAAACATACTAAAGATAATGTTTCATTGAGCTCAGCTCAAAAAATCTGAACTCAAGAGAAGGGATGAAGGTATTTAAGTGGAATATTGTTGAGAATTTTTTTAAAAAAAATTCAGCTCCTGTTGCAATCTAGTCCCAGTCAAAGAAAAATGTTTGCTTCAGAGTACTCTTGAGTCTGAACAACAAGTCATTTCCAGTAAGGGTGAGCTAAGGATATGTACAGAAGGGCTGAACTTTATCAGAGGCAGGGAACTCAAACCAATTTTTCCGTCAAAATGATGCTACAACTTTAACGAAGTAGCCCCTATGAGGCAGCTCCAGCACATCAGTGGCTTTACCTTTATTGTAGCATTAATTACAATGTTATTTTAAAAAATCCCACTGTGTTTGATATACCAACCAATATAAATTTTAAATAATAAAAAAAAAGCCATTGGTGTTTTCCTTCAAGGGTTATGCTCACATTCTCAGTCCACTCCATCTCTTCATGAAATCTGCTGAGATTAAAAATAGTAAGGAAGATATATATATCATTGACCTAAGCAATTTGAATGGGAGCACCCAAGAAATGATGATAGCTTAGTTGTGGACAGTAAGGAGAAGTATTACCATAATCTCCTTATTTTGCCAAGCTGTGGCTACTGCTCTTATTCTGCCTCATCCTCCAGACTATGTAGTTCTTGCCAATACTCACAAATCAGAGGATTTGACACAATCCACAGAATCTTCTTGTAACATATCTATCTTGCATAAATCAAGAGAGTAGCATAATCAGGGAAAGGTCGTTAACTTTCACTCATCTATAGTTACAGAACTACATACATACAAATAAGAACGTCGCTAATGTGGCTGTAAATTATTGAGTATGTAGAGGAGGCAAGGAGGCCCTCTAACAGACCTGTACTGTCTGAACATGAAAATAGAGCCAGTATCACATCATGCAAACTCTCTTGAAGGAGAAGAAACTGAGGAACTGACAGCTGTTTGCTGTATAAGTTTCCACTTCCAGAAGAAGGAAAGCTATATCTGCTTTGTCAAATATGCAACTGATATTTTTTGAGTCTGTTGTAGAAGAGAAACTCCTGCATATATTCCCAAAACAAAAATTCCTGGTATGGAGGTGATTACCAGATGACAAGGTTGGGGGTTGTTTTCACTACAGTTGGTTGGAATATTTTTATAATATTAATTTTGATTAAAAAAACGAAAAAAATGGGAAAGATGCAAAATGTTTTCCATTTTCTGAGTAGCTCTAGCTTTCAGCTTGTTCTCTGTAGTGAGCAATATATAGTTTTATAGTAGAAATTAAAAATAGTGCTCACTTCTCTGTAAGTCTTCTTACATATCTGATTTTTATCTTCCCCACAAATGACTTATACTATAATGTTGTCTGTTTTCTTTATTTTTCTAGTATTTCCTCTTATATTACTGGATGAATTTTTCATATTTTGTACCCTTCCCATGTGAAACAGTTACATACCTCCTGAATTTAGTTAGAATTTTCTACCAGGTTTATGCTAATACACTGGCAATGAAGATGGATTTTTTTTTTTGTTTCCAAGTGTAGGCTCATTTAATAAGTTTCATCTCAGTTAGAGAGCTTGAAGGAGCCAAGAAATGAATAATCAAAAGAAGAATCCTTCTTTCATGTATAAAAAATTAACAATCAGAAGTTACAGGTTGAACTAATGACCAAGTATTCATATAGGAATGCATTCTGTTTAGTAAACTAAATGTTAATATATGATTAAAATAGCTGCTGTCTATATGGTGTTATAGAATTTAAGGTCATATCTACACTAGAAACTTTTGCCAGTATAATAATATTGGTTAGTGGTGTGATTTTTAATACTAGCAAAAGCCCTAGGGTTGATGTTATGCTGGCAAAAAAAGCATTTTCACCAGAGTCATTTATTTAATTTGGAGAACTAGTATAAACCATACTGGCAAAAATCACATTTTTTCCGATAGAAGTTGCATCTACACTGGGAGGATTTGCCAGTGCAGGTATACAGGTATAGCCACACTAGCAAACCACTTTCAGATGGCAGCAGGTGATAGCATCATGGTCTGTTGCCAGAAGAGACTTGTAATGAGGGGGAGGGTATAGTGGATCAAACTGAATGAGTAAACAATGTCATGTGTTGTGAAAAGGCACGTGTTACTCTGAAATGTATTAACAGGAGTGTCATATGTAAGCCACCTGAAGTACTTATTCTACTCAGAACTGGTGAGGCCTCAGCGGCAGAATACTGTGTCCAATTTTTGGGTACCCTACATTAAGAAGGATGTAGACAAACCAGAGAGAGTCCAGAGGAGAACAAAAAATTGTATTAGAAAAATTATTTAGAAAACATGACCTATGAGAAAAGATTGAAAGAGCTAGGCATGTTTAGTCTAGAGAAGAGAAACGAGAGAGGGGACCTGAAAACAGTCTTCAAATATGTTAAGGGCTGTTATAAAGAGTACTGAGATCTATTGTTCTCCATATCCACCAATGGTAGGAGAAGAAAATTAAGCCTATTACTACAACAAGAGACTTAGAAAGATTCCATAATGTCAAACGTAACTATAAGGATAATTAACCTGTTCCAGTGCTTATCATGGGAGGTTGTGGATTCCTTGTCATTTGTGATTTTTAAGAACAAGTTAGATAAACATCTGTCAGGGATGCTCTAGCTATAGTTCATCCTGTGTTGGCATTGGGGAATGGATTAGATGATCACTTAAGGTTCCTTCCAGTGTTGCATGATTCTAACATGTTCCTCACCCACAGTACACATCTCAGTTATAATGCATCTTTCTTAGAAATAGCTGGGTTACTAAGTACAACAGGCCTAATTTTCAGAGCTCCTGAGTTTTCCCAGCTCCCATCTAAGACAATAGCAGCTGGAGCTATTGAAAGACAGTGAAATGGAATGAATATAAGTATGGATTTAGAAACTTATGTTTAAGTACCTACATTGGAAAATATTGGCCTTCTTTCCTAGTCACTCCTTCTCCTTTTTCAGTACATGAACCTTACATTAAATCTTATGGCTAACTCCTACCTTCCTCATTCAGTCAAAATTCCTTTTGCCTGTGGTCTACAGAATTTGAGTGAAGTGGATCATCACAATTCTTTTCACAGTAACAGACTGACAGTATAAATATGATTATAACTTCAATTAACAGTATAATAATACTTACTAATACTTTGCACTTCTACAAGGCCTTTCATTCAAGGATCTCAAAAGTCTTCAAACTTTGACCCCAGTTCAATCCAGGTATGAATTTGACCCATTCATTTATGTTCAAAACACTTCTGTGAGGTACATAATATCACAGCCGGAGCATGGGCAGTCAGAGATTAGAGCTCACTGTCACACAACAGGAGTCAGCTGGGTCAGCATACTCGTAGGTTGGAAGCAGGCAGCAAACTGGAGATCAGAAAACAATGCAGGAACCGGGAAACAAATTAGAGGTCAGGAAATACAAGCCAGATGCTAGGAATCAAGGCATATTGGAATGCCAAGGGATCAAGTCAGGGAAGCAGCAAGCACAAGTCACACAGTCCAGAGAAGAGGGAAGTTCACTTTTTCAGACAACTTCCTGGGCCTGCTGTTGGCTTAAGTAGGCCAGCAAGCCAGTCAGTCTGCCAGTTGGACTTTGGGCCACAGCTTCACACTGGGGCTGCGGTTCCTGGGTCTAATGTAAGCTATTCCTAGCAGGCTGCTAGATGGAAGACTGGAGTGTGGCTTTGCCCATGAACCATACCAACATGGGTTTGAAACCTGCCAACCATAACAGGTAAGTATTATACCAACTTTACAAATTACTCCAAGACACAACAAGAAATACTAGAACAGAAACAAAATCTGGATGGTTAATCAATATCTTTAAGAATAAAAAGGACAAACGGAAATTTGGAGCCCCAAAAGTGCTTTTTGTAGGTGTTCTCTTTTCCTGGGCAACATATTAGATCCCTGTCTCCCCCACACTACATAATTTTTACCTTTCTTCACCCCCTTAAAGGGCCAATCTCAGAACATCCTGTCTTTCCACACAATGAGGGTTGGACATGGTTTCTTCTGCCGTTCCTAGTTTGATAGGAAGGGGTTGCTTGAGAATGATATGAGGTACTCCCTATGATCTGAACTTGCTGCTTTTGCCATGGTTCCAGCCTAAATTGGCCTGGATAGTGGAGAATGAGCTAGAACCAGGTCTCTTTTGTGGCAGCCCAGAGGCATTTCTCACAACCTTAATATCATTTAAGTTTGTTTTATATGTTAATTATAGAATCATAGGACTGGAAGGAACCTGAAGAGGTCATCTAGTTCAGTCCCCTGCAGTCATGGCAGGACAAAGCATTATCTAGACCAGTGGTTTTCAAACCTTTTCTTTCATGGATCACTTGAAAATTGCTGAGGGTCTCGGCAGACCACTTAATGATCTTTCCAAATGTTGTTTGTACCATTAGCTAACTATTGTAAAGCATTTTGGATAAAAGTGCTATATAAAAAAAAATAATTAACATTTTTGTTCTACAAATAAAAGCACGCAACTCATATTTTAATATCAGTAGTCTTACCTTTCTAAGGTGATAGATGTGCCCTCTCTCCCGCACCGCAGCAGCCCCTGAGCTGGAGCGCAGAAGGATGGGGGTGTCTCCCCCGCCACAGCAGCCACAAAGCTGAGGCTGGGAAGGAAGGCTGTCTCTCCCTGGCAGCCGCAGCCCTGGAGCTGGGGAAAGTCACCTCTTTCTCTGGCCACTGGAGCTCTGCACACCTAAAATTCCCCTGACCCCCTCTTCTCACCCCACTGCCCTCTCCCACTTAGCCCCTATTCCCCCTTACATGTGCCACTACCTCACCTTACATGTGCATCTTCTCTAGGGCCCAGGCACCTAATTAGTGGAGCCATGCCTGCATGGCTTCACTAATTAGGAGGGTGGCCCTTCATTCTCTTGTGTGCGGCCACCTAGGTGTGCAACTTAGAGGGAACTATCCGTGGACCATCTGAATGGAGCTCACAGACCACTGGTGGTCCATGGACCACAGTTTGAGAAACTCTGATCTAGATCATTCCTGACTGATGTTTGTCCAACCTGCTCTTAAAAATCTCCAATAATGGAGATTCCGCAACCCTCCTAGGCAATTTATTCCAGTGCTTAACCACCCTGACAATTATGAAGTTATTCCTATTGTCCAACCTAAATGCCCTTACTGCAATTTAAGCCCATTGCTTCTTGTCCAATCCTCAAAGGTTAAGAAGAACATTTTTTCTTCCTCCTCCTTGTAACAACCTTTTATGTACTTGAAAACTGTTATGTCCCCTCTCAGTCTTCTCTTTTCCAGACTAAACAAACTAAATTTTTTCAATCTTCCCTCATAGGTCATACATATATGATTATGTGTTAATATAGCAATTGCGTTAAACTATGCTAAACTGATGAACTGATATCTTTTCAGCAATTGAAGTTCCATCAGAAAAGCACTAGTTTCCAAAGCAGTTTTCATTCAGAGCTTATGAGGCTCAAAACTTAATTTGCAAGCTGCCATTAAATACTTTAAAATGTTATATTGCAGATACATGGTAACATCCCAATGACTACTTAAAATTGGCAATGCTGAGTATTAACTGCTTTAGAATTATGTACAGTATTTTAAAATAAAGTAGCTGGTATAATTTTCAAGAGAAATAAACTTTTATTTTATTACAGGGTCATCTTTTATAATATAATTTTCACCAAGCAAAAACTGACTAGTTGAAAAGCAACTGAAAAAAGGGAATTTTTTCTGCTTAGGTTTTTAATTTTAATTACACTGCACACATGCTGTAACTTCAGCTTCTGAGTTGGGAAATAAAGGAAAAGATACCTTGAAATTTTCCCTTGCACTGCATTATAAATTTCAACAAAGTATCATGCTTGGTAAGTTGTAACGTGAAAAATGTCACCAAGAAAGCAGTTTCTTTCATAAATGTTCACCACTGTCTTACATTTGTATTATTAGATGGATGTTATTTGCAGGCTGTGAGTGACTGCAGTCTTGTTAGGTATTTTTAGAAATTGTAACTAATTTTCTTTGCAAAAGTAAGAAACAGTCCTTCCCTTTTGCTGGGAGGCAGTACATAATCTTGTCAAAACATACAACATGATATATACTTTATATGGTAAGGTTACATAAATAGTTTATAAAGTAAATTATTAATAGATATTTTAAGCATTTATAGATGACAGTAATATGTTATAGATGATCTGTAACATTGGCGAGCACCCCTCATGACCAAAGGTCATTCTATGGCTAGGGCCCTACCAAATTCACAATCCATTTTGGTCAATTTCACAGTCATAGGATTTTAAAAATTGTGCATTTCATGATTTCAGCTATTTAAATCTGAAATTTCATGGTGTTGTAATTGTATGAGTCCTAACCCAAAAAGGAGTTGTGTGGGAGTCTCAAGGTTATTGTAAAGGGGGTGTCCGGTATGGCTACTCGGACTTCTGCACAGTTGCTGGTGTTGGCGCTGCCTTCAGAGCTGGATAGCTGTAGAGCGGCAGCTGCTGGCTGGGATCCCAGCTCTGAATGCTGAGCCGCCAGGAGCAGCAGCGCTGAAGTAAGGGTGGCATGGTATGGTATTGCCACTCTTACTTCTGCGCTGCTGGTGGGGCGCTAACTTCAGAGCAGGGCTCCTGGCCAACAGCCACCACTCTCCAGCTGCCCAGCTCTGAAGGCAGCACAGAAGTAAGGGTGGCAATACCGCCTAAAATAAACACCTGATCCCCCTGAAATGTCAGGATTCCCAATTTGAGAAACACTGGTCTCCGCCATGAAATCCATATAGTATAGGGTAAAAGCACACAGAAGACCAGATTTCATGGGGAGAAACCAGATTTCATGGTCTGTGACGCATTTTTTCATGGCCATGAATTTGGTAGGGCCCTATCTATGGGACCTTGCCTCTGTAGTTCCCGTCTTCTTGGCCCTTTAAGAACTCACAGTCCACAGGCAATTCTAGCAATCCCACAAGGGGTTGCATTTATTTAGTCCTCTTCAAACAAACTGGCCCGCCAGGCCCCAACAGTAGGTCAGTATATCGGTATAACTATAGCTGTATAATTACACAACTATATAAAATTACAGTTATGGAAGTAAATTTCCCCATGTAAACAATCTCTTATGTTAGAATATAGATATGCAGGTGTATTTTTATCACTTATCTAGTTACAGAGGTATAAAACAAAGAATCAAAATCACAAGTCTGCCTGTGTATGGACCTTTTCTCACTAGGATCGCCTGAGGCCTGGTTCTTAGGCTAAGACCTTATGGCTGCCTCTGCTGCTTAACCAAAACTGGGAAGCATATGGTCACATCCTGTTCCAAACCAGTCACGTTGAAATAAGGTGGCATTGGGCTGTTACGAATACAGTCCTATCCTGATAGTGCCCATCACCACCAGATAAAGAAACTGATCTTAAGATGGTTAAAGAAAACTTGGTTTGATAGCATCCAGTCTGGCAAGAAATCACTTATCAATGGTAGTGGTTGTGAAACCCTAATTTCTGTATTATTGTATCTTTATGGCCCCCATTTTTCTATTGTTAATCTGTCTGATTCTCTAACTGTTTCTGTCTGCAGTATAATTAATTTTCCTACGTGTAAGTTAATTAGGGTAGTGGGATATAATTGGTTAGAGAATTATGTTACAATATGTTAGGTTTGGTTAGTTAAATTTCAGTAAAATGATTGGTTCAGTAAAATATAGCTGAGAATATTACTACACTTCTACCCCACTATAACGCTGCCCTCGGGAGCCAAAAAATCTTATCACGTTATAGGTGAAACCGTGTTATATTGAACTTGCTTTGATCCGCCAAAGCACGCAGTTCCACCCCCCCAGAGTGCTGCTTTACCGTGTTATATCTGAATTTGTGGTATCGGGGTAGAGGTGTACATAAACTGGAGTGAAACAGGAAGTGGGGGAAAGGAAAATTGGAATAATGTTTGCTAAGGGGGAGCGGGAATGGGAACAGGGACATAGGCAAGGCTCTGCGGTGTCAGAACTGGGAAGGGGAACACGGGGTAAATGCTCTCTGGCATCAGAGCTGGGAAGGGGGACAGGAGGTAAATGCTCTCTGGCGTCAGAGCTGGGAGCGGGGACCTGGGTAAATGCTCTGCATCATCAGAGCTGGAAATGGAACACGAGGGAACAGACTCTATGGGCGTATAGAGATAAGACCGCCTGGTGTGGATGCTCATTAAAAAAATAATGTGTTAATTAAATTTGTGACTGAACTTGGGGGAGAATGAATGTCTCATGTTCTGTTTTACATACATTCTACCATGTATTTCATGTGATAGCAGTCTCAGATAATGACTCCGCACGTTAGTTTTAAGAACACTTTCACAGCAGATTTGACAAAATGCAAAGAAGGTACCAATGTGAGATTTCTAAGGATAGATACAGCGCTCATCCCAAGGTTTAAGAATTTGAATTGCCTTCCAAAATCTGAGAGGGATGAGGTGTGGAGAATGCTTTCAGACGTCTTAAAAGAGCAACAGTCCAATGCAGAACCTACAGAACCCGAATCACCAAAAAAGAAAATCAACCTTCTGCTGGTGGCATCTGAAAATGAACATGCATCTGTCCACTTTGCTTTGGATCGTTATCGAGCAGAACCCATCATCAGCATGGAAGCATGTCCTCTGGAATGGTGGCCAAAGCATGAAGGGTCATATGAATCTTAAGCACATCTGGCACATAAATATCTTGTGATGCCGGCGACAACAGTGCCATGTGAAAGCCTGTTCTCACTTTCAGGTGACATTGTAAACAACATTTACAGCATTATCTTCTGAAAATTGTAACCAAACTTGTTTGTCTGAGCAACTGGCTGAAGTAGGACTGAGTGGACTTGTAGGGTCTAAAGTTTTACGTTGTTTTATTTTTGAATTCCGTTTATTTTCTACATAATTCTACATTTTTAAGTTCAACTTTCATGATAAAGAGATTGCACTACAGAACTTGTATTAGGTTGTAATAAAAAATAAATATAAAATGAACACTGTACACTTTGTATTCCATGTTCTAATTGAAATCAATATATTTGAAAATGTAGAAAACATAAATGGTATTCTATTATTGCTTAACAGTGTGATTAATCGTGCAATTTTTTTTATCACGTGATTAATTTTTTAATTGCTTGACAGCCCTATTTTTAAGACGTGCCAGTATGAGAAGCAAGTAACGAGCTCCATTGAGGAGCAAGGAATAAAGTGCTTGTTTGTAAAGAGCTAAGGCAGTGAGATATAAGATTTTAAGTCATAACATTTTTTATGTAAAGAAAAATTGCTTCTGCTTCAGGAGTAAATCTTGCTCAACCTCGGCCTTAAGCCAATGTAGTTTTTTAGGGGAAAAGCAAAAACATTGTCCTAATAAGCTGCTTTTTTAGAATTGGAGCTGTTTGAAGTGCAATTTTAATACCATGTCTGTGAAAGACTTCTACAGGCATAGCTATGTCAGTCAGGGGTATGAACAGGTGTGATCCCTGACTAACATAGCTACGCTGGCAGACGTCCTTAGTGTAGACACAGATATACTGGCAAAGCTGCCTTTTTACCAGTATACCATGTTTCACTTGTGGGAGGTGGTTTTATTATACTGGTACAAACCTGGATTTACAAGAAAAGAGTTACAACTAAAAAATTGTAAAACTCTCTCAATCATTTATCAATTAGCTTCTCTGAAACAAATATGACAAAAAGAACATGATGGTGTGATGTAATATTAAGTTTTTATTAGTATGAGTTCAATGTTTGGGAGACTTATGTAACTTGTGTATTGTTGCCATCCAAAACCTGTTATTGTCCTGCTTATCATCCATGATCCTAGATTTTCCCATGAGGTGGATGTCATGGGAAAATGTCCAGACCCCTGCAGGGGACTGGAGTAGATGACCTATCAAAGTCCCTTCCAGTCCTACATTTTGATTATTTCTTTGATTACTGCCATGCGATTGGGAAGAAATTTTCATTTATTATAGCAGTTTATTGTGCAGAAGCCTGTATTTTATGTTGCCCAAGGCAACAAAAGCCCAGCTCAGTTCATTATACTAAATTGTATAGAAGGGTAAGAAGAAGTTAGAGACGAAAGACTGGTAAAAACTAGATTGTTTATGTTAAAAGAAAGATAAGGGGTCTTTAAAGCTCCTGACAGACTCATGAGTTGATATGACAAGTTGAAATATTCTAAAAACGGGAGGAAATGTTTATAGCTGAAATCACCAAAATATGTTTTGAGTGGTTAATTTTAAATTGGATGAAGTTGCTACCCCATTTTGGACATTGTTTATTTCGGGGTCCCTGAAGGAGAACAATGGGATGAGTGGATTAGAAGGAAAGAGCTTTGCCATAATGGCTACAACTCTCCCCGCACCCTCCCAGAAATCTCTTGGCATCCTGGGATCTACCATAACACCATCGGGTCTTTTTGTTCTGATTCAGACAGAGGTCCTGACCACACTAATCAGAGAGAAAAAAGGAGTATGTCACCACCTCTATCAGCTTCAGCTAAATCCTGACAAACCCTGGGATGTGAGCCTTAGCTTCTGGCTGTCATCATCTGCCTAGTTTGGCATTTTCCTTCCTCTACCCTAATTGTCTTCTTTCTTATCCTTCTCATTTTGCGCTCTATCTAATAAGAATCTGGATTAGTCAGCAAAATCAACTTCACCTTTTGCAACACTGGTGAGAGCCTGTGTTGAAAAAGCCAAGGTCAAAGTAATGCCTTAAACAGCCTGATGCTGGTAAAAAGTATGCCGGCTCTCGTTGTTGTATCTACAACCCTGTACTCTGCCTTCACTTTCCCAGCAGCTAGTATGCAAGTAAAAGTAAGGACCAGAGACAGAAGCTTCATTTTCTGTGTTTGTTGTTCTTTTTTAATCCCATTTGGCATATGTTTTTCTTAAAGGAAACAGGATTAAATTTCAAAAATAATAACAGCTCAAGACCATATAAATGAATGCTGTCTCTCTTCGTCCAAAAAGAACTTCTAATACAATCTATAATGCTAAGTTTTTCCATATGGAGACTTTGCACATCTAAAGAGAATAAGGAAAATTGTTAAAATGAAAGCTTTCTTTAATTCTTAGTCTTGAAATGCTTTAAACATTTTGTTTATTTTTCTGTGAGTTTAATAATGGGTTAAAGAGATTTTAACTGGTGGTTGTTACAATGAACATAAGCCACCAATAACTTGGCATGAAACCCTGAATCATACTTAACCATTCAATGCTGCAATAGAAAATATTTTTTTAACATCTTAGCCCTTGCTGGACCTGAGATACAGCTTTTTCAATACAACAGGCTATTGACACTGATTTGTTAATTTTTTCAGAAGTTAAAGTTAAGAAGTATTTCCTTTTTATAATGGTTGCACTTACTACTTTATTTTCCACCTGTGACAAAAGCTTTGCCCTAGTTGGAGACATATTACTAATGCGAGTGGATCAGATCATTTGGTATTTTATAGCAAGGCTTGACAAAATTTGATTTTTATTTTTTTATAATTTCAACTGATCTTGATATTTATCTTTAAACTTTTTTAGATTTTTATTGATTTATATTTTCACAGTTTTTCACAAATATGAATTTTAAGCATTTTGTTCTGAATTGTATTGATTTAAATTTTCAGTTGTGAGAAATTATGGGGCATCAGCAAATAATTATTTAATGGTAATAGATGTTGGGATTCAAAAAGTTAAAACTTAATAAACATTAACGCACAAATTGTTAACATCAAATGTCAAAATATACAAAGTACATAGTCTTTAACTCTAAGAAGTTTTCAAACAATGATTTTCTGACTTTGCCTATCTGTAAATTTTGATTATTTGTAGATGAAAATATTTTTAATTAGTTTGTATGTATGGTGAAATAGGTTTTATTCACATTTACTGATAAAAAATCTAATATTTCCAAGTCTATTTATAATCACTATTGCCACTTCTCTTCTCATCAGTTGTGGACATAGGTTTTTACTTCCAGGAAGACATCACTGATGTTGGGGAGAGGGATGATTCACTTTAATAATTAGATAAGAGCTTCTCCTTTTCTGAAGTGTGGAAATGATTTGGGAAGTTGGGTTTTTATATATTATTGGTAGGGGACACTCAGTATGGAAGGGGTATATTTTTAATATTTTTTTGAGTTAATATTTGAAGCATAATTGGTTATGTCTTGGAGGGATTTCTCCAGACACAATCTTCCTACATTATAAAGCCAATGCATTCTAGGAAATAAGTCACACTGCTAGGGTGAGCAGATGTCCTGATATTATCGGGACCAATCGGATATTAGGGGCTTTGTCTTATATAGGCAACTTTCCCCCCTGCCACCTGAAAAAAGTGTCCTAGATTCTCACACTTCCTATCATACTGCTGATAACCACCACTGAATCAGTTTTTAGACCATGCTGTAGCAGGATAAAAGAGAAAACATTGGAACCGAGTGCATCCCTTAGGAGTCTGGCCTCCCCTTCACACCAGGCAAGCCTAGTTTATGGGATGTACTTTCTAATCTGAAGGACAGAGGAAAAATTTTGATATTTTTATATAATTAGTTTTTAATAAAAGAGGATGAAAAACCCACAGGTTTCTAAACTTCAGAAGTCTGTAAACAAACTGAATGGTTTAAAGAAACAGGATTATGAAATATTGATACTGCCCAAGAGTGTGCTAGGCATCTCAGAACAAACAGAAAGGCAAGGGGTGAAATCCTGACTCCACTGAAGTCAACATGAGTCTTTCCATTAACTTCAATGAGACCAGGATTTAACTCAAGGTCCCTGCCCCTGAAGAGTTTGCACTCTAAAGTCCTAATCTTGAACACATACACATGTGATTAATTTTAGTCATGTGACTAGTCCAGTGGGTCCACTCATGAGGGCAAAATTAAGCATGTGCAAAAGTATTTTCAGGGTTAGAACTTAATGTTAGAAATGATGTTTCAAGTTAGGTAACAAACAATAGTGAGGGGGAAGGAAGACATAAGGTTGAAACTGTAGGCTCATGTATTCATAACTATTTATTTATATAGCAACTAACGTGATCAAATGAAAACTAAATTAACGTAAGAATCATTATCTACTATTTTAGTATGAGAAAATGTAATTAAATGTAAATTAGAAATGTTAGAGATTGTCTCTTGCACTTGGTTACTCTTTGAGTTTTAGATATGAATGAGGAGTAAGAGGCTAAAAACACAGTTACAAACCAGCCTGCTCTTTTAAAGGGAAGTTTCATGCTAAATCTGATCTGTCTTTAATAATTGAAAACGTGCTTTGTCTTTCAGCCTGTCAAGTTTCAGTTAATATTAATGGAGGATGTGGAAAGGAATTTTACCATACACTGTTAATAGATTTTAGTTCTGTGGGAGCTTGGGAGAAAAAAGAAAATAAAGCAGACTTGGATAGAAAAGGCCCCAGTTCCACAAACACTTATGCATTTTAAACTTAACACATATGAATGCCATTGAACTCAATGGAACCCCTCAGGTGCATTTTCCAGGGTGGGGCCTAAAATGGTATTGCTGTAGATTCTATGACTGCAGGTTCAAGGGAAGTGCATGCGTGTGCGAGTTTAAATTATACATTATAATTAACTAGAAAAATCAGAAACCCTATCTTCATTCAGAACAGTCCAGTGCTTAGAATGATGATACATCTAAGGTTTCAGTTCATGTTATTCAGACATTGTTTTATGACACAAAATGTGATACTACTATATTGACCCTGCAACCTTTGACTCAGTATGGGATCAGAATCAACTAGCATTGAGGTAAATTAACTCCCCTTTTGTATGTACAGCATGTTGAGCAACAGGCCTTGAGGACTCCTTGAGGACTCAGCATTCCATCTTAAATATGCCCACTTTTCTTGACAGGCAGGTAGGAGTGCATTGCAGCCCCAAAGGGCCCTAAGCAAAACACTGCTAGAAGTACTTATAATTGGTTCAGAAGAGCAGAGCAAGTAGGCTACAGATATACTCACCTAGGCCTTGATGCTGCAAATCCGTGTATGGTGCACAATAGAGAGTGCAACATTGTCACTCTCCGTTGTGAGTAAATGTGCTGGATATGTGTGATTGCATATAAGGATAAGCAATTCATACAGTCTCAAATGCAGTCAGCTTCCAAGAGCACTGTGACAGATCTCTGGAGATCTATCCCTAATTCATAATTCATGACAATGAAAAATGAGTGCCTGTGTGGGAATTTCTATTGAAGAAAATGCCAATCTGTCTATCTGAAAAAGACAAAACAGAAACTGGCTGGGACAGACATGCAGATTAGTTTGTGATTTATGGTATATAAGCTTGATTGTTCAATCTTTGAAAGGTGAATATTAATTTACATGAAGGGACTCTGTATCCACAGGGATCATCTCTTGGAGAAAGCAATGGTTCCAAACCTTATTTCATGCAGATGTCCCTGGAGAAAAGAGAACCCTGTAATTTTGAAGGAGAGGTACTGGAGGTTAAAGAGTTTCTAGAACTTACACCAGCCTCTCAGCCTTGCTGAACAGGTGTAGACAGGGATGTTCTCTCCCAGAGAAGTGTGCTGCAAAAAGCTATGGGTGGTAGCACAGAGGGGATTTAATCTAAGTTTCCCTATGTGTAAAATAAGTATTAGCATAAATAATAATAATGATTCCACCTTTCCAGAATTCAGGGAAGACTGATGAGTGACCTAGATTCTCCTACATACTTGTGCCAAGGTTTAATTAACATTTGTAAATTGTATGATTTTTCAGATCTTTAAATTTAATTTTGATTTGAAATGTTAGCTAGATATTTTTGGTGAAATTTGAATGAAAACCTAGAGAAAAACTTTTATTTACTGTTAAATGTTGTTATTACTGTTGAAGGAAAACTCGCTACTCTTTTGCTCAATGGCAAACTCCTGTTTCTGTCACTAACCAGCAATGATAAATAGATACCACTTTATTACAGTCCATTCATAGTATGCTCTTAAACTTTTCCATTAACTTTTTCCCCGACAGCATGAGCAAAAGTTTAAAAATATTTGCCTGCTTATTTTTTACCTATAAAATATTTAAAATATCAAATCTGGTATATCCAGGTTGAACATACAGAAAAATGCCATTGAGTTGAGTGCAAGATCTCACTTTGCTCACTAATTAGAAATTTCAGTCTTTTCTATCTTGGAAATCTTTATGGATGGTTGAAGAACTAGTGGGATGAGTGGGAGGTAACTGCATATGTGGGGAGACTGGGTGGAGTGCAGTCTCTGCATGAGTGAGGAGGCTACTCTGTGTAGAAGGTGATGTTTGTGGAGTGAGTGCAGTGATGAGCTGTCAAAATCTTAACAACCAGTTCCCTATAAAAAGTTCTGATTTAAGGGATTGCCACAGTATGTACTTTTTGTACCAATAGGGTTACCATACGTCCGTATTTTCCTAGGAGGAATTTTTAAACTTAAAATTTTTAAATTTTAAAAATTCCTTCCAGATGGCGATTTAAGAACCAAAAAGCCTGACATGTCCGGGAAAATACAGATATATGTTAACCCTACCTAAAGTTCTTTTTTAAAAAGATGGGCCTGAACTAGAAATGAGCTCCGTTTCACATGTGTGGATCCCTGCCACTCCCTGGGGGAGTGCTAGGGTGACCAGATTCCCCATTTTATAGGCACAGTCCTGATTTTGGGGTCTTTTTCTTATATAGGCTCCTATTACCCCCCACCCCCATCCCGATTTTTCACACTTGCTGTCTGGTCACCCTAGGGTGTGGACATGTGTGGGTCCCAGCTGCTCCCTGCCCCCCTCATTGAAACAGGTGTGCAAGGTTACAGCCCTGGCAACTGCAGGGCACCAGTGGACGTGGGGCTGGCTGCAGACAGGAGCGTGGGGCAGGGCTAGCTGGAGACAAGGGGTGCAGGGCTGGCTGTGGGCAGGGCAGGGGGTGCGGAGCTGACTGGAGACAGGAGAGTGTGGGGTTGGCTGGAGGCAAGGGGTGCTGGTTTGGCTCGAGATGGGGGATGTAGGGCTGGCTGGAGGCAGGGCAGGGGCTGACTGGAGGTAGGGGCTGGCTGAAGGCAGGGCAGGGAGGTGTGGGGTTGGCTGGAGACAGCGGTCTGTGGGGATGGCTGGTTTCGGGCAGGGCCTCAGTGGGGTATGGCAGGGGTTGGCTGCGGGCAGGGGCTGCGGGGCTGGCTGCAGGCAGGGCAGGGGGTGCTGGGCTGGTGTGGACAGGGCCAGGGGTGCAGCAAGGGCTGGCTGCGGGCAGGACGTGTGGGGCTGGCTGGAGACAGGGGCTGGCTATGGGCAGGGTGGCGAGTACTCACGGGGAGAGCGGCTCAGAGCAGCCCGAGCGGCAGGATGCAGCCTAGACCCAGCAGAGCAGCCGGGGACCCACCGAGCAGCAGTGGGAGCCCCAGGGCTAACGGTCGGGGGAGCAGCAGCAGCAACAGGACCCGTGCCCAGGGCCAGGTGGCGGCCCACATGGCTCCCATGTGCAGTGCTCCTGGCGGCCGGAGGAGGAATTACATCACTTCCCGGCTGGAGCCCATCAAAGCCACAGTGCCCCCTTGCAAAGAAGCTGGTTAACAACCGGTTCTAAAACTGCTTCAACATTTAACAACTGGTTCACACAATCTGGTGCAAACTGGCTCTAGCTCACCACTGGATGAGTGATGACTGGGTGCTGACTGTGTGATGGTGACTATGTGGAGGTGAGAGGGCACTGTTAGGGATGCTGTTTGTGCAATGAGTGAGAGGTGATTGTGTGTAGAGTACTGTAGGAACTTGTTCTCGGGGTTGTCTGTGTGGGGGTTATTGTATGGGTGATGGGTGATCAGTGGGAAGTGACAATGTACAGGTAATGTGGTAGAGTACTGTCCATGTGGGAGTAGTGACTGTGTGGGTTGCTATATGTGTATGTATGGAATGCTGTGGGGGATACTGTCTGTATGTGAGGTACTGTCTATGTGAAAGTATTTGTGTGCAGTGGCATAGTAATATCATAATAATAAAATGATACTGATATTTCAAATAGTACTTTTCATCAATAGATCTCAAAGAACTTTACAAAGGAGGCAAGGGGCACTGACTATGTAGCATGCTATGTGTGGAGAACTGTACTGGGTGCTGTCTCTGTGAATGGTTTGTACGAGGTGCCATCTCTGTGTTTGGAGGGTAGTGATGGGTGGGGTGCTATGTGTGTGGAGGCTGTTGTGAGAAATTCTCCCTGTGTAGGTTGCTTTGTGTGTGGAGTGCTATGAAAAGTTGGGGTGTGTTGTAGGGTGCTGCGTGGGGGTGGTGAGGGGTGGTCTGGGTGTGGGGGGCCTTGGAGTTGCTGTCTGGGGGGTGATGGGTGGGGTGCTCTCTGTGTGTAGGGTAGACCAGAGGTCTTGTCTGTGTGGCGAGTAATGTGCAGTTGTTCTTTGTATGGGGTGCTCTCTGTGTGGGTGTTGTTATGGGGTGGATTGGTGGGTGGGGTTGCTCTCTCTGTGGGTGGTGTGAGGGGTGCTGTGTAGACTGCTCACTATGTGCAGTGCTATGTGCGGAGGTGCTGTGAAGAGGTGGCATGCTGCTGTCTATGCATGAGCGGTCTGTGTGGGATGCTTTCTGTGTTTGAGGTGATGTGATGAGGTAGGGTGCTCTCTGTGCAGGGTGCTCTATGCATGGGGGTGCTGTAAAGGGATGAGATCATAGAATAATAGAAGATTAGGGTTGGAAGAGACCTCAGGAGGTCATCTAGTCCAACCCCCCGCTCAAATCAGGACCAACACCAACTAAATCATCCCAGCCACGCCTTTGTCAAGCTGGGCCTTAAAAACCAAGGATGAAGATTCCACCTCCACCCTAGGTAACCCATTCCAGTGCTTCACCAGCCTCCTACTGAAATAATTTCCCCTAATATTATGCTATCTGTCCCAAGTATTTTCTGTGTTGAGGCTGGTCTAAGGGTGCTTTGAGGGGGTGGGGTCCTCTTTGCAAGGGTGCTGTCAAGGAGTGAGGTGCTGGCTGTGTGGGGGTGGTCTGAGGGTGCTGTGAAAGGGTGTTGCCTGCATGTGGGTGTTGTGATGGGGTGGGGTGCTCTGTGCAGCGTGCTCAGTGTGGGATGCTGTGAAGGGGAGAGGTGCTGTGTGTGTGGGTGAGGGGGTGGTCTGAGGGTATGAGAAGGGGTGAGATACTGTCTGCACAGGGCTCTATCTGTGGAGGTAATGTGAAAGAGGTGCTGTTAAGGGCCAGGGCGCTCTCTGTGTAGGGACAGGGTGCTGTTTGTCTGGGGTGGTCTGAGGGTGCTGTGAAGGAGTGGGATGTTGGAAAGGATGGGGTGCTGCCTGTGTGTGGCACTGTCTGTATGGGATAGTGTAAAGGGACCGGAGGCTCTCTGTGTGGGGCACTCTCTGTGCAGGGGCGGAGTGCTGTCTGTTAGGGGGTGGCCTGAGGGTGCTGTGAAGGAGTGGGATGTTGGAAAGATAGGGTGCTGCCTGTGCGCCGCACTGTCTGTATGGGAGAGTGGAAAGGGACCGGGGCGCTCTGTGGATGCTCTGGGGCAGCGAGCGCTCGGCGGCGGGCACGTAGAAGGCCGCCTCCCCGCCCACCCCGGTAGGCCTCGGCGGGATGTCGGAGGCCCGACGGAGCCGCGCTGGTTGCCGTGGTGACCGGAAAGCCCGTGCTCCCCCCGCCCTCTCCCCGCAACCACTCGCAAAGATGGCAGCGGCCGCTCGGCGGCTCCGGGCCGCGGCTCCGGTGGGGGAAGGTCACAGGTGAGAAGGGGACGGAGAGACGGCGGCATTTCCCTCCCCCTGCCACCGCCTTCCGGGGCTGTCCGCCCGGCGCTCGGACCGCTCCACCGGCCGGGGGCGGAACCTTCCCCGCGGAGCTCCTCGCAGCCGCTGCGACTAGGGGACAGAGCGGCCGGCAGCGGGAGGGGCCCGAGAAGGCGCAGCCCTCTGGTACGGAGCCGGCCACTGGCGGGGGCAGGCGAGGGGAGGGAGCTGGTTCGGGGCCGGAGGGAGGGGAAGCCCCCTCGCCCCGGGCAGTGAGTGCCCCAGTGCGCTCGCAGACGCGCTCGGGGCCGCGGAGTCACTCCCTTTCCTCCCTCAGTCTCAGGGCTGAGTGAGGCGGGACCCCCGCGCCCCATCATGTGGAAACTCAACAAGAGCAGCAAAGTTCTCCTGGACGATTCTCCCGACGAGGAAGAGACCCGGCTCCGAGACCCGCCGCCGTCACCTCAGCCAGCCACCAGCGCCGCCACCTCCGCCGCGCAGGTAACCGGAGTGGGACTCGGTTAATAACAAGTGTGCCCAGCATGTCGGCACTCCCCTGCGCCCTGTGGGACCCACTCCCCCGGGTCACTTGTCTGTCCCCATTGGGTGGCGAGGCGTGGCGTGACTCGGGAACGACGAGGCATTTGTAGAGTGGGTATAAACTGCTGCTGTTTGCTAGGATTCTGTGATTCCTTCCTTAAAAACCGTCCTCTAGCAGTGCTGGGACCTGCCACACTCATTCCCACGACTTCATACTACAGGACACTTTCTTTCTCCCACCCCCAGGCACAGGCACTACAACTAGTCCATTAAACACAATAAACAAATGATACCCAAAGGCATAATCCCCGTTAAACATAAAAGTGTGTGTATGTGAGGGGGGAAGGGGACTTTGGTTATCGCTGGAGTGTTTTTATACTTAAAGAGAGGCAGCTGTTACTATTATTAATGCAGACACAATGTTGTTTCAAGACTTTTCGCTGTCAGATATCCCTCAGCACACAAAAGATGGTATAAATACTGCAAAGATACATTTACAGGCTGGAGTAAAGGCTGTCTTTGGGTAAGGGAGAGGTATTAGTCAAATGTCAAACAGAACAACTAAAATAGTTACTGATTACATTAGTAATTGTGAGTCTAATGGCTTACCTCTATTACCAGTTTTGATAAATTCTTTTTTTGCAAGTACCTTGTAATTATAGCATTTGATTGAAGTTTAATTTTACTGGATGGGTGTGCCAGCACAGGAGTATGCGGAGTTATTCACTCAATAACTCTTGATGCTTTACCATTGGTGTGTAGTCAGAAATTTTTTACCGAATCTGTGTTATATATTAGTGCAGTAATTATAGAGCTCTGTAAATCAAAATAAGCTATAGTTGCCTGTTTGTTGAAATCAAAACAACTTTGATGATTGTAGTAAAATATTAAATGTAGTGTAAAACATTTGTTTAGTTAACAAGGTTTTCTTTATTTAAACCTTTTATTATATGAGAGAGAGAGAGAAAATGAAAAGTCAGAGTATGTTAATTTTTAAAAATATGGCTAAGGCTGTTTTGGATAAAAAGAACGAAGAGTACTTGTGTCACCTTAGAGACTTAACAAATTTATTTGGGCATAAGCTTTCATGGGCTAAAACCCACTTCATCGGATGCATGCAGTGGAAAATACAGTAGGAAGATATATACACATACACACAGAGAACATGAAAAAAATGGATAGCCCACCTTAACTGAGTAATCTTGTTAGAGTTGGTATGGCAACACCAATTTTTTCATGTTCTCTGTGTGTGTATATATCTTCCTACTGTATTTTCCACTGCATGCATCCAACGAAGTGGGTTTTAGCCCACAAAAGCTTATGCCCAAATAAATTTGTTAGTCTCTAAGGTGCCACAAGTACTCGTTCTTTTTGCTGATACAGACTAACATGGCTACCACTCTGAAAGCTGTTTTGGATGAATCTGTTTTAATTCAAATGAATTATCTATCTAGAACATCACTCAAAACAAAGAGTCTGTATTTTTACAACTCAGTATTTAGGTAAGAGTCTTAAGGAGGATGTAAGGTTGTACAACCAATTAGATTGAAGTTGGTATGGTTTAGGGCCTGATCATGCACCATTGAGAGAAATGCATTTTGCCACTACTTTCTTAAGGAATAGGATCATGCTTCTAACATACAGCTGTGGAGTTGGGTCTGCTTCTGCTATGAATTCTGCTTGAGAGTGATTCAATCCTCACCCCCTAATACTGTGTACCTCCTCACTGCACAGCCTGACTAATCATGCTGTAATAGCATAAATATTTGGCCTGATCAAAGAGTTAGCTCAACAAGAACTAGGAGCCAGGATCTCTTCAATTATCTGAATATATGGTTCAGTGGCTGGACCACAAAATTAATATTTGTTTGCATGCTTGTAAGTAAATGAGAGAGCTCAGTATTGTTTTTTGGCATAAACTTACTTTTCATGGTGACAAAATAGATCCCCTTAAGGTGATCATTATTCCTTTTTCCTGAGTTCTCTTTTGCTAATCTTCTAGTTTCTTAAGAGAGAATCAATATTTTCAGGTTGTGTTATGAGACCATTTCAATCTCACTTTGAATTTGTGGTGTATTGTCTTCCCCAAGCATTAAAATCAGATACCTATATTTTTATAAGTCAAGTCTAATAGGATTTTCAAAGACTTCTGGCATACAGTTTACATAATTAGTGTTAAAACATTTATAGCTATTATAGTTTCTTACTTTTAAAAATAATTTGAAGTAACATCTATGTTGTCAGAGAGAGAGCTGGTCAGAACATTTTTAGACCGAATGAAATCTTGTAAAAATATGTTTTTTGTTGAAGCCAAAACATTTTGCAAATATGTATCTGTTTTGAAAAAGCATTTTAGGGAGAGAGCTCAAGCTTTCACTCTATAGCCTGGTGAGTAGGCTACTGGTTTGGGTTGTGGGAGACTGGGATTCAGAGTTCTCACTCTGTTTGCTTCAGAGTGATCTGAAACTGCTTTGAATCATCCAGAGCAGGGTCTTCTCCTACACTGCTGGTTAGTGCCCTAACTGCCATAATATAGCAGCTAAGACGTATGATTCCCTGTTTGCTTGTACATACATGTATTTTCTTTGTTAACCTCTTAATTACATACATAGGGAGTCTGGTGGGTGTAGTTAGATGGCTGGCCTGAGCTGTCTTCCATGCTGCCACAGCCACACTGCAATTTTATCCTGCTATCTTGAGCAGAGCTAGCATGTGTCTCTGAATTGGGAATCGTAGCTTCTAGCTGCTGTGTAGACATACCCTTAACAGACACCAACCTAACCCTATCTTCTCAAGTCAAAAAGCTCAGGTTTTGATCAGAAAATGGACGTTTTGACACCATTTTCACAAAAATGATGAAAAGATTTTCATTCCAATGCAATTTCAAAAGTTTCCTAAAACAGAATCATCATCCTTGAGCTACCTGAAGGTGAAAGTGTCTGCATAACACAAAGGTGGGTGGGTTGTAGACACTGTTTAAAACTGTTTCCTGAGAGTGAAAAGACAAACTCTGAAAGATTAGTCAGACTATAAATTTTGACTTCATGTACTTTTTACTAGACAATTCTTTCTGAAATCACAAAAATGCCTTTTAATTATGTGCATAAACCCTTTTGCGCACAAAATGTACTTTGTTGGCTAAAGTAAGAATTAATACATGAGTAGATTTTAATAAAACTAAAGAGCACAAGTATTTAGTAAAATCTAATGTACTCTCCTTAACTTGCTCTTCTGCTGTGCTTTCAAAGAGCTTTTCAACTTTGCATGACGAATATAAATTTACTTTGTAAGATACTCTTTGTGATTCAAGTTGTCAGTTGTCTGTACTTGAAAATATGTTTTGTACTTTTGTAGGACTTAATGCGTTGGCATTCATATTGAGTAAGTGCTCATTGGCTAAAGTTCTTATGTATGTTTAATATTTTTAAAAGTATATAGCAAATGAAACTTTAAGATGTCAGTGATGTGTCAGTATGATATGTGACTCTATACCTGAGATGTTGTTAACTGTTTTAGTAAGATAGCTGATTACATGTTATCGGCGGGAGGGAGAATTGAGCAAAATTTTCATTCTTAAATTAAAGGAAGAAAATAAAGACAATATAAAATACTGGAGTTCCTCTTCCTTGACCTGTTCTCATTTGATCTTAATTTCTATTATATTCAAATAGAAAGAAATGCAGAGACTTGTTTCATGTTAATTACAGTTTAGACCTGCTCACCGAATATTTCAAAGCTGGGCTCTACAGAAATGTAGTTATCTTTCTAATTAATGTGTTTAAAAGTCTTTGGTACAGTTTTGACACAAGCTTTCATGTTAAATTAATAAAACTGAGGCCTGAAGGAGTGGATAAGAAATCAGTAAAACTTTCAGATGTATATTAGTGAAATAAATCAAATAAGGGCAATGACATCAGTTTTTGATGTTAAGGATCAAGAAACAGTAAAGCTCTGTGAACAGCTTGGCTAAGTTAACTGAATTGGAGAATGAGATCTTGGTCTTTTAGCTTCAGAGAAGAGATTCTGCTAACAGGCACATTCTGATTTGGACTGTAAGCCAGACATATTTCTACTTTAATTTCATTCCTGGTTCTTCATTTAGAGATTTGGGATACTCTACTAAAAGTCTGGAATGGACTTAAGTATTAGTATTTCAATTTTGTTCATAATTAAATCAAATTAATTTTGTTAAGTGAAAGCAGTAAATATTAATCCAACTAGCTTCTCCCCTTTGCTTTCCATTTCCTCAGATTATGTCGCTTACAATGATGCCTCATTCCTGTCTTTGCAATTGCATCCTGGGTCTCCGCCATTCTAGCTTCAGTCTTCTGCACTTTAGCAAAACTTCTCTTGACAAGTTTTTTAATAACCTTTTCCTGGCCAGAATTGAAGTCTTCTATTTCATCCTTATCATTCTTGAACTCTACTGGTTTTGACTTTGTCAATTGTACATATTTTCTTGAAACATTGTTTTTCCTTTGCTTTCATGACTGTTCTTTCATGGCTCTCCTCCTTCTTCTCTGATCCCTCCTTCAGCAACTCTTTAAGTCCTCTTTCTTTCTCCAACTGTCCATAAAGGTCCCACAGAGCTCTTTCTGTCCCTTTCTCTCCTCCATTTACATCTTTTGTCTGGATGACCTTATTTGCTCATATTGTTTTTATTACCATCTTTGCATTGATGACTTGTAGGTCAGGAGAAGAGAGGTGGACCAGTCTACTTCTGTCCAATCCTGCTTATTATTCTTTCTCTTTGAAATCACTGCAAAAAAGCCCTCTTTCTCTTTGTCCCCAAACCTCTACTTTCTGCTTTCTCCCACAGTAGTCAACACCACCGTCCTTACTGTCACCTGTTATATTTGACTTCTTCCTTTCTTTACACTGCACAGTTCATCTGTATCCAAATCTTGTTGCTTCTTACTCCGTAACATCTCTAAACTCTGCCTTCTTCTTTCTGTCCAGACAACTGAAACTCTTCTGCAGGCCCTTATCTCCCACTCTGATTACTGTAACCACCCCATCTCTGGCCTCCCTAATCCTACATTGCTTCCCTCTAGTCCATAAAAATCACAGCTATTGACAATGAGGCCATATCTACACTACAAAGTTTTGCTGACACCACTTATGTTGGCATGCAGACGCCAAAGTTAGTATATTGCTTATGCACAGGCATACTTAAGTCCTTTTGTTGGCATTGTTCTTACTCACCAGGAGTGGTGTGTTGATGCAGAGTGTGGTGCACCATGGATAGGTATTCCAGTGTGAAACCTGTCACCGTTCAGTGCAATGTCTTTTGAGTAGTTTTGGCAATGCATGGTGGAACAGAACTGAGTTGCACAGAAGTGACTGGGAGCAAGAGGTGAACTTCCTATAATGCAGTATTCTTCATCCCATAATATCTCTGTTCCGTAATATTTGTGTCTATTTTCAAATCCCTATGAATCTGTGCAAGACTTGTCGCTGCCTACCATCTCTGGTAGAAGCATGTAGCCTGCACAAATCTGCACTATTGTCATGAGCATTGCAAGCACAGGATGTATGATTCTTTGGTATTTGCAGAGCTTCAAGAAGAACCACAGGGAACATGATGGCAATTGTTGTTGTTCCTGGCAGTTGTTTTGCTGTGAGACCTGGTAAGAATTATTTCAAGGTTATTGATGGTGTTCACAGAGCAGATGCAAATGGTGGAGTGCTGCTTCCGGGCCCAAGAAACGAGCACTGGCTGGTGGAATCTCATCATAGTGTAGGTTTGGAATGATGAGTAGTGGCTGCAGAACTTTCAGATGCTCAAGGCCACACATTCCTGGATCAGTGTGCTGAGCCCACCCCAGCCATCCAATGCAGGGACACTAAACCGAGAGCTGCACTGACAGTGGAGAAGTGAGTAGCAATCACACTAGGGAAACTTGCAATGCCAGATTGCTACTGGTCCATGGAAAGTCATTTTGGAGTGGGCAAATCCACCATCATGCAAGTGTGTAGAGCAGGGGTAGGCAACCTATCGCACGCGTGCCGAAGGAGGCACGCGAGTTGATTTTCAGTGGCACTCACACTGCCCGAGTCCTGGCCATGGATCTGGGGGGGCTCTGCATTTTAATTTAATTTTAAATGAAGCTTCTTAAACATTTTAAAAACCTTATTTATTTCACATTCAACAATAATTTAGTTATATATTATAGACTTATAGAAAGAGACCTACTAAAAACGTTAAAATGTATTACCGGCACACAAAACCTTAAATTAGAGTGAATAAATGAAGACTCAGCACACACTTCCGAAAGATTGCCGACCGCTGGTATAGAGCCATTAATTGTCTCCTGCTATGCAGGACTGTGATTCTCAGCAAAGTGCAGGATGTAGTGGATGTCTTTGTATCTATGGGGTTTCTGAACTGTGACGGAGCAGTTGATAGCATACACATCCCTTTTTTGGCCCCAGAGCACCTGGCCATAGAGTACCTCAACAGAAAGGGATACTTTTTCATAGTTATGCAACTGATGATGGCTCACTGTGTATGCTTCACTGACATTAATGTTCACTGGTCAGGGAATGTGCATGATGCTCATGTCTTTAATAAAACAGACCTGTTCAGAAAGCTACAAACAGGGACTTTTCCCCCAGCCTGCGGATTACCACGGGCAGTGTTAGTATGCCGATAGCGATCCTTCGGGGTCCAGCCTACCCCTCGCTCTTCTGGCTCATGAAGCTGTACACTGGCCATTTCAGAAGGACTGAGGAAAGATTCAGCTACTGGTTCAGCAGGTGCAGAATGACAATTGAATGTGCTTTTGGTAGATTGAAAGGGCACTGATGGTGTTTACTCACCAGATTGGATCTCAGTGTGAGAAATATCCCAGTGATTATAGCTGCCTGTTGTGTCTTGCTTAATATCTACGAAGCGAAGGGGGAAAGGTTGCCGCAGAGGTGGAGTGGCTGTCAGCTGTGTTTGAACAGCCAGACACAAGGGCTATTAGAAGAACTTAGCACAGAGCTGTGTTGCTCGGGGAGACTTTGAAGGAGAGCTTTAACAGTAAGCCACATTAATGTGCTGCGGTGTACTGTGCTCAACCTGGCACTGCAGTTTGGGGGCCTGTTAGGAATTGTGTTGTGCTAGATGCCCATCTGTGCATCTGTCACTGACAGTGGACCTATTAATATTGGGATGCTTGCTGTGTGTTTACGATGACTGCACTGTTTGGCACTAATACTATGGATTGTGAATGTATGAGACCACTACTTTCACTGCTAGCAGGATTTATATACCATGTGTTGTAAACTGACAATGATGAATACCTTTCCAAACAAAAGTTTTATTTACTAACAAAAAACAGCTCCAAAAATACCTGCAAGGAAGCACATTTCAATTAAAAAAAGTTGAACCTTAATAAATGAAAAGAGAAAGGAACACTGATGTCCACTGTAGCTACACATACATCAGCTGTGGTTCTCACAGGTCAGTATAGTGTAGAGTGGTAGGGATAGGCATGCGCGCGCTGAGGTCATGTGGAATGCTGAGGTGGCATGTAGGGAAGTACTGTGCAGCAGTTCTTCACAGACTGCAATGGTAGTTGAGCCCAGGATTGTTGAACTTGAATGTCCACAAGGGTCTGCAGCATGTGAGTTTGCTGATGGAGAAGCTCTGTTATGTCCCAGTGCATCTTCTCTTCCTCCTGTGCCCCACATCCCCCTTATCTGGGTCAGTCATTCCATTGGTGTGGAGGTGTGTGGTGTTTGGAGTCATAGAAATCGGGGTTGGAAGGGACCTCAAGAGGTCATCTAGTCCAACCCCCTGCTCAAAGCAGAGCAATCCCCAGACAGATTTTTGCCCCAGATCCCTAAATGGCCCCCTCAAGGATTGAACTCACAACCTGGGGTTTAGCAGACTAATGCTCAAACCGTTTAGATGTTGCTTATAATTATTAGAATTGGGAGCACTGGCTGTTGGGAGTATGAAAGGACAGGAAACAGGAAGGAGCGGGGAGGAGTTGAGGAGGCAGAGTGAGAGTTACAGAGGGTGCAGCAGCAGCTTGGTAAAGAGGTTTCCACTTTAAAAATAAAGTCCTGTTGAAGTTTGTTAGTACCTTGCTTGGTTGATACAACAAGGGGGTATCCCTCCAGGCCGCACTGGCCACAGCTGGCTTCCCCGGCTTCATTACATCAAGTTCAAGGCCCCTCATAACTCTGCTCCTCCCTACTTGTTAGCTCTTGTCATGTCATTTCATGTGCCACTTCTGCTCTGCTCCCAGGCATGCCAATGTCAGCTTTTCACAGAAATACTTCTGTGGCTTCTTCCACGCTGGCCTTTATGCATGGAATGCTCTCTATTAATTGATCCATAAAGCCGCTATCTCTTCTCCTTCATTTCTCTCCTTAAGATCCCCCTCCCCTATCCTGCCCATAAGAAATCAGCTAATTAATGTATTTCTATATGTTTGAACAGTGCGCATTGTTTGGGACCTCTTGGTGCTATTGTAATACATATAAAATAATGACTTAGAGGAAGTAAATTAAAATATACAGGTTTTGAAAGAGAATTAAGCTTTTCCATCCGGGTTAAACTTTTAATCATTTGAGGATTCAGTCGAAGAAAATGGTTTAAAATAAAAAATGAAGTTGGTAAAAGAGTAAAACCTTTTTGCCAATAATTGAACACTCAAGTTACAGATTCCCTTATGGAGACATTAAACAAAACTAGTGAATGAATTCTGCAGCAAATAAATAGTGTCTGATCTTCTGGTCCTTATTTAGCTAAAACTCCCTAAGAGTTCAGTGGGAGCTTTGCCTGAGAAAGGACTACAGTATTAGGCCTAATATAGAAGTACTGTACAGATAGGCCTATGTTAACACCAAAATTGGTATTAAAAGCAACATACCAAACAAAACAGTGGATTTAATAATAAAGTAAATGCTAAATCTCCAAAATACTGTGTTCTGTTTCAACATTTGAAAACTTTTTTTCAGATGCTAAACTGAGATATGTTGCCAGAACTGATGGGGGAGAGCTTTTGAGTTTTCAGATGTAGTGTTTGTCATGTCAAAATGCCTCTGGGTGCTTATACATATAGGCTTCAAATACTGTGTTCTTTTAAAATGGTGTGACTGCATTCTCAGCTTTGGAGGGCTTATTTTCTGGATCAGGAGGCAGGTAACAAATATGCACTTTACTGTGTGTGTGAAATGTCACCTTTTGGGTAGAGTGTGGCTAAAAAAATTTTGATGAAACTGTGTTCCCTCAGAAAATGTTGTTTGGCAAATGTTTGGTAAATCAAACTGTTTCAGAATTTCCATTCTGCAAAATATTTTTATATTTTTACTTTTTATCCTGATTTCAAATGTCAGAATTTCCAGCATCATGGACATTCCTTTTTCTGACCAGCGATACTTTTAGGTTTGTATGGTTCAATGGTGTTCCTTTTTTAAAAACATTCTATAATGAGAAAAGTCTAAATAACATGATCTTTTGAACCCAACTCTACTTGAGAAGGTTGAGGTGGCTCAGTATGGAGGTACATAAAATAATGGGAAGAATTAAAATATTTAATAAAAAGAAAACAGTGGTTGACCACTAATTCATATCTTGAATCTACTCTTCCTCTGAAATAATCTAGTTAATATTTTTCACCAGTGATAGTACTAGGAAGTCTAAAGTTGAATAATCTGTCCAAATTGATTTTAGCTACTTTCCTCTGAAAATAGGCAAATTAATCTCACAAAATGAAGCCTAAAATCTTGGCAATCTTATAATTAGATCACCTATTCTAGTTCTCATCCACTGTTGCTAGCAGAAGGATCTTTGATTTATGACTTTTCGAAAGGCTGGCACTTTACAATGCAGCGCCTTTTGTAGTCAACATTTGATATACAGCCAAATCATTGCATGGTACTTGAACATGTAGCCTTATGTCCTAGAGGTAAAAGAATTATTGCTGAGTAATATTGACACACAACCCTTCTTAATTTCTTCTGAAATGTGCAGATTAGTTTTTCTAACATCTGCATGCTCAGTCATGTGACAGTGCTCACCTCCAAGCCAAGTTTATTTTATTTCAGGTAGTTGTTGTAATATTAAATGAAATATGTCACTAAAGCTTTGACTATGTCCGTTCTTTCTGTGTTCATTTAAACACGATCACTCATCTTCAAATGTTGACATGATTATAAATATGCAGAGTCCCTTTTCCAGATATATTCATGCACAATGAACAAAATGGAGCATAATGCTAATGTCACTCCACTACCTCTTTTTGCTTCCTTGTACCTGAAGCTGTTGACGTTTACCATTGTCTTTTGGCCTTGAAACCAATTCTTAATTCAGACAAGAAATTTTGCCTTTATACTATACTTTGTCCTGTGTATCTCTTTTGACACAGTACCAAAGCCAGCTTGAACTCCAGTAAACTATCTACTACTTCGCAACAGCTCTCATTGTCACTTCTTCGAAGAAGTTAATCAGGTGGCATGACCACCTCTTCTAAATCTGTGCTGACTGTCTCTGATCAGCCTATATAGTTGTTCTACTGTTTGATCTGTAATCTGTGACTCAGGAATCTTTCCAACTATACAGGCTAATTTGCAGGTTTGTAGTTTCCTGGGTGATTTTCAGATCCCTTTTTCAAAGCATATTTTCAGGCATGGCGGGAGGCTGGGAATATCCTTTGATATTTTCCCTCAGAAATTAAATATCTCAAGTTTTTAACCTAGCCTAAATTTGTAATCACCACAATATAGATATTTTAAAATCACAATACCTATCTCCTTGATCAGTTGGGGAAGGGGGATGGGGAATTAAGAAAGGTGAGCAGGAGAGCAACAATTTATATTTAAGAATTTTCTGTAAAAGTGATCATTACCCAAATCTGTTTTATAGATGTTTTCTTATTGCTATCAATTGTTTACTTTTTTCATGCTTTTGATTTTCGACATCCAGACTTGCTTAGTATGAGGTTGACGCACTGATTGGAAATAATTAATAATTTGCCTTTTATGTAGTAGGGCAGCTCTTGTCCTGTGTGTCCCTTTTGATACATTCTTTAATAATAAAATGAATGATCAAAAGAGACTAGTTTATTACTTAACAACAAGAGAAACTGAGGAAAAGTAGATCAACAGTATAATCTTTGTATAAAAAAGTTTGTTGCTTATTGAATTAATCCCTTGAGTACTTTATGGTTTACAGTATGTCCAACAAAGGACACTTGCCAAACCAAGAAAGTTGTTTTTGATCAGAGTTTCCCAAATGCATGGAACATTAGCATTTAGTTACCTGTTCAGCAACAGAAGACTGTAGGCCTGAGAGTTCAACATGGAAGCGAAAAGAAATAGTCTAATATTGTACATTATTTAAACCTAAATTACAGTGAATAATTCTGAAATAAGCAGAACATCAAAAATTATTATGTAGGAAAATTTGGCAAGGTAAAGGAAACTAAGCATGAAATATGCAAGTAGAGAAATTCTACAATAAAACCTTTTTTTAAAAAAAATCCTGTAATCTCTCCCCACCTATAATAATAGGAGAAATAAATATATACTATTATTTATCAATCACAAAAGCATTTAGTAATGTGTGGTGCTGAAAGAAAAAAAGCAGGGAATATAGTTTCATTAATAGTAATAATTGTCATCTTGAAATCACTATGTTCAAAATATATATTTATAAAGATACAATAAGTGTGGATGGAAATGTTTAACTGGCTTTTTTCTCATCCATTTCTTTCCTGGGGGGTTCACTGAGCTAATTTGAATTTGTTTAATTAAGTCTGTGGTGTTCCCCTACCCTGCTCACATTTCCATTACATGAGCATATTTGTATGTGTGAAGACATACAAAGAATCTTACTTCTCAGACTGCAACAGAAGATCAGCAGAGTTTGGGATTAATGTTGGTATTAATTGTGCACCAAACCCTTAGTTAAAATACTAGTAGGCCACACGTTGTTGCTTGTGTAGGCCAAGCTCATTGCAAGCAGCAAGAGTACCTTGCATTCTTTTACTCTCCTGTGTCAATCTCCCTTGCCTATTTATTTAATAGACTCCCTGCAGATCCCCACCCAATGCCAGGAACTCCCTCCCTTCCCCTTTCCCATTCTTTTTCTGTCTAAATTGTAGTGGGAGGATGGGCTGAGCTGAAATGAGGAGTATTGGTATGATGGACTGTGTTTACTGGCTGCTGTCAATTGGTTCTTTGCTCTATAGACAATGAAAGAGGTGGTTGAACCTGGTAGCTCTGCTAACCAGATGCCAGGTGCTCTGTGTGTCCTCCATTTCCTCCTTTTATTTTTTCACTTTTCACCAACATGAGTAGGTTTCTTCCCATTGATGCCTGGAATATGCTCAGAAATTTTGAATTGATTGGATGAAGCAGTCAGAAATGTAATTGTATTTCTCTTTTGGGAGAAGGGATAGCTCAGTGGTTTGAGCTTTGGCCTGCTAAACCCAGGGTTGTGAATTGAATTCTTGTGGGGGCCACTTAGGGATCTGGGGAAAAATCAGTACTTGTTTCTGCTAGTGAAGGCAGGAGGCTGGACTCAGTGACCTTTCAGGGTCTCTTCCAGTTATATGAGATAGGTATATCTCCATATATTGTTTTTATTATATAACACATTACATCTAAACATAAAAAAACAAAAAGTGCCATCAAGTAGAACATAAGGTCTTGTAAACTGGACCAACTCTGTTAGAGCTGACACAGGAGTGAGGTGAAAATGGGGGGCGAGGGATGACTTTATTTTTAATATAGCTCCTTTTCAAAGCCTCAACGTTTTTTAAAAGAAAAGTATTAACCATTTAATAATACTTAGAATTTGTATAACACTTTTTCATTGTTAAAGTACTATATAAGCCATAACTCTATGAGCCTTTCAACTCCAATCTGTAGTAGTATTCTCCCATTTTAAAGATAACTTCTGCATTTTAGTTAGCTAACTGACTTGCCAAACGCCCCAGCAAGTAATTTTTTTAGTTTCTTCTGATCCCAGGAGGTCCTGATGTTGTCCTGTACTCTAACAACTAGGCCTGCTACTGCTATTGTACATATCACTATATTTGTCTCCAAAATGCAGCTTTCTCTGGGATATAACAGCCAGTGTAATGGTTCCAGAAACACTACACCACAGTTAGGGTCAGGAACTGAAGTAGGAGACTATAGCCCATGGTGGGGAATTTGTGTAAGCAGAATAGAATTTGGGTAGGATGTTAAGGAAGACATGCATAGAGTCTCTAATTATCACAGGTGATTAGGATCTTACCTTGTCTCATTTTGAAGACTGCACCTGTGGCAGCATGGTATACTAGTGCCCCAGTAGGATAATAGTTTTAGCTCCGAGTTGGAGAGAAATGTGCTAGCACTTCCCGCAGTACTTTGGTTTTCCTTGAAAGTCTCCAGTCTATATAATGAGCAGGCTTGACCTGTTGAGCAGGCTTCATCTTGCTTAACTTATGAGAACTAGTAAGATAACGTCCAAGGGAAAAAAATAGCTCTATACATGAGATGATAGTAAAACATGGTCATTGAAATGAGACTTCAAATAAAGTTCAAAACGACATCAATAGAATGTTGAGGTAAAGTTAATCCCTGGTGGAAGTTTATTTCTTTACTTTTATATATTGTGATGGTTTGTCTGTAACTTTTGAAACACAGCTTGGCATTGATCTGAATGAGGTTTTGTTTACGTCTTTCATTTTTCATTAGGTTTTATTAACATTTCAGTTGAATATTATATTTTCATAATAATTTACCACTGAGATGAGATGAGTAAAATAGAGACATCATGAATATTCTGAAACAAGTATTACTTACTTTTCAACTATAACTGACTGTAGTGTTTCCTTCCTCCCCCGCCCCAAGAATAAGGACCAGTTTCTTCATGATGAAGTTACATCTTCTGTGTCACAACTTGCAACAAAGGTAAATATTTGTTCCTTCGGTAATGAAACTTTTCATGTTATGCATTTTTCTGTTAATGCATGTTAGGAAAATCCTTATTTCTTTTCTGCACTCTGACTTGAGTTTTTATTAGCTGTGGCTTTATACTAATTTTTTTTTTTTTGGAAGAAAACCATTTTTAATATCTGTTCAAGTCTTTTACTAATTTTTTTCTCGAAAGTTGGAGTACTATTAAAATAAAAAAGGAACCAGAGGAATAACTGAAGTAGAAAGAAAATTTTCAAAGGGTAGGTATAACAAGCTATAAAAGATAAAAAGTCAAATGGATGTATCTTAACTATAGTATAGGTACAGTTTTCCGTGTTTGACTTGCCCTCTGTCCACAAGTGGTTTGGGACACTGTTTTACATCTTAAGCAAAAGCAAATTAAAACAATTTCCGCAGCCAGTAAAATTTATGTCTTTAAACCTCCCCAGAACATACACTCTTAAAAATGCATGAGTTGAAGGTTAAAGGATCAGAAGCTGAGCTTAATTATTGCGAGTAAGAACTTGTTTTGAATTTCCAAATGAATTGAGCAAAGCGATTTAACTATAGTTTAATTAGTGTAAAAGGATACTTTCTATTAATAATGTATGAAAGTTACTTCTTTGCCTCATCTTTGTTAGATCAGTGGTTTTCCAACTGTGGGTCGCGACCCAGAACTGGGTCGTGGAATGGAAGGGACTGGGTTGCAGTGGCTCTGGTCAGCACTGCCAACTGGGCCGTTAAAAGTTAGATGATGGTTTTTACTGAAATTATAAGTTCAAAGTGCACTATTATTTTCCTGTGTTTTTTTTTTGTGGTTTTTTTTTCCTTCATGTAAAATATGGTACTGGAAAAAATTTACTCCTTGTATCAAAGATAAATTTTAATGGATTTCAGGCCAGATGTTGGAAATTCAAAACAATGAAAAATAATTCTTTAAAATTGTTTCTATTTTGGTACTTTTTATAGGCTTTCTTAATTATTTTGTTAAGACTTGTAACCCTTGTTTTGGTTTCGTGGAAACATTTCACCAGCTAAATTAGTGAGCTGTCATTATCATACAAACTTCTCTTAAACAGATATATTGGAGAAATTTTTTGGCAGCCCTGCCTTTTCCCTTTATTGCCTTTTTCTCCAACTGTTAGTGTCTGTGGAATCATTTCAGTTCTTTATTTGGGTAATCTAAACTTTTAAAAACTGTGATGCAGAGAGGTTCTTTGGAACATTTAATCTTTGATAAAGAGTTAAAGAATTACACATGTTGGGAGGCCATTCATGTACTTCATGGCTATAGCAGAATCCCTGTACTGAATCAATATAACTAAGGACAAGAAAGCACAGCTGGAAGTTTTGTGTGGTTGGAGAGGGAATTTGGTGACTCTCACAGTGACTAACAGACCAGTTTTGGAAAAGATGGAATGGAGCTGGTTTGTGAGGAAGTAAGTAATTCACTTTTTACCATGTGTATTGGAAATCATAGGTGGATATGAAGACAGCCTAGGCACTGGAGCTCCAGCCTACTCAAACCACAGAGTAGAGCAACCTTTTATCAGCAATTGAGTCCAGAAAGAGTTTTTCTTGTCTTTTGGTATTTGGGGGCAAGTTCCAGATTGGATAAGAGATTTATTAGGTATTATATTTAAATACACATATGCAGTAAAGCCTAGTGTATTTATTATTGACAGTGGAGTTAGCAACATTTGTAGTTAAGGTTGTCTAACACTTTCCATTATAAGACCCTGTTTTCAGTTGCTTATAACTTTGCCAAACTTCAACCATTTGGAGCAAAAATTTCCATGTCAGGTATCTGTGTCAGGCTGAACTATTTTGGAGACACTTCTGTGCAAACAGTTCACTCGTTTCTCAGATCATAGTTAGTAGAAAATACATTATTTTGCCCAGGTGAAAAAAATTCTTACAAATCTTTGCTGAAAAGCTCTGGTTGCCGGGGTTGGCAACCTCTGGCACATGGCTCCCTGGCAGACTGGGCCAGTTTGTTTACCTGCCGCATTGGCAGGTTCGGCCGATCGCAGCTCCAACTGGCCTCAGTTCACTGTCCCAGGACAATGGGGATGTCAGAAAGTGACACGGGTGAGGGATGTGCTGGCCGCGACTTCCCACCACCCCCATTGACCTGGGAGGGTGAACAGCGGCAAGTGGGAGCCGTGATTGGCCAAACCTGCTGACGTGGCAGGTAAACAAACTGACCTGTCCCATCAGGGTGCTTACCCTGGTGAGCCGCGTGCCAGAGGTTGCCGACCCCTACTCTAGTGCATCCATGCATTGGGGAACGGGCCTGAAATTTTGACCTAGTGTCAGAAATGTACCTTAAGCACATCCTGGTGAAAATATGGCCAAACTGGGTCAAGTTATGAACCTCTGAAAAACTCAGTTCACAAATGCTAAATAGAGATTTGTTAAGAGTTTGGCAGCTAAATTCTCTGAAGATTCTGTCTGCACAGAATATTCTCCATCATATGGCTGTGAGAGCTGAGCAAGACTTTTCTCCAGTTGCTACTCTTGGAAGCAGGGACTGTTGTGGCACCAGAACTGAGAGCAGGGAGACCCTCTCTTGTTTTCTCAAAGCTCCCCAACTTTGAGTCCATGTAATCAGGGGAAGAAGAAATGTCTGGGTGGAATGCAATCAAATTTATAACCAGTGTTACTTTAAAAGGGAATTAATTTTTTGTAGTAAACCCAACAGCCCAAACATATTTTACTCTCCTGTTTTGACACCTTATTTGTCTCCATCTGTCACACACCTGTACAATTGTATCTCCAGATGTCTATCTTCATTATCTAACTCTTACTGAGTTTTGTGATTTCTCAAAGTAAGGTATTCTGTATGTTTTAGTGACTTTCATCCTACCTTCAGTTACATTTGTAAATAGTCTCTCATTTTTATTTTTGTTTAATTTAATTTAATTTAATTTAAAATTTTTAGTGGAGGTTTATCATGTACTCAATGTGTCAGACTTCTACATAGTGTTTTGAAATTTCCTTTTAATACTTAACCACTGTCAGAATTCCTGCTCTGTTTCCTTTTAACTGTGACTCTCATTCTTATAGCTTCCAGTTCTTCTTCGAGTGCTTGCTCATATCCATTCCAAGTAGGTGTGCGCGCGCCCTATCTAGTGCTGGAGCCGGCTGTCGGCGTGCACGTTCTTGAGCGGATTAATTCCACCGAGCAACCCTCACGGTCGGGCCGCCAGGCGGCGTAAGGTCGTGAGCCGGCTGTACGCGGTGGACGTCTGACCAACACAAAGTAGGTAATATCGCGGGGCGTGCGAGATGGAGGCGGACTATTTCGCCGTTTGAAAGTGGCAGTCATCATCTTATCTTCATGACCGCATGCGTCTAGTGGCGACCGCCGTTCTGCGCTCATTCCTTCTTACATAAAAACCGCCCGTGTCGGTCCGTACTGGAACGTGGAGTGACGGCTTAGCTACCTCCACATCCCAGCGTTTTGCAAGCCCGGTCTACCTAGTTCTACGCTATTATTAGGTGTTTTAGTTAGTTGTAGATAGTTTGTTAATGGTGTAAATCTAGTTAGATAATAGGTCATGATGTTCTTCTTGGAGGATAGCTATGGTATCTTTACAGGGCTTGGGGGCTATATTGCACCTTGTGTAGCTTGACTATAATTGACTTTTAAAATCTGCTATGTATAGAGTAGTAGGTTTTTATATGGCAAGATCTCTCATCCTAGCTCTCTCACTTTTGCGCGGCGGGCACTCCAGACGGGGAAAGACACCGGGTCAGAGGCTCTGACAGTGCCCATATTGGTCTCTTCCTACGTGCACTCCGAAGCATGTCAGAGCACCAATGCTCTGCGGGTGAAATGTGCGGGACTAACAAATGACAGCACTACAGCTAAACCAAGAGTTAGAGGACAGGACGTTGGAAGAAATTCTGTATCCAATAAAACTACAGAAGCATCACTGTCTGTACCTGAGGAGCGGTCATCTACTGCGAGATGCTCTCGACTTAGCCCATGGGTGCCAAGGTATAAAGAGGGAAGCGGAACAAACCCCCACGATCGCTATTAGAGGTTGCCATCAAGTCCGGAGGGAATCCCATCTGACGGAGAGTGCCCGCATCCTGCAAGTTCCTTACAAATCGAGGACATTAGAGCAAAGGCAGCCTGGCGACGAACCCGTGTGAAGCAGCTCCTTATGGGAGCGGCCCCACTGCCCGTACTCTCC
>NC_133771.1:40796064-40901606 GCF_003597395.2 Chelonoidis abingdonii | reverse complement strand
AACACGAGCATGGATCTTGCAGCCTCTTTCTTCCAGGAGTCCAAATGTGTTGGCAGACCGGCTCAGCATGGCTTTCTAGCCACGAGTGGTCCCTTCGTCCGACATTCATTCTCTCTTCGCGCTGGATTCAAGATCGACCTCTTCGCCTCCGCACACAACCGATGCCATTTTCTCCTTCCGCTGGTCTCGTCGTCGGCTCTTCTCGGACGCAATCCTCCTTCCCTGGTCGAACCAGCTCCTATGCCTTCCACCATTCCTGTTGGTGCACCGTCCTTTGAATTACGCAGGACAAAGCCCTGCTAATTCTCATCCCCCACTGCTCGCACACTGGTACTCCGCACGCTGTTGGACCTGTCCATAGCCTCCGATTTCCCTGTGGTCATCGACTTGATATCACAAGACACGCAGGCTTCTCCATCCCGACCTCCTGTCCCTCCACCTGACGGCGTGGCTCTGGCTGCTGAGCTCTCGGGAGCTCTGTTTTCACCCAGTGCAGCAGGTGCTCCTGGAATAACACCTGCACAGGCTACCTACCTGCAAAATGGAAGAGGTTCCTGCTGTGTCAGTCACAAAGAATGTCACCGTCAGGCTCCCATCCAAGTGACTTGAATATCTATGGCATCTTAAACAACAAGGCTCGCGCTCTCATCCCTCCGCATTCACCTTCTGTTCATCTCATTCCATCAGGAGAGGGCTTCCTCCGCCTTCTCTCACCCGATTCTCGATTCCCAGGCCTGGACGCCTGTTCCCAGTCGCGTCCGCCCTCCTGGACCTCAATCTGGTCTCTCGAAACTAATGGCCCCTCCTTTCAACTTGGCAATGCTCCTCCTGTACCTATCGTCGAAGTGGCTTCCTTTGGCATTAATCGCCAAGATCTCGAGCTTCGCGCCTCTGTGGACCCCCATACACGAATTCCATAAAGACAAGGTACAACTCCGTCCGCATCCGCCTTCCTGCCCAAGTGGTCTCCCCATTCCACCGTGACCAGACATTTTCCTTCCATTTTATCCTAACCTCATGCATCTCGCAGAGAGCAGAGCTTGCATTCACTCAGTTCGTAGGGCGCTGCGTCTACATTGACCGCACCGACCCTTCCGAAACTCCCAACTATTCGTTGCTTGCAGACAGGATGAAAGGTCACCCTGTCTATCGCAAACAATCTCATCCTGGTGACGGCCTGCATTAAAACATGCTAATCTGGCTCACACTTCTCCAGGACGATAACTGCACATTCCACGAGGCCAGTTCCTCGATTGCCTTCCTACCCGTGTGCCTATACAAGACATATATGTGCAGCACGTGTGTCAGTGCACACCTTTTCTGCCCATTACGCCTTGTGACAGCCTCCGGGACGATGCCGCTCTTGCTTGCTGTTCTGCATTCGACAGTCTCCAACTCCCGCCCACCGCCTAGGTAAGGCTTGGGATTACCTACTTGGAATGGATATGAGCAAGCACTCGAAGAAGAAAAGACGGTTACTCACTTTGTAACTTCTTCGAAGATGTGTTGCTCTATCATTCACACCCGCCTTCCTCCCCACTGTCGGAATACGGCAAAAGAACTGAGGAGCGGACGGTCGGCAGGGTATATATCGTGCCGCAAGGCTCCACGCAGGGGGCGCGCCGACCGGTGGTGTTGCTAGGGAAATCTTCGCGAACGTGCACGCGTGGCGCACACCTACTTGGAATGATATGAGCAACAATCGCGAAGAACAACAGTTACAAAGGTGAGTAACCATCTTTTCTTCATGCCCATTCTAGCCCTCTGGCACAGTTTTAATGATTTTACTGCCAAAGGTACATAATTCAACTTAAAGGGGACTCTTCAGTGATGATTTACTACTTCTCAGAAGGATGTTACATTGTGTCATTTCTTGTGGAAATGACTATGCAAGGTACCACTTTCAGCTGTGCCAGTTAAAGGCAGCTTTTTCATGGTGCAGAAAGTAGAGTACTGCTGGAGCTGGGGTTTTGGCCAGCTGAAGTGGAGGAATTTGCTCTGAGGGCATCAGATCCTTAGAAACCTGTAAAGAGAAGATGGTTTCCCTGATGCTAGTTGCTGGACCTTTAATCATTAGTCCTATTGACCTTGATTGGTACTGAAGTAGGACTGTGTGGGACACTGCATTACAGCAGGCCAGTCCTTTAATCACCTAAAATGTCAGATAGGGTAAGAAATGGGAGTCTTGCAGTGGCTGGCTTTTCTCTGAAGAGAACACTCCTTGCTTTTATGAGTCCAGTCAACATAGGTCAGACCTTCGTATACCTCCAGTTCTATTGATGGGTATTGGACTTCCAAAGGATGCTCCTTCATTAGTTTCTGCTTTGTTTCTCAGAGACACTATGAGAACAGTAGACTGCAATATGTAAGATGGATCCTGGACCCTCATGGGTCCACTTTAAGGTTACCTTTCTAAAAGGCTAATATCACAGGCAAATATAGTCTTTAATGGTATTCTATTTTCTTGTCAGACAAGAGATTTTAGTTGAATTATAGCTTTGTTAAATTACATCTCTTTAATTTTAAAGGTCAATGTTTGAATATATAACTGAGTTTGGGCTAATGATACCAGTAAGCTGTGGAAATTATATTGTTTCCTGTTCATCAGAGATGTGAAACAATACTCAAATCATCCAATTACCCTTACAATGGATTTTTCTCTCTAAATACTTTATGGAAAAGAGACTTCTAGAGGTGGGAGTACCCACTCCTGACCTTTACATTGACAGTGGAGACTTGCAAACTAACTATGAAATTATTGGTCATAACTTCCTAGGTAAGGCTGAGCGAGAATTTTTCAGTTTAACTGGAGCTTGAAACCTTTATTTTGTAATAATGTCATTACGATGACAAAAAATTAACAAAGTAAATTTTTACTACTATGACTTTTTCATTGTGGTTTGAAAATTGGGTTTCTACAGAGAAAATTATAAGGTTTTCAAAATGACCTTTTTAAAATTTTCACTGGATGTCTTACTTCTTTTCAGACACCCTTCGGAAATCTAAATACTCTGAAATTTGTGCTTTTCTTCATGTGCTGCTCTTCATGTTCTGGTTATACAATATCAATTATATGTTAGGTAATCTGGGTCATGATTTTTCACTTTCTTTCCGTAAGTGAAAAGAAATGAACCAAGTCAAACCTATCAGATTTACCAGTAGGCTTGGAAGGATTAGTTTTTTATTGGCAAATGTCAGTAAACATCGATTTCACAGTATACACACAAACCTACTAAAAAATATTTCCAGTGATGATCACTAAAATTTACAGATAGGCAAAGAAAGAAAAATGCTGCTTTAGAAATTAGTTTGATTTAAGAGTATTTAATTTGTGTTTTTTGACATATGATATTGACAGTTTGTATTTTAAATCTTTAAAAAACTATTAACTTTTTGAATCTCCTCTATGGTCATTACATCATTACTGTCTGATCCCACCCATAATTTCCCTCACTGTGAAATTTTAAATTGATTAAAAATAATGTAAAAAAAAAAAAGGTTAGAAATAAATATTAATATTATCCATCAAAATTGCAACAACAAAAACAATCAAATTCTACCAAGCCTTTTTATCGGGAACAACATAACATGACATACCTACGGAGGTGGAGGAGACAGTGACACTCCCCTACTAAATACCCCAGTAGTTTAGGGGAATGTTTGAAAGAGGAGTTCATGAGTTTAAATCTCATGTGTACTACTGGTGTTTATATTAGGACTGATGGGAAAACAACATTTCTGTTTCACAAATTATGTTGATATTTTGACATTTGTTTTCCTCTCTCATTGGAGGAATGAGACCTTTGGAGTGTTGGGCTTGTTCGTTTTGTATGTATGTGTATGTGTAAAATCATAAGAGCAACCCACTGCAGAATAGTCAATTGCCCAATAGTTGGGGCATTCACCTGGGATGTGGGAGATACAGATTAAAGTCCCTGCTCTGAATCGGACAGGTAAGATGAGTGTCTTGGCAATTCTGGAGGGATCTCTTTGTCTCAGACCAGACATTCTGTCCTCGACCTGAGAAACCTTTCCAACAAAATTTTAGTTGAAACCAATATGCTTCCAGAAAATATTTTGGTTTTGATTGGCAAAATGTTTCATACATTTTTTTTTTTACCAGCTCTAGCTTTTATTCCCATGCACTTAATGGCACGAGAAGTGTATGAGCTGCCTACCTATTCAACAAATAAATTATAGTGGTTACATCAGGTCTGTCACCAGGAAAAGGCAGGTCTACGTGATTGGAGACTCCTTACTGAGAAGAATAGACAGGCCTGTAACTAGAGCTGATCGGGAGAACAGAAGGGTGTGCTGTCTGCCCNTTGACTTTCAGTATACTACTGTTGTCTAGAAAATAGATGTATATACTGGGAAAGTGTGCGTAAAATTATGTGCTAGTGGCTGAACTAAGTAGAGACTAGCAATTACTTTTGTGGGTCAAATGGTAGACTTCTGGTCTGATGGTTCAAATCCTGCTATTGACCTATGTGAGAAATGTTGTTTATAACGTTCTTTTTAAAAACAACTGATTTATTTAATTCACATAACGAGAAAACACCCTGTAACACACATTGGTAGTTTTAAGAACTATTATGTGTAAATTGTGGCTTTGACACATTAAAATGCAGGTGTTTTCACATTTCAGTCATTTGTCAACTCCTCCTCTCACCTTCCTGACGCTGGAACTATCTATTAAGGTTCTTCAAGCCTGTGCATGTGTATGAATGAATGTATGTCTTATGTATAAAACACCTAAGAAATAAACATAAACCATCTTCATTTAGTGACAGTTAAAGTTGCATTAGGACACAACCCATGAACTCAGAACCTGAAAACAATGGAAATAATGTGATAGATTAAAAGCCTTGTAGATTCCTTCTATTTCTACTTCCAAGAAATATGAAAAGCAGTATGTGTTCCAATTTAGTCATACTCTGATGGGCGTGCACCACTCTAATGATGATCTCAGCAAAGTTAAGGTGGAATAACTTCCCAAATGAATGGAATGTGTGATAGTGAATGTGTTGATACAATTATGAATCATGTTTGTTACAGTGGTGTCCAGGATCCAACTGAGAACAGGCTCCCAGAGTAATAGGCACTGTACAGACACAGAACAAGAGACAGTCCTGCCCCAAAGAACTTACAATGTAAATAGAAAAGTCATACATAGGGTAGGAGAAAGGGATAGAACTTTCAAGCAGAATACACAATGAATTGGTTGCAAATGTCATGTTAGTTCCACAACTTTTTGGTTTGTTATTTCAGTGCTTCCAGTGAGGTTATGTTAGAAAGAAATTAGCTAAACAGAGAAATAATGGAAAGGAGAGGGAGGAAGAGCATGAAGGAAGGGTGGGAAGGGCTTGGAGAAAATAGTCAGCACATGGGGAAGAGAGCATCAGTGCAACAGCATTTGAGGTCACTGTTAAGTGCTGCGCTAAAGTGTGAGTTTGAGGAAGTTGAAGTATGCATTGTTTTTTGGTTTTTGTTGGAGTTGAAAGTGAAGGTCTTCTGGAGGGTTGGGGAATTTTACTGAGCGAGAGGTAGACAATGTGAAAATGTTAAGGAACACAGGAGACTTTACGGTTAATTTATTTCCATGCTTTTCAGGTTTTGAATTGGTGAGATGTGTCCTGATTCAAATTTAACTGTCATTAAATGAAGTGTGTGTGTGTGTGTGAAACTTTTTAATCCTAATGGCTTTTAGGGATTCCACTTTTACTCACACTATTATTATTATTATTATTATTTATTTGTATTATCGTAGCACCGAAGAACTCTAGTGATGGAGCAGGTCCCCATTTTGCTAGGATCTGTTCAGACACACAAGAAAAAGACTCTCCCTGCTCCAAGAAGCTTACAAAGCCATGACAAGAAAGAAACAGATGGATACATCTTGGGGCCGATGGGGGGTACGAGGAAACTATAAGACACTGTTGTTCAGCGTGATAGGCTGTGGTCTCAGTGCACCAGCATCCTAACTGTTGTCAAGTCTTTTGTAGACATCATGGCAAAGGAGAGTTTTGAGGAGAGTTTTTAAGGAGAACCATGAGTTAGTATCACATGCATCCGACGAAGTGGGTATTCACCCATGAAAGCTCATGCTCCAATACGTCTGTTAGTCTATAAGGTGCCACAGGACTCTGTGGCTTTTACAGATCCAGACTAACATGGCTACCCCTCTAATACTTGAGTATTGCAGATGTTTACTGGGAATAGGGTTGCTACTCAGACAGTCCAGTTTTTGGCTTCTGTGTCCAGGTGCCATTTAGAGTTGCCAGGTGCCTGTTTTTGAACTGGAAAGTCCAGTCAAAAAGGGAACCTGGAGACCTTAAATGGAAGTTGAACCAAAAGTTCAGTTACCATGGAGTAGGAGGGAGGCGCTGGGTCATTAACCCATGCCAGCCCCAGCTCAGCTGCGGCTGCCTCCTGCCTGCAGGCAGGCTCCTTGAGACAATCCATTGGGGAGGGGAGAGAGGAGCGAGCAATGGGGATGGGGTCTTGGGGGAAGAGGCAGAGCAGAGGCGGGGCTTTGGGGGAATAGGGTGGGAAGGGTGGCATCTGGGGAAGAGGTGGGGTGGAGGCAGAGGGCTCAGGGGTCTGGTTACCAGCAATTAGAAAGGTGGTAACTCTAACCGGGAGCTCCTCCCAAATATGAGGGTCAGTAAGGGCAATAGAAGCTGAGCTCATGGCCCAATTGTAGGTGAGGGTTGACTTCTATATAACTAATGAGAGATGATAGGTAGGGTGGGATAGGCTGGGAAGAGTCTTGCAAATGAAAACAAACATCTTATGCTTGATGTGATAGTGGGTGGTGGAGGGGCAGTGGACACTGGCAAAGAGAGGTGACATGGTGAAAGTGATGGGGTAGGGAAATGATCTTTGCAGAAGTATTCTAAATGGATATGAGCTGGGCAAGGTTGTATTTGTGAAGGATAAAAGAAGGATGTTGCAGTAATTGAGATGTAAATGGTGAGAGTTTGAATGAGAGTTTTAGTGGTGTGTATAGGAAAAGATATGTCTTAGAGATGATTAGCACATAAGAACATCCTTACTGGGTCAGACCAATGGTCTATCTAGCCTAAGAGCCTGTCTTCCAACAGTGATCAATGCCTAGTGCTTCAGAGGGAATGAACAGAACAGGCAGTCATTGAGAGGTCCATCCCCTGTTGTTCACTTCCAGCTTCTGGTCTGGATGGCGGATGGATGACTCCGTCCCCCTTAGAAGCAAGTCCCCGATCACCTGTCTTCTCTTCTTGGAAGTGGTGGTGCTGGAACCCCCATCCCTAGGACAATGTATCCCATGCCTTCTGGTTGATGGGGTCTCCTTCTGATCGCTTCCCTCAGATGACTCTCCCGAACCATTCTCCGCCATAGTACCTATGCAGAGAGCCTGAAAACGGTCTCTTACCTCTGTCTTCATTGGGTGGTAGATCTCATTGTTTACTCCTTTTTCCAGATCATTTATGAATATGTTGAACAGTACTGGTCCTAGTACAGACCCCTGGGGGACACCACTCTTTATCCCTCTCAATTCTGAAAAATGACTATTTATTTCTATGCTTTGTTTCCTATCATTTATACAGTTACTGATCCATGAGAGGACCTTCCCTCTTATCCCATGACTGCTTACTTTGCTTAAGAGCCTTTAGTGAGGGACCTTGTTAAAGGCTTTCTGAAAGTTCAAGTACACTATAATCACCGGATCACCCTTGTCCGCATGTTTGACCCCCTCAAAGAATTCTAGTAGATTGGTGAGGCGTGATTTCCATGTTGACTCTTCCCTCTTCCCCTCCCCTCAACAAATCGCATTCATCTATGTGTTTTCATAATTTTATAGTTTACTATAGTTTCTACCAATTTGCCCATGACTGAAGTTAGACTTACCAGCCTGTAATTGCGAGGATTGCCTTTGAAGCTTTTTTAAAATATTAGTGTCACATTAGCTATCCTCNAAACCACAATTTGAAGACTTCATTAACTCGGACATAGGTTAGGGGTTGTTACAGAAGTGGATGGGTAGGGTCTGTGGCCTGCTTTGTGCAGGAGGTCAGACTAGATGATCATATTGGTCCCTTCTGACCTATAAGTCTATGAGTCTATGAGGTCACTGCAGATAAACCCGGGACCTTAATGTGATAGACTCAAATCCTAGCTATCCAGCTGCAGTTGAATACATTTTGTTGTTTTGACTCTAACCATTAAACCACACTCTTCTCCTGGTACTGAACTAAGAATTTTTGACTTTCAGTATACTACTGTTGTCTAGAAAATAGATGTATATACTGGGAAAGTGTGCGTAAAATTATGTGCTAGTGGCTGAACTAAGTAGAGACTAGCAATTACTTTTGTGGGTCAAATGGTAGACTTCTGGTCTGATGGTTCAAATCCTGCTATTGACCTATGTGAGAAATGTTGTTTATAACGTTCTTTTTAAAAACAACTGATTTATTTAATTCACATAACGAGAAAACACCCTGTAACACACATTGGTAGTTTTAAGAACTATTATGTGTAAATTGTGGCTTTGACACATTAAAATGCAGGTGTTTTCACATTTCAGTCATTTGTCAACTCCTCCTCTCACCTTCCTGACGCTGGAACTATCTATTAAGGTTCTTCAAGCCTGTGCATGTGTATGAATGAATGTATGTCTTATGTATAAAACACCTAAGAAATAAACATAAACCATCTTCATTTAGTGACAGTTAAAGTTGCATTAGGACACAACCCATGAACTCAGAACCTGAAAACAATGGAAATAATGTGATAGATTAAAAGCCTTGTAGATTCCTTCTATTTCTACTTCCAAGAAATATGAAAAGCAGTATGTGTTCCAATTTAGTCATACTCTGATGGGCGTGCACCACTCTAATGATGATCTCAGCAAAGTTAAGGTGGAATAACTTCCCAAATGAATGGAATGTGTGATAGTGAATGTGTTGATACAATTATGAATCATGTTTGTTACAGTGGTGTCCAGGATCCAACTGAGAACAGGCTCCCAGAGTAATAGGCACTGTACAGACACAGAACAAGAGACAGTCCTGCCCCAAAGAACTTACAATGTAAATAGAAAAGTCATACATAGGGTAGGAGAAAGGGATAGAACTTTCAAGCAGAATACACAATGAATTGGTTGCAAATGTCATGTTAGTTCCACAACTTTTTGGTTTGTTATTTCAGTGCTTCCAGTGAGGTTATGTTAGAAAGAAATTAGCTAAACAGAGAAATAATGGAAAGGAGAGGGAGGAAGAGCATGAAGGAAGGGTGGGAAGGGCTTGGAGAAAATAGTCAGCACATGGGGAAGAGAGCATCAGTGCAACAGCATTTGAGGTCACTGTTAAGTGCTGCGCTAAAGTGTGAGTTTGAGGAAGTTGAAGTATGCATTGTTTTTTGGTTTTTGTTGGAGTTGAAAGTGAAGGTCTTCTGGAGGGTTGGGGAATTTTACTGAGCGAGAGGTAGACAATGTGAAAATGTTAAGGAACACAGGAGACTTTACGGTTAATTTATTTCCATGCTTTTCAGGTTTTGAATTGGTGAGATGTGTCCTGATTCAAATTTAACTGTCATTAAATGAAGTGTGTGTGTGTGTGTGAAACTTTTTAATCCTAATGGCTTTTAGGGATTCCACTTTTACTCACACTATTATTATTATTATTATTATTTATTTGTATTATCGTAGCACCGAAGAACTCTAGTGATGGAGCAGGTCCCCATTTTGCTAGGATCTGTTCAGACACACTAGAAAAAGACTCTCCCTGCTCCAAGAAGCTTACAAAGCCATGACAAGAAAGAAACAGATGGATACATCTTGGGGCCGATGGGGGGTACGAGGAAACTATAAGACACTGTTGTTCAGCGTGATAGGCTGTGGTCTCAGTGCACCAGCATCCTAACTGTTGTCAAGTCTTTTGTAGACATCATGGCAAAGGAGAGTTTTGAGGAGAGTTTTTAAGGAGAACCATGAGTTAGTATCACATGCATCCGACGAAGTGGGTATTCACCCATGAAAGCTCATGCTCCAATACGTCTGTTAGTCTATAAGGTGCCACAGGACTCTGTGGCTTTTACAGATCCAGACTAACATGGCTACCCCTCTAATACTTGAGTATTGCAGATGTTTACTGGGAATAGGGTTGCTACTCAGACAGTCCAGTTTTTGGCTTCTGTGTCCAGGTGCCATTTAGAGTTGCCAGGTGCCTGTTTTTGAACTGGAAAGTCCAGTCAAAAAGGGAACCTGGAGACCTTAAATGGAAGTTGAACCAAAAGTTCAGTTACCATGGAGTAGGAGGGAGGCGCTGGGTCATTAACCCATGCCAGCCCCAGCTCAGCTGCGGCTGCCTCCTGCCTGCAGGCAGGCTCCTTGAGACAATCCATTGGGGAGGGGAGAGAGGAGCGAGCAATGGGGATGGGGTCTTGGGGGAAGAGGCAGAGCAGAGGCGGGGCTTTGGGGGAATAGGGTGGGAAGGGTGGCATCTGGGGAAGAGGTGGGGTGGAGGCAGAGGGCTCAGGGGTCTGGTTACCAGCAATTAGAAAGGTGGTAACTCTAACCGGGAGCTCCTCCCAAATATGAGGGTCAGTAAGGGCAATAGAAGCTGAGCTCATGGCCCAATTGTAGGTGAGGGTTGACTTCTATATAACTAATGAGAGATGATAGGTAGGGTGGGATAGGCTGGGAAGAGTCTTGCAAATGAAAACAAACATCTTATGCTTGATGTGATAGTGGGTGGTGGAGGGGCAGTGGACACTGGCAAAGAGAGGTGACATGGTGAAAGTGATGGGGTAGGGAAATGATCTTTGCAGAAGTATTCTAAATGGATATGAGCTGGGCAAGGTTGTATTTGTGAAGGATAAAAGAAGGATGTTGCAGTAATTGAGATGTAAATGGTGAGAGTTTGAATGAGAGTTTTAGTGGTGTGTATAGGAAAAGATATGTCTTAGAGATGATTAGCACATAAGAACATCCTTACTGGGTCAGACCAATGGTCTATCTAGCCTAAGAGCCTGTCTTCCAACAGTGATCAATGCCTAGTGCTTCAGAGGGAATGAACAGAACAGGCAGTCATTGAGAGGTCCATCCCCTGTTGTTCACTTCCAGCTTCTGGTCTGGATGGCGGATGGATGACTCCGTCCCCCTTAGAAGCAAGTCCCCGATCACCTGTCTTCTCTTCTTGGAAGTGGTGGTGCTGGAACCCCCATCCCTAGGACAATGTATCCCATGCCTTCTGGTTGATGGGGTCTCCTTCTGATCGCTTCCCTCAGATGACTCTCCCGAACCATTCTCCGCCATAGTACCTATGCAGAGAGCCTGAAAACGGTCTCTTACCTCTGTCTTCATTGGGTGGTAGATCTCATTGTTTACTCCTTTTTCCAGATCATTTATGAATATGTTGAACAGTACTGGTCCTAGTACAGACCCCTGGGGGACACCACTCTTTATCCCTCTCAATTCTGAAAAATGACTATTTATTTCTATGCTTTGTTTCCTATCATTTATACAGTTACTGATCCATGAGAGGACCTTCCCTCTTATCCCATGACTGCTTACTTTGCTTAAGAGCCTTTAGTGAGGGACCTTGTTAAAGGCTTTCTGAAAGTTCAAGTACACTATAATCACCGGATCACCCTTGTCCGCATGTTTGACCCCCTCAAAGAATTCTAGTAGATTGGTGAGGCGTGATTTCCATGTTGACTCTTCCCTCTTCCCCTCCCCTCAACAAATCGCATTCATCTATGTGTTTTCATAATTTTATAGTTTACTATAGTTTCTACCAATTTGCCCATGACTGAAGTTAGACTTACCAGCCTGTAATTGCGAGGATTGCCTTTGAAGCTTTTTTAAAATATTAGTGTCACATTAGCTATCCTCCAGTCATCTAGCAGAGAAGTTGATTTAAGTGATAAGTAACATACCACACCTAGTAGTTCTGCAGTTGCATAGTTGAGTTCCTTCAGAACTCTTGGGTGAATCCCATCTGGTCCTGAGATAATACTGTTTAATGTATTAGTTTGTTCCAAAACCTTCTCTATTGACACTTCAATCTGGGACAGTTCCTCAGATTTGTCACCTAAAAGAAATGGCTCAGATGTAGGATTTTCCCTCACACCCTCTGCACTGTATACTGATGCAAAGAATTCATTTAGGTTCTCTGCAATGGCCTTTTCTTCCTTGAGAGCTGCTTTAGCACCTCAAATGTGCAGTGGCCCCACTGATTATTTGGTAGGTCTCCTGCTTCTGATGTACTCTTTTATATATATATTTTAAATGTATAAATGCTGTTAGTTTTTTAATCTTTGGCTAGTTGCTCTTCAAATTCTTTTTTGGCCTTCCTAATTATATTTGTACACTTGCCAGAGTTTGTGATTCTTCCTTTTTTCCTCAGTAGCATTTTAATTCCAATTTTTAAAGGATGCCTTTTTGCCTCTAATCACTTCTTTTACTTTGTTGTTTAGCCATGGTTCTCTTATTATTGTTTTTTAATTTGGGGATATATATTTTGTTTGAGTCTCTCTAATGATGTTTTTAAGAATTTTCCATGCAGCTTGCAGACATTTCACTTTTGTGACTGTACCTTTTAACTTCTGTTTAACTTGCTTCCTCATTTTTGTCTAGTTCCCCTTTCTGAAGTTAAATGCTACTGTGGTTGACCTCTTTGACATCCCCTCCCATAAAGATTTTAAATTTAATTATATTATGGTTGCTATTACAAAATGGTTCAGATATATTCACCTCTTGAACCAGATCCTGTGCTCTACTTAGGAATACATCAAGAATTGCCTCTCCTTTTGTGAGTTCCAGGACCAGTTTCTCCAAGAAGTAGTCATTAATGGTGTCTAGAAATATTAGTCCTGCATCTTGTCCAGAGGTGACTTGTATCCAGTCAATATGAGGACAGTTGAAATCCCCCATTGTTATTGAGTTTTCAATTTTTATAGCCTCTCTAATCTCCTGGAGCATTTCACAGTCACCATCACATCCTGATATGGTGGTTGGTAGTATATTCTTATTATTTAAATATGGAATTTCTATCCATTCTATCTGCCAGATTTAGACATAGGCTGGGTGTGAGGACCCAGAGAGAGGTCCTAGTCAAAGATGATGTACAGCATGTTTAACTTTCAGTAAAAGTTGTATTCATGCTGCTTTGGATATTAAGACCCTCCTATAAATTGAACTAGAAGTTTTAAATTTGGAAATTCTGAATAAGTTTTAGAAGTTTCCATTAAGGGGTAGGAAGTATAGTAAATAATTTTGGAAAGACTTCTGCTACAGAACTATTACCATAGCTGTATATCTGCCAAGAGCACAGGCTTGTGTTGAAGGCACCCCCCTTTTTTTTTTGTAAATATGTAAATTGCTATGTTTTGAAGGAATAGCTCTCTGAAAAGGATATTATATTCTTATTGAATAACACCATGACAGATTGGCTGTTCAATCTTTCTCTAAAGTGCATCTGCAGACCTATACATTTTATTGGTTTGGAGTACTAGACCTGTTAATTATTCCAAATGTAGATCTTTAAATTGGTATCAAGTTCAGTGAAATTAATTTAGATATTTTAAACTGAATATAAAACACACAAGAGATTACCAGGCTTTCACTGGGAAAATTACAACTTCAGAACATTGTGTTCTTTGGTCTGGGTTATCATGCTAGAGACATTACTGGAGGAGTTCTCAAAACAGTGCAAGGCAGGTTAGGAATGCAGAAGTTGCAGCTGCACATCTCAATTCTAAATTAAGGAATAGTGCTGATAAGAGGTGAGTTTGAAGCTAAGTCTGCAAAATTCTTGTTTTAATCCCTACACTTCCTCGTTAAGACACTTGTAATTTAGGCTGGATTGCATGATTTCATATGGGTTAGACTGCCATTTGCCTATTATTAGGTCATATTATAAAAGATAAAGGGTTATGTAATAATTTTCTTTCTCCCTTCTCTGACATTTTGTTTTCTACCTTGTGTGACTTGGGGTGCCTAGGGCAGCCGTCAGGGGAAATGCCAAGGTTAGGGCAGGTCGCAAAAGCGAAGCAGATACTTCCAAAAGTGGTGGGTAACACTGAAGTTATTCTCCTCAGCCAGTCACCAGCTCTGCTTCTGATTCCCCACACTGATTATCAAGAAGCAAAAAAAAGAAACCACACAGACCCCTTTACTGAATTCCAGTTCTCTGGCTTCCAGTCACCACATAGGTCCAGTAAAGTGAGAAGTTGTTTTAAACACACTGCTCACATATACAAAATGTTCTTCTGACCTCAAAGGGTCACCCACATTACCAGGTCAATATAGGTTTGGATCTTACCCAAAATAACATGCTGCCAGCCAATCCTTTAGTATCTAAAACTAAAGGTTTATTATAAAGAAAAAAGAGAGAAGAAAAAGAGAGATGTTAAATGGTAAAACAGTCACATACATACAAAGACTTCAAAGTCCTAGCAGTGTTGGTGAATTTGCTGGCTTGAAATTCCCTCTGGAATACATTCACAGCTTGGATGGGTCATGCAGTCCTTTGTTCAGAGCTTCAGTTTGTAGCAAAGTTCTCCAGAGGTAAGAAGCAGAATTGAAGACAAATGGAGAAGATGCAGCTGCCTTTTATGGTCTTTTGCCATGTGGCCTGTGCTTCCTTTGTTTCACGCACAAGCTGCCCAGCACATGGCTTGAAAGCCTTATAGAGTTCTGTCCATAGGCTTGCCCTTGCATGTTTTGCTGAGGCATAAGGTGTATCTTACTTCTTTCAATGGGTCAATTAGAGTCATAGACTTTAAGGTCAGAAGGGACCATTATGATAGTCTAGTCTGACCTCCTGCACAACTCAGGCCACAGAATCTCACCCACTCACTCCTGTAATAAACCCCTAACCTATGTCCGAGCTATTAAAGTCCTCAAATCATGGTTTAAAGACTTCAAGGTGCAGAGAATCCTCCAGCAAGTGACCTGACCTGTGCCCCTCATGCTGCAGAGGAAGGCGAAAAACCCCCAGGGCCTCTGCCAATCTGCCCTAGAGGAAAATTCCTTCCCGACCCCAAACATGGCGATCAGGTAAACCCTGAGCATGTGGGCAAGACTCATCAGCCAGACACCCAGGAAAGAATTTTCTGTAGTAACTCAGATCCCATCCCATCTAACATCCCATCACAGGCCATTGGGACTATTTACCGCTAATAGTCAAAGATCAATTAATTGCCAAAATTAGGCTATAGCATCATACCATCCCCTCCATAAACTTATCAAGATTAGTCTTGAAGCCAGATATGTCTTTTGCCCTCACTGCTCCCCTTAGAGGGCTGTTCCAGAACTTCACTCCTCTGATGGTTAGAAACCTTCATCTAATTTCAAGTCTTCTGATGGCAAATTTATATACATTTGTTCTTGTGTCCACATTGGTACTGAGCTTAAATAACTCCTCTACCTCTCTGGTATTTATCCCTGTAGTATATTTATAGAGAGCAATCATATCTCCCCCTTAGCCTTCTTTTGGTTAGACTAAACAAGCCAAGCTCTTTGTCTCCTTTCATAAGACAGGTTTTCCATTCCTCGGATCATTCTAGTAGCCCTTTCCTGTACCTGTTCCAGTTTGAATTCATCCTTCTTAAACATGGGAGACCAGAACTGCACACAGTATTCCAGATGAGGTCTCACCAGTGCCATGTTATAATACGGTACTAACACCTCTTATCTCTACTGGAAATACCTCACCTGATGCATCCAAGACCATATTACCTTTTTTCATGTTTCATATCACATTGGCAGCTCATAGTCATCCTGTGAGTCAACCAATACTCCAAGGTCCTCTGTCATAGTATAATTCCTCGATTTGAACTTAGAGTTCAAATATTAGTGTACTAGCATGAAGTCCTCTAAGCTTAATCTCCAGCTTAGATCTGATAGGCGCCACCAGGTCAGGAATTGATAGGGCCTGACCCCCTTCCTCTCTCTGGTGTCCCCAACCCTCCCCTGGGGGACCTCCAGATAACCTGTTTCTCTGAGTCTCAGAGAAGCCAGGAGAGATAAACCCCTTCCCCCCTTCCCAGGCTTTCCTCTGGTCTAGCTTGCGCGGTACCAAGAAACCTGTTTTTCTGCTTCCAAGAGATAAGCGTTTCTATTCCCTCAGGAACAATGAGATGCAAAATACCAACAGCTTGGTTTGTCTTACTAGAAAAAGATTTCCACAAGTCTTTGAAAAAGAAAGAAAGCTTTATATAGAAAAAGAGACAATACAGACTACTAACTTGCATAAACATTTATACAGGCTCCTACTTAGAAAATCTGAATAACCAGTCTGATTTTAAAAAATAGCCAATTAAATAGACCAGCAATCACATACATGTAAATACAACACAAAACTCCTCATAGCCGAATTATTTTGCTTCCTTTTTACTCACAGAAGTTTAGGAGAAGGGTTTGAAAAGCAGGGTAGTTAGAAGCAAAAAGCATTGTTTTCTCACAGCGAGGAGAAAACAACAAAGACACAGCAATCCACATCTGTACTACAACACAAAGCTCTCTCATAGCCGAATTACTTTGTTTTCCCTTTGTACTCACAGACTTTTAGTAGAATATTTGAGATAAGATGGAGTTAGAAGAAAACTTGTTTACCCATAGCCGAGAAAACAACAAAGACCCCGAGTATACAAATTCCGCCCCTGAATTTAAACAATCCAGTTCTCTGATTTTGGTCCTCTGGTCAGTGTTTGTTTCTCTTTGTTCCCCTTTACAGGGGAAAGAAAATTAACCCTTACCTTACCTATCTACTTATGACACCTTCCTCGTCTGTTACTTCCAACTGATGAGTCCTCAGCTATAACAAAAATTCTTGTTATTATCTCTAAATGCATGACCTTGTACTTTTCACTATAAATTTCACCTATTACTCTTAATCCAGTTTACAAGGTCATCCAGGTCTTCCTGTTATGATATCCAGTCCTTCACTGTATTGCAATACTCCCAGCTTTGTATCATCCGCAAACTTATTAGCACACTTCCACTTTTTGTGCCAAGGTCAATAATAAAAAGATTGGTCCAAAAAAACCGATCCTGAGGAACTTCACTAGAAACCTCCCTCCAGCCTGAGAGTTCACATTTTCAGTTATGACCTTTTTAGTCTAGCCCGTTTTATAACCTGTATCTTATCCACCTTTCAATTTTCTATCATCCTCATTTTCTTTTCAATTTAACTAATAATCCTGTGGTGAAACCGTATTAATGCAATGGAGTGGAAATCTTACTGAAATCAAGGTAAATTAGATCTACTGCATTTCTCTTTCTTTAAAAAGTCTGTTACCTTCTCAAAGAAGGAAGAATTCCGGTTGGTGGCATATCTACCCTTTGGGAAAACCATGTTTCTCCTCAGACTTTTTCCCAAGGCCCTTGTATACTACAGTATGTCAAACTAACAGCCTGTAGTACCCGAATCACTTTTTTCCTGTCTATAATAAGAGCTATGTAGCAGTCTCCAGTCATATGGTACAGAGGAAAATTCTTGCAAGCTTGCCATTCAAGCCAGTTCCTTTACTGTTCCTGGATGAGATTTCTGAGGCCCCCTTGATTTATCCCATTAAGATGTTTGAGTTTGGCTTCTACCTTGGATGTGGTAATATCTACCTCCATGTCCTCATTCTCATTCGTCATCCTGCCATTATCCCTAAGCTCCTCATTAGCCTCAGTAAAGACAGAGGCAAAGAATTTATTTAGATATGGGCCATGCCTGGATTATCCGTAACCTCCACTCCATCCTCAGTGTTTAGTGCTCCCACTTCTTCTTTCTTTGTTTCCTTCTTATTTATATGGCTATAGAACCTTTTAATATTGGTTTTAATTACCTTTGCAAGGTCCCTGGCTACATTGCTTTTCACCTTTCTCACTTTAGCCCTGTATGTTCTGACCTCAATAAGGTAGCTTTCCTTGCTGATCCCTCCCATCTTCCACTCCTTGTAGGCTTTCTGCTTTTTCTTAATCACTTCTCTGAGAAGCTTGCTCATCCAGCTTGGTCTACAACTCCTGCCTATGAATTTTTTCCGCTTTCTTGGGTTGCAGGCTTCTGATAGTTTCTGCAACTTTGACTTGAAGTAATTCCAGGCCTCCTCCGTATTTAGATCCACAAATTCTTCAGTCTAGTTTTATAGCTGATGGGCCTTAATGAGCCATTAAGCAGGCTAGGCAGTGCTGATGCCAAACGGTCTGCAGGGTGTTACCCAGAAGCATAGTACAAGTTTGAAATACAGACATCTCTTTAACTCATAATACAAAGGTGATACAAACACATAAATGAGATTATAATATTTGGCAAATTATAACATTTTTGCAGATACCTTACATGGCCTATCTGGAACAACTCATTACAGTTTTACAGTATTGATAGTCATAATATCCTCAAGTGTCCCACAGATTCCATACAGTATCACACCTTGTTTCCTGTATTTTTTCCCCTTCACTCACACTTATTCCAGTCTTTCTTACCCACCTCTTCACATTCATCTGTGTACCCTTGTGCACTCCCACATAGGACTGGAAGATGTGCCAGGTTTCTTGTAGCCAGAGGACTAAATCTGCTCCCAAAGACCAGTATGGAAAAATGGGACTGATGATATCTGGGAGAGATCCCTTCCATTCTTCTGAGAAAAGGAGTATGCTGGGACTCCTACTAGAGTGTTGTTCTTGAATTCTGTTTAGAGTCTGTTTTGTAGCTACGTCTGACTAGTTAGATGTGGACTAAATTTGAAGCTCCCTCCAAATCTCCTCTGGCTACTGCAAGGGAAGATGATTCTCTCTCTCTTCCCATAAACCTATAACCACAGAGTCTCCTGGCTTCTGCGCACAGGTTGTCTCTGCTCCTCTACTTTGCTGTTTACATGACCTCTGTTTTTTGTGCCCTCCTCAGTGAATAACTCCAGCGTCTTCCTCCATTGATGTTTAAGGGCTTTCCCAAGCAGCCACAGCAGAGTGAAAATAACCCGATTCATGTCCATTTCATTGCTGGCCACAGGATTTTAAAATGTAGCAGTGAAAACTAAGAGGACTAGTCAGTTTTTACTATATTCCAGCTCAGGAAAGCTCTGAATAGGGGCAGAAGTCCTGGAGCTGTCTGTCTGCAGACTTGGGAAGACACAGTGGTCATGTTTGGAAGATTATCTTCACAACCAAAGGGTTAAGAGCCATTCTTTGTTGTATCTGTGCAGGACCACAGCACAGATGGAGAAAAGTTAACAGAGGTGGCTTTAAACTGTCTTTGTATTCCCCAGATCCTAAGGCCATGAGACTGCTGGGCTATGTCTCTGGCATAAAAGAGCTTCAGGTCCCAAAAAAGGGGTCTGGTAGCTGTGAATGCCCGGATATAGAGACACTCTAGGCGCTCTCATTGTGCCAGAAAAAGAGAAGCAGGATGGAGGCTGTGACGTTGCACTCCATATATTTTATGGAAATATGCTTATGAATATGACATAACTGGAATATGCTTTATGCTAAAACCCCTTGTATGGTGTCATTAGAAAACATGTAATCTACAAAATGTGTTCATCCTATTTGTTTGAATGTATTATTTCTATATCTGGGGTTAGGAGAATAAGGTATAAACTTGTATCACTGATGTAAACATATTAAGTGGAGGCCATTTAGGGTGTTCCAGAAACAATCAATTGTAAATGGCCGTAGTTATTTGAAAGCCTTCCTGTGTATGTGTGGGCCAACCCAGGAAGAATGGAGACAAGGGGTCTTATAGTGACATGTGACCATGTCACCTGATAATGAAATCCATCTTAAATCTAGTATTTTTCCATTTAGAAGGTAGGGTGGGGACCCAGAGAGCCAAAAGATTCCTGCCTTGTGCCAGAGCTATAAAAGGGGGTGGAGCAGGACAAAAGGGGCTGCCAGTCATGAGAAAACCCCGGCTTACCATCTGAAATACCACCTGCTGGAACTAACAAGGACTGTACTGGGGAAAGGATTGGGTCCAGACTAGGAAGGAGTCTAGTCTTTGAAAGAAACTTATTGGAACATTTCTAAAAGGTGAGATATTACCTGTAATCAGTTTCTTAATGTATTAGGCTTAGACTTGCATGTTTTGTTTCATTTTGCTTGGTGACTTGCTTTGTTCTGTCTGTTACTACTTGAAACCTCTTAAAACCTACTTTTTATACTTAATAGAATCACTTTGGTTTATTAATAAACCCAGAGTAAGTGATTAATACCTGGGGGAGCAAACAGCTGTTCAGATCTCTCTATCAGTGATATAAAGGGCGTACAATTTATGAATTTACTCTGTATAAGCTTTATACAGAGTAAAATGGATTTTTCTGGGAGTTTGGATCCCATTGGGAACTGAGTGTCTGGGTGCTGGAGAAAGGTAACCTGCTGAGCTGTTTTTGGTTAAAGTCTGCAGCTTTGGGAGTGTGGCCCAGACCCTGGGTCTGCGTTGCAGCAGGCTAGCGTGCCTGGCTCAACAAGGCAGGGTTCTGGAGTCCCAAGCTGGCAGGGGAAACGGGCTCAGAGATAATTTCAGCATATCAAGTGGCAGTCCCAAGGGGATCTCTGTGACTGAGTCTGTCACAGAGGGTCATAGGAGCCACTACTTTTGTCCTCACTGGCCAGCTCAGCTGGTTTTAAGGTGCAAAGTAGCTTTAATGGATCAGTGAATCTGGCCCAGGATATGTCTTTAAGAAATGTCTTTCTCTCAGAAGGATGATTGAGAGGTGGGAGGAAGGAGGGGAAAGACATTCTGTGTAAACTGAAGGTAACTGCCTGGGAAAAGATTAATTTATACTTGCCATAGGGTGTGAGCTTTTCAAGCCCTGGGAGTAAGTTTGTAATGCATTTTCACTGGTATTTTTACTACCTTGTGTAGGTTCAGAGTGCAAGTTTTTGGGGTTGGAAAGAAGTGACCTCTATGTTCAGTAAAGACGATGAACAACAATTGCTAGCAGGATGCAAGGCTCCAAAATCAAAAGGGTAAGTAAAACGTAGTGGCAAATGAATTAGAAAATCAACAAGCTGAGGATAATGGCTGCAGGATCACTGGAGTTAGTAAAAGTAGGACCTAAAGAACCAATTTAGAAAAAAAATTACTAATCTATTGAAAGTTTCTGAAAGCTAAATGGTTATATTTTTGAAACTATTAAATTTGCATTCTTCAGATTTGATCTCTTATTTAAGCTTTGAACTTAAAATGTGTAGAGTCTGCTCTACTAGGCTGGGCAATCTCCTGTACGTACCGGGGGACAGCCACAATAAATGTAGTTGGAATAACAGCCTTTTATTTTAGAAAGTAATTAAAAGTTTTGGATTTTTTCCCCTCTTAGGTATAATTTGGCACTTTAAACTGTGATCAGTACTATATGCATAATATCTATTGCACTGTAATTCCTCCTCTGATTCAACTAAATTTCATTTTGTAGAGAAAAAATCAGTCAAAGCTTCTTTTAATACTTATGACTGATTTTTCTGTATAAATCAAAATTAAGTAACTAATTGGAGTGCAAGTGAAGTGCTGGATAATCAATAGCAGCACTCTGAAATTTTAAGCCACTATTACTTAGTTTTTAAAAACCACAAAAACAAAACAAAAACCCTCTCAAATAAGTCCTTAAAGTGTGGTTGGATATTGAAAAGGGACTGTGTAAAGTGATACTTTCTAATCTGTCATATCTGTTCCGTGCATACAAAGATGCAGTTTAACAACAAAAAAAAGTTTTGATTACTTGTATTCTTAATAACACTCCAGAACAAGCACATCTTAGAAAGAATCCAACTTTCTCTTGCTCTTCTGCTTTGTTTAGTATAGTTTTCTAAGCTCCAGTGACACGGCCAATCAAGTTACACCTGAAGACAATAGTTACACAGTCACTTTGAGCCCAGGTTACATACGGAATGCTAATGTGAAAAGGGAAGAACCCAGTTTAAGTCCAGATTCTCAGGCTGAGTTTGTAGAATTGTCAGTTGCATAATATCTTCTGACTTGTAAAGCAAGCACACATGATATGGAAATTGAGACTCTGTAAAGGTGGGAAAACATTGTCATTTTTAATCAGTTTTCAGAGTACAAATGCACCTTAAGGTTAATTTTGTTGTAAACAGTTCTTGATTTTTTTTATTATTATTTTATAGAAAATGAAACTAAGTGATCTAGCCATGAAAAATGAGGAAATCACTGGGAAATCTAAGACTGGGTCTAATTAGATTTGGGATTGGAAAGGAATTTTCCATTGGATCAGATTGGCAGAGACCCTGAGGGTGTTTCGCCTTCATCTGCAACATGGGGCACCGGCCACTTGCAGGTTTAAAGTACTGTAAATGGTGGATTATCTGTAGCTTGAAATATTTAAATAATGATTTGAGGACTTCAGTAACTCAGCCAGAGATGTTAGGGGTCTGTTACAGAAGTGAGTGGGTACGGTTCTGTGGTCTGCAAGGTCTAGGAGGTCAGACTAGATTATTCTGACCTTAAAATCTATGAGCCTATGAGATTAAAATAGCTCATGATGGTCCCTTCTGACTTTAAAAGAGTCTATGAGATTAAAATAGCCAAAACAGATTTTTGGTTTTAATAACAGAGGAAAGATTTCTTAAAGTACTGATATTCAGTCACTTCTATTTAATTGGGATATTAACAATTTCCCTATTTCAGAGGTTGCAAGCTGAAATTAAGCATTTTCATCTTTAACCCCCTCTTCCCCAACTATATTCAATGGGTACTTTAACTGCAATAAGGACATTTGACTGTGCATTATTAGTGAGTAATGGAAACTTTGAATCTGCTTCACTTCATAACTCATTGCACATCGAAGGTTATGTATGTATCAGCATTAGTACCCGATCTTCTGTGTCTTACTATTTAATTATATACAAACTTACTTGTATAAACACTTGACATTTTGCATTTTAAATGCTGCACTCTGCAAATATTAAGTTTATTAACCTATACATAGCTTAAAATCTAAATTAGTATTTCAGGTACCCTGTATAAAGTCCCTGTTTTTTTTAAAAGAGAGAGCAGAGATTTCATAAGGTGATTTTTATGGCAATGCATTGCGGCCAATATACTACAAATCTTTTCAGGAAAGCTGGTACCTATAAAAGCATTGCAATGCACATTAAATATTTTTGGACATAACCTGTCAGGGTGACAATTGATGTATGAAACTTAGCATTACAGTGACTGAATACTAAAGCTGGTTGGCAAATGATAAACATTTTCATAATTCATTTCCTTTTACCACTGGGGTAGATTTGCCTAATTGTCTTAATGTATGTTTTAATGTATGTTATAATGTTATTAAGCATAATTCAAAAATAATGTAATAAGATCTGGTTGAATTGTGTCTTTTTATGGTTTATAACACCTAATTTGTCTTGCATTCACCCACATAGTTTGTTCTAGATTATCATATCACTGTACCTTGCTTGGGACCAAAAGTCTGGCAAGCTGCTCTTTCTGAAGCTGACAGTAATGAAGCCTGTATATGTTAGCATGGCCTGGTCACCATCATGGGCTGACACCTTAACTTTAGTGAATGTGTCTTCATGCTCAGTTTTGGATAAACTGCAAACAGAATTTTAACATATAAGAATTACTGCATGACCTTGTTGCTATTTCTGGAGGACAAGTCTATCACTTGGAATTGTAACAATTACATTAGTATTATGAATGACCATTGTACATTTTGCTTAATTAGAGAAATGAAATTACAGAACTTCGTATGCATGTGTTAAGTTGAACAAAGTAGTTTAGATAATTGAATGTTTCTCTATGAACTGCTCAAAGAAAACTGGAACAAATTATTTTTAGGGTGCAATATATTCTTCAAACATTGATGGTTATAAACACGCTTTAAAAAATCTTTAGAACTTGGTTGCAAACAAAATTTAACTTCTCAAAACTTGGCTCCGTTTAAAAAAAACATACAAACTTTGGTTTAGTGCAAGGGTAAGTTAGGGCATTAAGTACAAAGGGGTACAGAGTGTCAGGTTGAGTAGCACCTTACTTAACAAGTGATTCCACTAATTGCAATGTGATCATTCATAGACTAATGAATACTATTCCTTATGAATAAAGATAATGAAATGTAGCACAAAATATTTCAAATGCTCATATTGATGGCGTTGGTTTTTTTTTTTTTTTTGGTCAGAGTATTTCTTTGGAAACTAGGAAAACTCTTGTCTCTTTCCTCCTTTTCTCATATCTAATTTATTGTATTCCTCAGTCAGCTTGAAAAGTTTTTGTGGTTGTGTGTGTTTGCTCTTTATTTTTACAATTTTGTTCATGATCTCCCAGGGCACAGATCCTGCAAGTTGTTCATATTGGGAGACTTGTGCACGTCCGTTGACTTCTTGGAAGCGTAACACAGACAGAGGGGCCAACTTGTGCAGAACAACTTGCAGGGCTAATCTCTTCTTCAGTGTGTGAAAATCATCGCCAGACTTCTTTCTACTGAAAAAAATATAGAGATTTGATTTGTTTGTGTGGTGTTAAAAATATTCTCCTTTTGTTCAAAAGAAAAAAATTGCAAGAATAGCTTTGAATTTTCCACACTCTCAGTCAAGCGTGTTGCAAACATATCCTTCTTTGTAGCTGGAGATATGAAAATATAGTAGAGGAATGAAGTCCCATATAACAATTATACATAATTTAATGATACAAAGATTTGTTACATATTTAGATATTTATTTTGTGGGAGCTTTGTATGAAACAGAGAGGATTTTATAAAAAGCTATTCAGTTTTTAAAAAAAATATCTTACACTTAGGCAAATCTTCTGTTTTTGTGAGTTGCTTTGGCAGAACCAGTTTAGGAAAGTTTATCTTTTGCTATCTTGAATAAGTATGTCCTCTAAAGAGAGTTTGATGTTTTTAATGGGGAGAAACATCAATATTTTAAATAACACATTTTTGTTATTCTCTAGAACTAATTTAAAATTAAAAGAAGATGTGAAGTCAGAAAAGAAATCTGGATTTTGGGACAGTTTGGCAATAAAACAGAACACCCAAAGCAGGAAACCAGATCAGATTGAAGGGTGGGAACCACCACAGATTACTGCTGGAGACCCCATCAGTGATGCAGGAAATACTTTAAGTGACTATCCATCCTGGGCAGGCTGGGAAGATGAGACCAAAGGCTCCACAAAATACACAAACCTGGCCAGCTCAGGAAACAGTTCCAGGTGGAGTATCAAATCAGCAGGAAAGCTGGTTAGTATTAGAAGACAGAGCAAAGGTAACCTTACTGATAACTGGGAAGAACTAGAATGACACTGATAATGTGAAATACTTTACAAATAAGAATAGAAAAGTTCCATGATTTACATGTGTATTTAAACCAAAATTAAATCTGCTCAATATTGCACCTTTATACAGTACTTTGTTTTATTCGAATTGTTAGATTTTTTCTCACATTTTCTTATTACATTGTTAGTCAGGTTTTCCACACTAAAAAGATGGAGAACCTATTTGTGTGCCTATATTTCATATTCAGGCTCTGCAGTATGTTTGGCTGTTGGTTTTACCAAAAAAAAGAAAACAAGTAATTCCTTAGTGAATGTAAAATACAGGTTGTAAATTTTCACTGCCTTATGTAGGAACTTCCATGAGCCTGGGGTCCTGGGGTTTCTGATTCTTAAGGATCACTCAAGATTTTATTTTTAATTCTGTCTCTTTAAGTAACAGTGCCGATCTGCAGCTTGCCACAACAATGCTTCCATTTGGTACACTGTTTTTCAGAACTTCAGCATGAGCACATGCTTTTCTGGTTTGTCCATACAAGATGCTAAATTTTCACAATGTGCTATGTATAGTACGTGAAATGTGAGAACACCAAATGAGTCTTCCGAAGTTTATACTGAATGGTCCTTATTGTTGTGAAAAGTTGGCAGTTTTTAAAAACAAATTTGTCATGCTAAAAATAAAATGTAAAAAACATATTAAACATCAGGAAAGCAGACATTACAGTTGGATTTAAGGGGAATTCAATATTCAAAACCCTTACCCTTCAATCTAGGGATATATTGTTTCTCATGGAGGTGGTGGAAGGTTCTTGTTTTTACAAAAGCTGGTCCTTCTTCTCCTTCAAATTGTTTAATCTTGGTCCTATGTTTATTTTTTGGTAAGAAAGGCTCTGATGATGCCTTTTGGCATTTCCAGTATAGCTAAGCAATTGCAAGTAGATTCTCTCACACACAAGTTTTAATGTTTTTTGTTATAAGGCTCCATCTTGTTTGCTACTGATACTTTTATTTTTAGTGAAAAGGGGCGAAACATGAAACTTTACACTAGAGATGTGAGATTTATATAAAACACTAAAAGTGCCTCTTTATAACATGCCATTATTTTAATGACATAATTAGCAGTATGTCCAACATCCGATCTAAAATCAGTTTCCATTTTGTTCTATATATATTGTATAAATGCTATTTTAACATTTAGGGGGAAAAAACCCTAATGTTTCATCAAATACAGATGTTAGGATTTTTCTCTCCTGAATGTTAAACTGGTATTATAGTTACAAATTAGATAGAGTATAACATATGTCATTCATAACTCTTTCTATATTATATATTCTATAGCAATATGACCACCATTAGTAGGAAGCTCAAATACCCATTTCAGATAAAATCAAAACCTTTATAAGAAATTAAAATGTATTGTTAAAATGCCAAGCATGTCGTGTTGTATAAATATTTCTCACATGACGTCTCTGCTAACCAAAAAGGATAGCTGCAATTTTCTTAAAATGTTTTTGCTGTTGCCTCTCTTTCCACTGCCGCATTTGCCCCCCAAGACATACACATATGTATGTGCTCCTGGTTTGCAATATCCAAATGGATATTCATTTGAAATCAGTGAAGTCTCTGCTATATAGATCTGTCTGTAGGGAAACAGTGTGTCAAAGCATGTCTTTTTTAAAAATAGAACGTTATGAGACACTATTTTAAAATTATATAAAGGAACAGCAATGGTTGGCTGCTGCAAAACTGGGTCTTTTGGTTTGTAAATTTTTTAATACAAAAATTAATAGAGGAGAAAGGGTTGGAGTTACGTTATGCTGTATACGAGTTATGTATTATTATTTGGCCCCATTAGGAAAAATACAAATTCACCTTAGGCAAGAAACAGGTTTATACAAACTTCTGTCCTGGGCATGAGTACAGAAAATCCTTGCTAAAAGGATGCTCTGTTCTACAGTTTATGGAAAGCATTTATAGAGCTGGAGCAAAAGTGTGGCATGTTGGTAGTTAGTGCTAACAAAAAGGGATTGAAGCAAATCTATTTGGAACCCTCAGTGTTTGATTGGAGGAGGAGAGTCACGGATGCCATTTTTTCCTCCAGTGGAAGCTCCGTTTATACTGTTACCAGTAAAAGTTATGCCTTGCACATTATACTGTTAAGTGCCTGTATTTCACCATGATGATATATTTGTGATGCACAGCTTAACTGAGAAGTTAATTTTCATTTTTTGTTTTTAAATTTCCAATAAAGGATATAGTCTCAAGGCAGAAACTTATTATAAAAGAAAGCTGTATCTAAATGGGAACTTGAGATATGTAAATGTAAGGTCTGACTTTCTTAGATATACAAATATTTTTTAAAAAGTGGTGTCCTCAGACATAATTCTTTAATTATAAAGACAAATATTACATTTAATATAATGGTAACATATATATTAAATATTAAATTTAATATAATGGTAACATTTCTGTTTTGAGAACACAGTGGTGTGACATTTTCTTTTGTAATGTTCATAGACTTTTTGTTAAATATCTGGAGATTATGATTTTTTTTCTTTTTTAATGTTTAACTACACTATCCATTCATGGACTTATGCTATACATAACTCCATGTGTGGAATAGGAGTAGAATATGCCCCTTAAAGTTTGTTTTGAAATTGCATTTCAATCTATGTGAACTGATTTAGAAGAAGATAGCATCAAAATTGTATACTAAGATTGCACAAAATGAATAAAACATTGTTTATATTGCTTTTTCATTGCCAATCTGCATGATTGTTGTCTTGAACTTAATTGGAGTGAGATGCTCCATAGCTGTAACTAGTCACTTAACATAAATAAAAGTTCTTTACTAAGTATTTTTATTTATTAATATCACTTGCAAAAATATAGTATTTTCACATCTTAATAAAGAATCAATTTGAACTGAAATGCCTCATTCCATAATTTTTGTTCTATATTCATGCCTGTATATCTGATCTTATTTGCCATAAAGCTATGTGATTAGTGTTTGTATGTAACTCTGAGGTTCTTGAGTCATCTTAGAATTCATCCAAGGAAGTAACAGATATGTCTAAACAGATGCATGTATATAATGATGCACGTTTGAATTCTCCTAGAAGTAGCGAATATCATAGCTATGAAACATTGCCCATGGCTCTTGTAGTGAGAGAATTTGATTGTCTTGACTGGTATACACTTTTTATTAATAATTCCATAATTGTTGTGAAAGCAAGAGTAGAATGGTACCCTACTGAATTCTGAAGATTTCCAAGGTAAGTAATATGCTATCTTTATGTAGGAAGGACATCTCAATATGCTGATTCCTCCTTGCTTGTTTACTGATTTTGTTGGGATTGTGATATATAACGAAGGCCTGAGAGATGTTTGGTGGGTTTTATTGTATGTTTTGTTTTTGTTTTGTTTTGGGTTTTTTGCTTGATTGTTCTTGCTGACTGTTTTTCCTGGCCACAACTAGTAGGATTGTAAGAGTGGTATCCTTTATCCAGCATGGAATGATAATCAACAAATGGATAAAGAGCACAAAGTTGAGAAACAAAGGATATTGAACCTAGTATACATTTTACTTCAGATTTCTCTGTAGGAACAGGGCAATGAAGTGTGTGGTGAAAAATCAGGCAAAAGGGACTAAAATACTTTACGCTGCTACCCCGCTATAACACAGTTGTGGGGAGCCAAAAATCCCTACCGCGTTATAGCTGAAACCCCATTATATCGGGGTAGGGGCAGCAGGGCTCTGGCTGTGATTTAAAGAGCTCCGGTCTCCAGCCGTTGTGGGGAGCCCCAGGCTTTTTAAATCACCGGTGGAGCTCCGTTGCCACAGCCCTGAGGTAGGGGCGGCAGGGCTCCAGCGAGATTTAAAGGGCCTGGAGCTCTCCGCAGCAGCCAGAGCCCTGGATCTTTTAAAGCACCACCCAAGCCCCGCTGCTGCAGCCCCGGGGTAGCAGCAGCAGGGCTCCAGCAGTGATTTAAAGAGCTCTGGCCACTGGCCACTGCAGGGAGTCTGGGCCTTTTAAATTGCTGGCGAGTCCCGTTGCCGCAGCCCTAGGATAGCGGCGGCAGGGCTCCAGCGGTGATTTAAAGGGCCAGGGCATCCCCGCAGCAGCTGGAGCCTTGGACCCTTTAAGGCGCCACTCATGTTATATCAGGTTGCGTTATAGAGGGTAGAGGTCTGTACTCTTTAATATCATGTAAACTCTGAGCTAGATTAAGAGGGAAGGAGAAGAACTGCTTGTAAAGTAAATTACAAAGACTTGTCCTCTATCTCAACTGGAAGAGAATATTTGCTTTGGAATTTGGGAAGTCAGATATATCAAATTTTAGCATTCACTGAAAAACACAAGAAAACAATTAAATTGTCTTCCCTTTACCAGTTTATTAAACAATTCAAGAACTTGTCTGTTGTTTAAACTTTTATGCTACTGAGAGCATGGTGGATAAAAATGGATGATTTATAAAAATCAGATTTTTAATACACATATTTTTCTTTAAAAAATCTATTTTAAACTATTTTTTGAAATCGATAACCTGTGTTACAGCCTAAATTTAATCTATTACATTAATGTAAATATTTTAAAAAATTAAGCAGTACTTGTGTAACTCTTCTGCCAGGTGGAACCAGCAGCAACCAGGGCCAGGTTCAATATCTAGGGTGTGGAAGTAGCGAAAGAACTGGTAGGAATTTGTAGGGGATTTTAATGTAAGATAGTTTTTGTTAGTAAGATTTAGGCTAGCTATAATTTTAATAATGCAAGATTTGTAAAAGCGAGGATTGTGTGAGTCGAGTGGAAGAGAATTGTGTGAGAAGTTGTTGTGATTTTGTATTAATAAAGAATGTAGATTGGTGTTTAAATAGACGTGAGAACATTTATAGTACTTTTTTTAAGCATTTGGATTGGTTAATAAAGTATGGGCTTTTATATATTAAATTTTGTTAAGTTTATTAAAAAATGCATGTAAATTAAATTTATTGTAATATTTAAAATAATTAAACCTCCTGGTATGCCAACTAATTTATAGTTAGTGTTTTTGTATTAATATCTAACATTTAAATAAAAATAAAAAATTAATAAACATTTTACCTATTAAAAACCCCATAGCTTTAGTGTATTTATAAACTGAAGCCAAAAAAAATTATTACTGTTTATAATTGCGTTTGCTAAAAAATAAAAAACAAAAAACTTTCCATTGATACAACACAAAACCAGCTCAAGCCCCCACCCAGTAACCTAGGAAAATTACACAGCACCCCTGGGCACCTCTGAGAGACAATACTTCCCCACTCACAAGCGTAGAATCTGAGAGTAGAAAAGAAACTTTTAATGAAAGGAGAGAAGTCACCAGACATTAATTAGGGAAAATGCTGTAAGCAGGATTCATAATCATAAACTGTGATGGGACACCCACCCCAGAGTGCATGGGGCAGTGCGTTCTGCCTCATATTCTTGAGTTCTACAACCAAAAGTTCCTTTTCTGTGCCCCTCTACTCCCTCACCATACCCCGCTCACAGTGGTTCTCCTGGATCAGCGAGGACCCAGGGTTCAGAGGCACATCTGTGTGAGTTCACCTCCCATCCAGGAAAGAAAGCACCTTGCTTGCTCTGAGCATTTATTCTGGCTGGCGACCCTGCCAGCCACTCGTTCTGCTCTGCTGGCTCCCTGTCAGCAGCTCCCTCTGCTTGCCGCCTCCCTATTCCACTCACTGATCACCTTCTGTCACCAGCCTCTCTGCTGTGACCTCTGCTAGTCAGCTCTTAAGCTGGGCAGAAACACTGTCCCACTACAAGTGATAGTCAGATCTTTGGAGTACCTAAAATAACAAAAGGCTCCTAACGGAGCTTATTTAGCTCTATCTTTGAAAAGTGGGAAGGAACAGGTTAAACCAAACCTGGGACACCTGGACAGAGCCCACTCCTCCTGGCTCACTGTCCCCACCCCTCATAATTTACTTTCACAGGAGTCTGGTATTCGAGCCACTGGCTTAATCGCCCTTTCAGCTGAGGACAACCCCTTCATTTAGAACAGGTTAAGCACAGTTCTGTGCCCCTTATTTATATAATACAGACAATAACATTGATAAAATGTCACTACCCCTTCATTCAGTACTAAAGTGATTTGTAACTCAACAGCAGCCAAATTTGATCACTTGGAGCTACACAGCTCCTGTCTGCTGGACACCTATGCAAAGTAGGTGTGTTCATGTAAATATAGTTTGCTCCTGAAGTCTCTTCTCCTCCCAGATAGCTGTCAGGGGAGAACTCATTTAAACCTAGCTTACATCTGCTTGCTGCCAAAGTTTTAAAGCAAGCCAAACTAATGGACAGGTTAAGCACATGAAATCTGGTGTGTGTGTGTGTGTGTGGTGTTTCTGTTTTTTTAAGTGTAAACCAGTTTTTGATAACAATATCTTCATTTCACTTATTCAGGTAGTTCAGTTCATTTAAAGTTAAGAAACTGATTGGGAGTTGAAAAAGCAGGAAAGCTTGTTTTCCTCTTCTAGTCTATAAATAAAAACTAGTTGTGAGGGTGTCATAAGGTATAATTCCCAAATCTGAACCTTAGCGTCCAAAATTTGGGTACCTGCATGAATCCTCTAAGCTTAATTACCAGCTTAGATCCTGTAGCGCTGCCACCAACCAGGAATTCCAGTGCCTGGTACACTCTGGTCTCCCCAAACACCTCCCGGGACACAAGACTCACTGCCTTGAGTCTCACAACAAGGGAAATAACCCACTTCCCTTCCCCCTCTTTACCTCCTCCCAGGCTTCCCCTCCCTGGGTTACCCTGGAAGATTACTGATCTAAACTCCTTGAATTCAAAACAGAGAGGACAATTCACCTTCCCCCTCCTTCTTTTTCCCCCCCCAGTCTTTCCCCAGAGAGACAGTAATCCTGGCACAGAGATTCCTATCCCCTGAGCCTCAACTAGAAAGAAAATCAAACAGGTCTTAAAAAGAAGCTTTTAATAAAAGAAAGAAAGACATAAAAATTGTCTCTGTAATCAAGATGAAAAGATTACAGGGTCTGTTAACTAAAAAATAAATAAACAGCCTTATAAAAAATAATACAATTTAAACTTTCCAGCAAACTACACACTTGCAAAATAAAAAACAATGTAAAAGCCTATATTGTCTTCTACCTGTACTTACAAATTGGAAATAGAGATTAAAGAGCCTGAGATAGTGTGATCACCCTCAGAGCCTAGACGCGCACAGAACAGAACAACGACCCGCACCCAAAACTTCCCTCCCTTGAGATTTGAAAGTATCTTGTTTCCTGATTGATCCTCTGGTCAGGTGTTGTTTGTTAACCCTTTACAGGTGAAAGAGACATTAACCCTTAGCTATCTGTTTATGACAGAGGGGATGAGATTTACAAGTTCTAAAGTCTCGCAGGACATGTTGACCAGAAATAATCAGCTAGATTCATTACCTACAGGTACATTCTTTTGTGTAAAGAATGAGTTAGCTTTAAATGCAAACCATTCTTTTGAATCCAGCGCATTTAAGATAGTTCAACAAAAGTTTTAAATGCTATTTTTATACATTTTTAATTGAACTCCAATTTCTATCCAAACGGAGCTTGACGTAAATCACAAATAAAAAATTAATCATCTAATAAATAAGAAATGCATCATTTACCATTTTTATAACATAATACAAAATTGTAAAAATTAAGACTCTCTATATGTATGTTATGCTATATAATAGCTTAAATAAATTTGTATACATGGTATGTCCTCTTGGTTAGCAGAAAGTACCAAGTTTACTGTAAAGTAAACATTATATATGTAGTTTCAAATCAACACATTTTGATGGTTACCAACCAACAAGAATCAACCTTTCTTTAGGAAAATTATTCAAATACACATGCAAAAAAAGATTAAAATTATTTACGTAAGAACAGCCATATTGGGTCAGACCAATGGTCCGTCTAACCCAGTATCCTGTGTTTCTACAGTGACCAATGCCAGGTGCTTTGGAGGGAATGAACAGAACACGTAATCATCAAGTAATCCATCCCCTGTTGCCCATTCACAGCTTCTGGCAAACAGAGGGTAGGGACAGTTCAGAGCATGGTTTTGCATCCCTGCTCATTCTGGCTAATAGCCATTGATGGACTTATTCTGCATGAACTTACCTAGTTCTTTTTGAACTTTGTTGTAGTCTTGGCCTTCACAACATCCTTTGGCAAAGAGTTCCACGGGTTGTCTTTACGCTTTATGAAGAAATACTTCCTTTTGTTAGTTTTAAACCTGCTGCCTATTAATTTCATTTGGTGACCCCTAGTTCTTGTGTTATGAGGAGGAGTAAATAACATTTCCTTATTTACTTTCTCCACACCAGTCATAATTTTATAGACCTCTATCATATCCCCTCTTGGTCCTCTTTTCTAAACTGAAATATCCTAATCTTCTTATTAATATCTCCTCATAAATCAAAGGTTTCTTGCTTGCTGATTTTAAATCAGGATTTAAATCATTTTGATTTAAATCAATCCATTCTATCTGAGAAAAAAGAATACAGATGAAAATCAACTGCTGTAATTTGAATATGATTCTGACAGCTTTGTTGGCTTCCTCTAGTGGAGGTCTCTGATTTCTCCAATTCTAAGGATACAAACATTCAGCATAGCTCACTGCTCACATTCTGGAAGCACGGCTACTGATGGGTTCCAGTGGCCCTGTAGCAGTTCCCCACATTGCCTGAGCAACAGAGCTGGTACCCAGCTCCTTGATCACAGGATCAGCAACAGCAGGATCAACTGGGTTTGTCATAAGTATCAGAGGGGTAGCTGTGTTAGTCTATACCACAAAAACAATGAGGAGTCTGGTGGCCCCTTAAAGACTAATAGATTTATTTGCGCATAAGCTTTCGTGGGTTGAGGCCATAAACTTAAGTGGGTTTTTTTTACCCACGAAAGCTTATGCCCAAATAAATCTGTTAGTCTTTAAGGTGCCACCAGACTCCTCGTTGTTTTTGTGGGTTGGTCATAGTGGAGCTCCTGGCCTCAGTATTCACTTCCAGAGTGGTCCTGTTCAACTTGGGAGGACTCCATCATCTTGCCCCCACAAACTTTGTCTGGTAGACATTCGGAAATGGGGTTAGACGATGCACTGATTAGCCCAACTCTGATGGTACCACCGGATCTGGAGAGACTCCTTTCGTTGTCTCCAGATGCTGCCATGTCATCAATACCTTCCTCTCCACCAGACGACTACTCACAGTTTCAAGAGCTGCTATATAGCCAGTGCTCTTGAGATCCACTAGAAGAGGTGCAAGACCGTCAGCCTCAGTCACTAGACATTCTGAATGCATCAGTACTGGCAAGGGTGACTCTGCCAATCAATGAGACCATTCTTAAATCAGTGCACAGTGTGTGGCATACCCCAGCCATGTGTGCGCCAACCTCAAAGGGGGTTGAGAAAGATACTATGTCCCCCCATAAGGGGTCAAAATTTCTATTTTCACATCCTCCCCCTAACTCCTTGTTGATACAGGCTGTGTCAGAGCAATCCAAACACCACTCACACTTTACTTCAGCAGACAGGTAGGATAAGAGACTGCACCTCATGGGTTGAAAGGTCTTCTTGGGTGGACTACAGTTCCAGATCTCTAACTACTTGGTACTGATGGCCAAGTATGACTTTATAAACTATGGCTGGATGGAGGAATTTGCAGATAAGCCATCTCTGCCAGATCATACTCGATTCCAAACGATTTTACAAGAGGGCAAGTTGGTTGCCAGGTATATACTTGAGGCTCCAGTTGATTCAGGAGACACGTCCTCGCATGTATTGGTGACTGGAATTGTCATGAGGAGGGAATCCTGGCTACACTCCTCGGGTTTCCCTAGAGATGCGCAGAACACAACTGAGGACCCTTCCTTTGATGAATCGCACCTCTTCGACCAGAAAACTGATGGTTCTTTTCACTCTCTAAAAGACTCCAGAACCACCGTAGGCATATATATACTGGCACCAAGGAGAAAACTTTATCACCCACCACCAGTCCAATGCTATGGAACTCCTCACTTCTACCACCAATGGGCCTATGAACCTCCTCAGAAGGACCCTAAGGTACACAGAGCCTGTCCGCCTGTTCCGGCAATGGAGACCTCTGCAGAACACACTTAGTCATTGCAAAAATGATGCCTAGAGAGCTGCCAACCACTCTGTACACCAGTGCTTCTACATGCCACACCTTTTGAGGGTCATCTCAAACTTTCTACCATCTTGGAGAGCTATAACAATGGATGAGTGCGTCTTGGATGTCATTTGATGTGGCTACATTAGAGGTTTATGATGACGTCTTCTCCACATATCCCATTCCAACCCTCCTCAGAGATCCCTCTCTCAACAGTATTCTTAACCTAGAGGTAGACTCACTTCTATAGAGAGGAACAGTGGAGCCAGTCCCTGAAGCCTTTTGAGGCATAGGGTTTTTTCCAACTCTTCCCTGGTACCCAGTGCAGACCAATCTTGGATCTCTGACACCTCAACTGCTGAATTAGCAAGCTGAAATTCTGTATGGTCATGCTTGCAGCCATTGTTCCTCACTCGAAAAGGGCATGTGGTTTTCAGCTCTCGACATGCAAGATGCCAACTTCCACACTGACACACATCCGACCCACAAAAAGTTCCTGAGGTTCAAAGTGGGGCATTGACACCTCCAATAAAAGGTTCTCCCATTCAGACTTACCACTGTCCCACAAGTTTTTACAAAGGTTTTCTCTGTGGTAGCGATGCATCTATGACATAAGGGAATCCTTGTTTTCCCATACCTGGCTGCTGGCAGTCTGGCCCAAACAGGAAGCTCGAGCATCAATCTCACAGCTTCTTCTTCTCCTCTCCTTCCTAGGAGTGAGCATCAATGTTAAAAAATCAACTTTTCACCTTGCTCAGCCCCTGGAATTCATAGGTGCTCACATTGATTCGACCTCCCCACAAGCTTATCTGTCAAAGAACAAACTGCAGGACCAAATAGCCCTGATATTCTCCAACCCTTTTGTCTCAACCAGGACCTGACTCTCCATCCTAGGTCATGTGGCAGTGTGCACATATGTCATGCCCTTTGCCCGCATATACCTTTGCTGTCTACAGCTATGGCTGCAAAGAGTCAATTCCCTTATGTACCAGTCAATGAACATCATACTCAATATTCACCAGAAGTCATCTCTTCTCTTTGATGGTAGATCATGTCTGCTCTGGGATGCCCTTCCTCTCATCCTCACTGACCATGACAGTCCATAATGAATGCGTCACTCTCAGGCTGGGGTGCTCACATTGGAGATCACATGACACAAGGCACCTGGACCATGTGAGAGGCTAGGATGCACATAAACATTCTTGAACTTTGGGCAGTACGCAAAGCATGCCACATTTTCTTACCAACTATTCTCTATCACCACATCCTCGACATGTCAGATACTACCACCACCACCACAATATACGACATAAACATACAAGGAGGCACGAGGCCTCCAGTGCTGTAATGGAGATGATTCACCTTTGGGAATGGTGCATCAAATAACATATCCTTCTGTCAGCAGCCTACCTGTCAGGCACCAAGAATGTGATTGCAGTTCAGCAGGAACTTTGCAAGTGACCACAAATGGGAGTTGCACAACACTATAATAATGGACATTTTTGGTCACTGGGGTACATCAATCAGAGATCTCTTTGCATTTCACAGCAACACCAAGTGCACTCAGTATTGCTTCAGGAGAGGACTCTGTGCCCACTCATTGGATGACGCTCTGGTTGTCAATTTAGTCAGACCGGACAAACTATACCTTCTTCCCCACCACCACTCGTACTCCGTGCCCTCCACAAAATCCAGCAGGAGAAAATGACAGTCATTCTCATTCTGGTTTTCCCAATTTTGGTTCCCTCTTCTTCTTCACATGTTGAAACAACGTCCGCTCATGCTGTAGCCATTTCCAGAGTTGCTGACGACACAACAGCAGACTGTCATCCAGATCCATGGATGCTACACCAGACTGCATGTTTTTTGAAGGGACACCTCCATTAGCACAAGACATCCTCTCCAGTAGTTGAAAGGACTACACGAGGTGATTGTATCAGGCCAAATGAACATGGTTCACCTCCTGGGCATCCCCATGCTCTTAGACTATTTCCTCCATCTGAAAACTCTGGGACTTGCTCTCAGGTCTATCAGCACGTTCCATCCACCAGTGGAAGGGCATTTGATTTTTACCCATCCCTTGACCACTTGGTTCTGGAATGACCTTTTACATAAATATCTACCCATTCAGCCCAATGAGATCTCAGCCTAGTCCTTGTACCTGTTTAATGAACTCTCCCTTTGAACCTTGGCCTCCTGCCTTCTCTCAGGTCTCCATGAAGGTCTCCTCCTTATTGCCATTACCTCAGCGAGGAAATTTAGTGAGCCGGGAGCCCTGGTGACAACCCTCCCCCCCATCTTTTCACCACGTTCCATATGGACAAGGTCTGTGTGACTGAATCCCAAGTTTCTGGTAGAGGTGGTTTCCCAATTCCATCTGAACCAACCCATCCATCTGCCAACCTTCTTTCCAAAACCACATGCCTTGAATGAGGAATGGTGGCTTCATTCCCTCGATGTGCATAGAGCCCTGGCCTTTTACCTACAAAAGACAAAGGCATTCTGGAGTTTCCCAGGCTATTTATCACCATAGCGGGGAGAACTAAAAGACACGCCCTTTGCACCCAGAGAATCTTTAAGTGGGTCTTAGGGTTCATTATACACTGCTATCAATTGTCAGGGCATTCCCCACCAGATGGGATATGAGCGCATTTTACAGGAGCGCAAGCATCAACCATAGCTGTGTTCCATAACATGCCACTTGCGGACATATGCAAGGTGGCCACATGGAGTTTGGCACAGACCTTTCCCTCTCACTATGCTCTAGTTTGTGATTCCCCGACAGATGCCTCATTAAGCACAATGGTCCTCTGTTCTATGGTTCCATCATTTTCCTTGCATCCTTCTTGTATCTAGGTACTGCTCGTCAGTCACCCTGAGTGGAATTGCAATAGGGACCATCACTTGAAGAAGAAGAAAGAGAAATTACCTATAACTGGAGATTCTTCGAGATGTGTAGTCTCTATGTGTATTCTGATCCCATTTTCCTTCCCCTCTGCTGCGGATCTGATAGGTTTGTGATGGAGAAGGAACTGGAGATGCTGCTGGTTTGCCCTGCCCTTTATCACCTTGAGAAACCATGAGGAAATATAAAAGGTGTATGCATGGACCGCCGAATGATACTACTTTCAAAAGCTCTGGCTCTGGGCGCATGGCAGAGAAATACAGAGAAAGATCACACATCTAGAAGAACCTTTAGTTAGAGATAAGTAACCTCCCCTTTCTGCAGATGGGCTTACATTCGGGTTGACCCCTGTAAACTGTTTACCTTTTAAACATTCAGACAATAACTTGGCATTCCAGCATTTGAGAGAGGCAAACAAAGGAAAACAAATTAAGTATCACTTCCCATTAGGAAGTAAACTGTTGTTTCATAGGATAAGGACCTTCATTTCCCTAAATTCTTAAAAGGATTATAAAATTCATACTACAGATCTAGTAAAATTACTGCAGAATAAATAAGATTTTTATACAAAACTGCAACATGTATCAAAAATAGATGTAATTTGCTTGAAATTTAAGTATAAATTTCTGACTGAGGAGATATGAGTCATTAGCAATTATCTTTGAAAAGTCATAGAAGATGGCAGAGCTGTAACAAGAATTTTTTGCACCTGAGGCAAGGGCTGGCTCCAGGCTCTTTGGTGGCAATTCGGTAGCGGGTCACTCTGTCCCTCTTTGGGGGAAGGACCCGCCACTGAATTGCTGCCAAAGAATGAATGAAGCAGTGGTGGCAATTCAGCAGCAGGTCCTTCCCTTCACGAGAGACTGAGGGACCTGCTGCCAAATTGCCGCCGATCGTGGCTTTTTTCCCCCCTGCCCTCTGCCCCACTTGGGTGGTAGAGCCGCGCCTCTCTGCTTTGCACACGCGAGGTAAGTGCCTCACTCGCCCTTGTTACAGCACTGGAAGACGGGAAAGGTTATAGAGGACTGGCACTATATTTTCCCTTTTCCAATCTATAAAAAGAGAAATAAGACACCCTTGAGCATTACAGACCAGTCAGCTTCATTTCAGTACCTGGAAAGATAATGGAGCAAATAATTAAGCAATCAATTTGCAAACACCTAAATATAATAAGGTGATAAGTAACAGTAAACATGGATTTGTCAAGAACAAATTGTGTCAAATCAGCCTAATAGGTTTGTTTGACAGAGTAAGAAGCCTTGTGGATACAGGGGCCGTGATAGATGTGGTATATCTTTTGATACTCTCTTGCATGATTTTCTCATACACAAACTGGGGAAATACAGTCTGGATTCAGCTACTCTAAGGTGGGTGCATAACTGGTTAGAAAACCATTTCCAGAGTGTAGTTCTTAGTGGTTCACAGTCAAGCTGGAAGGGCATATCAAGTGGGTTTTTACAGGGATCAGGTCTGGGTCTGGTTCTGTTCACATCTTCATTAGTGAGTGAGATAGTGGCATAAAGAGTACACTTATAAAGTTTGCGGACAATACCAAGAGAGAGGGGTTGCAAGTGCTTTGGAAGATAGGATTAAAATTCAAAATGATCTAGACAAACTGGAGAAATGATACGAAGAAAACAGGATGAAATTCAATACGAGAAAATGCAAAGTTCTCCACTTAGGAAGAAACAATCAGTTGCACCCATACAAAATGAGAAATAACTGCCTAGGATGGAGTACTGTGGAAAGGGATCTGGGACTCACAGTGGATCACAAGCTAAATATGAGTCAACAGTGTAACACTGTTGCAAAAAAGTGAACATAATTCTGGGATGTATTAGCAGGAGTGTTGTAAGCAAGACATGAGAAGTAATTCTTCCAGTCTACTCCGTGCTGGTTAGGCTTCAACTGGAGTATCATGTTCAGGAAAGATGTGGACAAATTGAGGGAGTCCAGAGAAGAGCAACAAAATGATTAAAGGCCTAGAAAACATGACCTATGACGGAAGATTTAAAAAGTTGGATTTGTTTAGTCTGGAGAAGAGAACATTGAGGGGGACATAACAGTTTTGAATATGTAAAAGGTTGTTACAGGGAGGAGGGAGGTAAATTGTTCTTGTTAATCTCTGAGGATAGGACAAGAAGCAATGGGTTTAAACTGCAGCAAAGGCTGTTTAGTTTGGACATTAGGAAAAGCTTCCAATCTGTCAAGGTAATCAAGCACTGGAATAAATTGCCCAGGGAGGTTGTGGAATCTCTGTCATTGGAGATTATTAAGAACATGTTAGACAAATACTTGTCATGCACAGGTGCTGACTTCTAATTTTCCCTGGGAGTGCTCAATCCCTGTTCAGCCCCAGGTTCCACCTCCACCCCTTCCCCCAAGGCCCCGCTCGACCCCCATCCTGCCTCTTCCCTGCCTCTTTTTTTCCCCCTCCCCCAAGTGTGGCTCATCCCTGCTCCTCCCCTTCCCTCCAAGCGCCTCCTGCGTGCTGTGGAACAGCTGTTCCATGGCATGCAGGAGGCACTGGGAGGGAGGGGGAGGAGTTGATCAGCAGGGGCCACAGGTGAGGATGGTGGGGAGCGAGGGGAGCTTGGCTGCCAGTGGGCATCTGTGTTATCTGGGATGGTCTAGATTAGGGGTTCTTAAACTGGGGGGTTGCAACCCCTCAGGGGGTCATAAGATCATTGCATGGGGGTTACGAAACTGAGAGCAACTGCTAGCAAGTCTGCTGCGAAGTCTGCACTAGTAAATCTGTTGTGAAAAGCAATATTGATGTTCCTTTGTGGCCCTCATAGTGTTAAATACTAAGTGGTTAAAACTTTTCTGCTTATAACAATAATTGGATAGAAGTGTGTTTTAGTCTTATTGAATAGCGGTGAGAGAAGGTAAACTCATGTTAAACTATAGGGTTATAAATTTAGCATTTATAATAGCATTAAACATAAAAAATGTGCTTAATTTATAAGGGGGGGTTGCACTCAGTGGCTTGCCATGTGAAAGGCATCACCAATACAAAAAGTTTGAGAACCACTGGTCTGGATAATACGTAGTCCTGCCTTCAGCACGGGGGACTGGACTAGAAGACCTTTCAAGGTCCCTTCCAGTCCTACGATTCTATGAAATTGTTAAATCTAACTTACTAGAAGTGCTAATTGAAATGTGCATACATTTTTATTTGCAGGACGTAAAAATATTGTTGCTATAACCTGAGAATCTTCCCTTCAATGTTGCACTGTCGGGATGGAGAAGGGAAGAGAGGGGAATGTTGGTGAGGGGAGAGGGATCAGTTCTTTGTTTTAAAACAGACTATAACCAAAAAAACAAACCCCACTATTCCTACTGAGCCATCATTCTTTGCTCATCCCCTCAGCTTTTACAGTGTTCTCATGTAGGATGTGTTGCCATTCTGCACCCAGCGCGAATGGCACATTACATAGATTGTGCTGAATCAGGTCCATAGAAAGTGGGTGGCCTGATTTGACAGCTGATTTTAAATATTTGAGACTGAGGTGGAGGCCCTGAACAGATCACCTGTGTAGTATTGTGGGAGCTAGGTCTGGAGGAGAAAAGGAATGTTAAGGACAAGTGATGGAGCGGATGTGCTGGCATAAGGCACGAATGAAGGTATGGAGAGGAGTAAGGAAACGGGAGCAAGAGAGAGTGTAAAACTGGAGATTGCTCTTTTTATGTTCTATTGATACAATGGTAATTGTACTCCATTTCTCCATATTTCAGACAGAGCTGTAATACAGGCTCAAACGCATATCCAAACAGGCTCTCTGTTACATGTCAAGTGAAATCATTTAACACAGTAGTTTACCACCTTCTTTGAGTGTTTGCACATCCATTCCACTGTAGGTGTGTGTGCACCTCGTGCACAGTTGTAAGAAATTTTTCCTTCAGCAGTGTGAGTGCCGCCTTATTTCCTCACCCCATTGCACGCAGGCAAAAAAGGCCACGCTGCCCATGCCTCCCTCAGTTCTTTCCTACCGCCAGTGACGTTTGTTGGACCCATGGTCTTTACATTTGTAAGTTTCCCCTCCCTTCTTGTGTCTATATAGTACCTGTCATGTTAGTTTAGCCTAGCGTAGTGGTTTTTGTACATGTTTAGTGACTAGAGTAAGTTTAGTTCATTTCTTAACTAAGCTCTGTCTCCAGTGCCTGTTTGGGTACTGGCTCTGGTTCCAGACTAATGCTGCTTTGTCCTGGCTTCCAGGCCTGTCACTCCTGTGGCAAACCCTTACCCTAGCTGCCTTAAATGTCTGGGGGAGGCACATACAGGTGACAAATGTCACATTGGTAGAGGATTGAAACCTTGTTCCAAAAAGGTGAGGGCTGCCAGGTTCAAATACTTCCTCATGGAGCCTTTGCTCTGCCCTCCATCAGAACATTCCTGCTCAGAGCATCCAACTCTGTCAGGAGTGCTCTGCCTCGTCTAGCCGAGTCTATAAGCAGGTCACCCTCACTGGTACTGAAGAAAAGATTTTGTAAGTCTTTGAAGGACTCCAGGCCGGGGCCTTTCAAATCTTCAGGCAAGGCACTCAGTTGCGGCAAGGATGCTGAAGGGCACTCGAAGAAGAGGCACCTCTAGGTACAGCCTGTTGACTCTGGAGCCCAGGAAGGGTCTGTTGAGCCTGATCCCAGAACTGGCCCAGCCCTGGTTACACCAGTCAGTATTGGTAGCTGCTACTGTTAGTGTCTTGATGACTTCCATCAAGAGGGAAAACTGCGCTGGTCTCCCCAGCAGGGAGAGAAGATCAGTCCTAATACCATACATTTAACATGAGGAAAAACAGCCCAAGTACAAAATGGGAGGATATACCTAAACAGCAGCAAGCATCATATTAAAACAAATTTGTTTTCCTTCTCTTTCCATGCTACTGTCACAATATTACTTTTTCATTTAGTCCACTACTGTATTATATTGTTGCAGGGCAGTTGTGTCATCCACTTCAGGAGGGGAGTGTACACAAAAGAGTCTGTGGTGTTAGTGGATCCCAGGAGGAAAAAGTCTGAGAATCACAGCCACTGCCCCATGCTTGTCTGGAGAAAGAGTATTAAAGCAAAGTAGAAAAAATGCTTTGCGAATGAGGAATTTTGATCCACAATCTGATCATTGTAAGGGAACAGAGAAGTATGACTTTGGCAAATTAATTACATTTCCTCCATTATTACTTAGTTTTTAAGTAATATAGAAAAAGTGACCATTCAAGTAGAAAGAGACTATATAAAGATTAAATACGTCCAACTTTAAGTAAGCTCAGAATTAGCAGTAACAGTTTCTGCGCGCCTCAGCGATTTTTACACAGCTTTAGAGCTGAAAGTTAAAACTACCCATAAAGTGCAATAATCCCTTAGAAATGGATGCCTGAGCAAGTTTTAATCATATTTTAAACAGAACTTATACAGAAACAAAATTGGGGAAAACATTCAAAGCCGTTTGTTAGCTAAGTGTTATTAGCAGAATGACTGAAAGACAATTAGACAAGTATATGTGCTTTACAAGAGAAAGGACATATATAGACTGTGTAGGAGATACAGCATGGCCCAAGAGTTAGACTGCGAGCCTGGAGTTCTAGTTTACTGCCCTACCTCTACTACTAACTGGCTCAGTTTACCCATCTTTAAAATAGGTATCATACCTCCCTATGGCTACGCCGACACTGGCACGCATGCTTGGATACTTGACTGTATGCATGCTCACTCATGTTCCCTTCCCGCTGCAGTTTGTCCACATACGTTGTGCTAGAAATGGATATAACACTACGTATATATGTATGCCTGCGTCCACACTGTCACGTGACATCAGCACTACCATTTCAGGGATGGTATCCCAGGATTTAGTGCATCACAAGGAGACACTCTAGGAACTTCTTTGCTTTGTGGTGTTGGTACTGTCCCCCCTCGACCTTCACATGCTTGCTTATGAGAGTTGCTGCTCACATGCCCCGCCTGCCAAACTGGGTGAAAGACATAGCAATTGGATAATGATCTGGTTTTGCTCCTGCTTCTTGTTGCGAGACAAATGTTTATGCAGCGGAGTAGATGATCGGCAACATGCTGGCTGGAATGTCTGACACATCCAAGGTGGCTGACTTTGAGGGTGAATGACAATTCATCTGGTTCCCAAGGTAGAGATGGTGAATGCTGGTATTGCCCAGGGTTGACCGTTGTGTCTGGTGCAGGAGAACCAGCATGGTGTCGTGGGATCACATCATTTTGGAACCCTGCTGTCACAGAGGGGGATTTTTTTTGTAAATATTTTGTATGAATATTGTGTACCTCAGTTTCCCCTATATCCTGCATTTTCCATCTAAAGGGGTGGAAAAAAAGGTGTTTACTCTCAGGCAGGCTACTGCACAGGTGTAGCTGATGTCTGGCTGTCTCGAGGTTTGAGGCCCATATCATCAGAGAGTCCATGAAGACAGTGGCAAAGCCAATCTCCAGGACATTTGCTACTTAGCAACTAAAGATCATGGATGGTCCATCCCCCTGCAGGAAGCCTGCTGCATTTGACCAGCTGGGAACAAAGGACTGAGGCAGGGACTGGCCTGGGAATTTGAACAAAGAGGACAGAGGGGGAGCCAAGGATGGTCCCTGCTTGGCTGAGACCCTTGGTAACCAGAATGGACCATGCTATAACTTTTTTCTCTATGCTAACCAAGGACTTTCTAGGCTGTGTTCCAGACATTTAACAAACCCTACCGCTTTTACAACGCTGGCTGAGAGTCACTGCAGATGCTGAAGGCAGAGGGCATTGCTGCCTTTGAGTGTAGAAGTATCTCTCAGGTGCCCATTTGAGGTGGACTCACTGACGGGAGCTCACTGTGTGAAGCAGGGGTGATGAAAGTGTGGAGGTTCAGTCCAAGGAAGCAATGAAGCAAAGTGGCTTACTCTAGTGAAAGAGTGAGATCCTAAGAGGGTCACACTGAAGGGACTGTTCCAGAGCACCATCCCTGACCCCTGGAATGACCAGCCATGGCATCAGAACTTCTGAATGAGGAACCAGACCTTCATGGCACTGTGTGAGGAGCTTGCACCACGACTCTAGTGCAAGAGATCTCGATTCAGGGAAGCCATACTGTTTCAGAAGTGGGTAGCTATTGCTGTATGGAAGCTGGCAACACCAGACAGCTGTCAGTCCATTGCAAACCACTTCAGAGTTGGAAATTTTGTTATCAGGGTCAGGATTGTGCTGGTTTGCAAGACAATTAACACGGATCTACCCATGGGTGGTTGCCATAAGCAGAGGTCCAGAACAAATAGCTCAATTACAGAGGATCAGGTTTCCAAACACTGTCATTGATAGTGCTCACATCCCAATACTGTGCCTGCCAAAAGGGGTGAGTATGTGAACCTAAATGGTTTCCATTCACTCGCTCTGCAAGGGTTAGTGGACCACAGAGTCAGATTCATCAGTTCCATTGTGGGAAACACTGGAAAGTTTCATGACGCCAGGGTACTGAGGAGATCAGGATTGTACTTGAAGAAGGAACTTTGTCTCACAAATGATATGGTTTTTTATGGCATGTCTGCACCAACTGTTATTTTGGGGGAATCCTGCATATTTGCTCCAACTTGGCTTGTGAAACCCCAACATAACTGAAGCTGGAAAAAGTGAATTTAGTTATAAACTCAATTGCTACAGAATGATTGTGGAATATGAGTTTTGTAGGCTGAAATCTCAGCGGTGCTGTCCATACAGGTCTGGATGCCAGTGTGGCCAATGACATTCATAGAACTGTTGCTTGCTGCACTCTCCCTAATGTTTGTGAAGGTAAAAGGAAGTGCTTGCCTCTTGTGTGGGCACAGGACAAGCTGGGTTTACAAACTCTGTACTTGCATGTTGATCCTGGGTCCCAGAAGTCAAGGGAAATCAGAGATGCCATATGTTCACATATCCTGGCACAGCAAGGAGGCAGAGGATGATGTCAACCTGTGCTGAGGAACAGTGTCACCCACTATGCAGCTGCTGGAAAAGCCCATGAGGAAGAAGAGGCTACGAAGGGTAAGATACATGTACTAACATTTTATGACATTTCTATAGTGTCTCAAGGGAAGACAGTTCCCTCCAAGTTACCAATTTGCGATTTCTTTTTTTTAAGGCTGGGCAACCTTTGGAGAACATAGCATGTTTTCAAGGTATCCAGGCTGAAAAGAAATGTGGCTTTCCACCTCTGTGGAGGAAACCTATGCCAGAGAGATGTTTCTGCTAAAGGGCAATGTTAGAGGGCTTTCCCTTCACACTCTCCCCTGGTTCTTGTCATGCGGACAGAAAGCAGAAGCCCAGAAGGCCGAAGTGTAGACAATGCAATGTTTATTGGGGTTAGTTTCCAGCGAACATGTGTTCCATAACTCTGATGCTGCAGAGCCTTGTTTCCGTGTTTCATTCCCCCCCCTCCTCAGGAGGCACAATTATACCTGAAATGCATGCCCAGAGTCCCACCCTTTACATTTTAGGGTCATGTTCCATTTTGGGTCTGGGGTCTTCATCCCACCTCTTTTGTACCCCATGGGAGGGGTAAGGCGTGAGGTTGTGCTCCGGGTCAGGGACAGGCATTTCTTTGGTCTGTTAGTGTTTTATACCTTCCCACCCCCCCACTGGTTGCTTGATTTTGCTTTGAGATAGGAGTTGAGGCAATCTTAAAGTGTGCTCTGAGTAACACTTTAACTGCTCTTATCTATTCCCATTGTACTAACAATTCCATCTGACTAGGCAGAAGCCCTTTGTCCTCTGTTTACACACATTAGTATCAGAGTATCAAAATTCTATTCCAGGCTAACAGACAGACCCATATATTAACAGGCACCTCTCTACATATTGCTGAATGGAGGGGTTTAGTCACCTACAACAATGGACCAAAATAATTTGCACCTCCACTGAAGTTCAAGATGCAGCTGGAGTTTCTGCTACACCAAAAGTTTACTGGAATATGCTTCCAAAACTGGGAGGCAAGTCAACTGCAAATAGACTATGTTCTCAGCTAGCATACGGAGCTTTGATGGAAAGGGAAATATGAACCATGAATAATACCCACCCCCTCTCATCCACCCTGGCATCACCACAAAATCTTGCCCCTGTGCCTGCTGAATTAAACAGAGAAAGAAAAAAAGATACAAGACAACTTTATTTTTGTTCCCTGACATTTCAAGTCAGCACCAGGTCACTCTTGCCTCTCCACTGCAAAGAGACACCCTCTTGTGTTTATGCAGCTGCCAGTTAGGATCCTGCTCTCAGCTGCATCAGCCCCATTTCATGCAGCATGTCTCAGTGTGGGGCAATGACAGGAGACAACAGAATTTTTACCATTCCTGAGTCTAAGTGAGAGAGGACTGTTGTGACTAACTTTTCCTCAGACAACCGAAAAGTGTTCTCTTCTCCTTTCTGGGCCTAACCCCCATCTGCCACCTCAACCCCTGCCTCCATTCTTGTGTGGTTTCTGTTTGTAAGGGGACAGTATGATCGGGCATGGCTGGGAGAAGAACTGAAACTGTATAAATCTTCCAAGGGAAAAAAAGACAGCTGTTGCTAACTTTAGACAAACCACTATAAGTTTTCTATAATAACCTATCCCCAACTGAGATTTTTCTAAACCCACTCCCTCTTCCTCTGATCCACACAGAACCAGGACCATCACTGCCTGCATGTTGGCTGAGAAATGAACAAAGATTGTTTGTTGATCTGCTTTACTTCTGCAAAATGCATAATAATTGCTAACTGGCAATCAGTAAAATCATTAATTTACAGCTGGGTTTTGCTCAGGGACCCTGTAAAGGTGGAAGTGGAGTGGGGAGCTGGACTTAAAATCAGGACTATAGCACCAGAGCAAGAGGGGATATTGTCAGGGAGGGTGAGGGAGTCCATTCTAACTCACCAGCCTTAGGTCCTGCTGTGGTTCAGGTTTGTTGGGGATGGGGTGCATGTAGATTTCATCAACCAGTTTCTCTGGGTAGAGTGGGCAGAATCACATGCTCCATGTCCTGCAAGTCTTCAAGGACCAACTCTGTGGTCCTTGTTGCCACCTCATCCTGGCCTCCACTGGCATCCCAGCAATGAGGCTGGCAGGGTTGGGCAGTGGTGCGGAAGGGAGGTTGTGTGCAACTTCAGGCTCTGCACTGGCAGCCCTGGACAGCATCTGGTCCGGCTCATCATAGAAGGGACATGAACGAGGAGCCTTCCCAGAGTGACTGTTGGAGTCTTTACTCTCCTGTACAAGAGCCTCACATGCTTCACGTGTTCCCAGCCCTGGGACAGAGTCTGCTGTTTGCCCACCTCCACCAGCCTGTTGCTCCAGGAGAAGTTGTGGAGGATGCTGTACCCCAATCATACACTGATTGGGGGCCAGGTGGCTGCTCTCAGAACAGGCTCCATGTTGATGTGCAGTGGAGAACTGTTCTAGTGGGGTCAGCACAGCTTGCGCCTACTGTTGAAAATGAGGCAACAGGGATCGTTATGGATAGGGTAAGGGACAGACAGAAAAGAGTTCAGTTCATTATGAGTATTGGAGGACTATTGAAATTCAGGTACATGCCCATTGCCTCTATCCACACAGCCCCCTGGCACACGTACAGGGCCATGCCACAGCCCATGATGGGTCCTTACATACATCCCTCAGGCATGGTAACAATCACCCTATACTTCGTTCAGCTATGTGTTTCCAGGGGTTAGCAGTGGAAAATAGGGGGCTTCTGGCATAACCATATGCATGAACATGTGCACAGTTACTAGTGATGATGTAACCTATGAGTATGAGATTTACTCAACGTTTGTTAACACACAGGGAACCTCAGCTGAAAGCACTAGACAAAAGTAACCACCTAGTATGAGCTCAGACAATCTGTGCAGTACTGTAGCAGGTGAAGTACTGTGAAACATTTAATATTTACTGTGCAATGCTCCAGAGCACATTTGTTATAATTTATGCTAATGTGCTAATCCAGGGGTTTCCAAACTTGGTTCGTGGCTTGATCAGGGTAAGCCCTAGCAGGCTGTGAGACGCTTTGTTTACCTGAGTGTCCACAGGTACAGCTGCTCGCAGCTCCCAGTGGCTGCGGTTCACCATTCCTGGCCAATAGGAGCTGCGGGAACTGGCACAGGTGCAGTGGAGTAATTGGAGCCCAAAGGTTATGTATGTATGGTGGTCTGTCCTGTAGAGGAGGTGGCAGCTGCATTCTGTACCAACTGGAGTCTCCGCCCAGAGTCCACATTCAGCCCCGCCTATAGCAACTTACAACAATCCATTCTGGAAGTGTTGAATGGACTGAGAATTTTAGGCAGATTCTGTCCTAGAGGGTAGAAGAAAGCAATTTTCACCATGTTCCTTAAGCTTTAACAATGAGTCAAGCAGGACAGAGTTTGCAGCACTTTGGCAAACCGGAACAGATGTCTTTGATGGAAGGAGAGAGAAGTGAACCTTAGTTTGATGTGTTTCCCTCTCCCAAGCAGCATCACTTCAAGGTTCCCAGATGGAGTCTGAGCCAGTTACTGATCTCCTGTGGGTATTGAGATAACTGTTGAAGAGAACTGGTTATATCACTACAAAATTAAATATGAAATAGGGTATGATAAGGCAGCAGAGGCAGCCATGCCATTATCTGTCCCAGGGGGACTGTAGATGTTAAAGTTAAGGTAGCCAGACCAACCCCTGGTGAAAGAATCATTAGTATAGCTGGGAGCAAGAGCTACTGCTTTATTACGGCCATGTTGTACGTCCTTGGACAAGTCACTTAACCTCTCTCTGCCTATGGTTGACCCAGTTGTAAAATGTAGGATAAGCTATAACTACAATCCCAGGACTGTGAAGCTTCAATAATGTGTATAAAGAGCTTTGAGAGCTGCTAACTACAGTGACAACCCCAACTGCTCACAAATCACAAGTGAGCCCCTGCCCTCCCCCACACTCATGAGAGTGGCTTACAAATCATGAGATTTCTTTTTAAAATTTATTTGAGGACTCTTATTTGACCTCTGATGTTGGAACCTTTTTGGTCCCATTTTCAAGCTTTTCTCCACAACTCTAAGGATAGAAAATAATTTTAATGAAAGCTGAGGTTCTGACTCCAGAAGCTGGGGCTTAGGAAAACATCACATGTCACAAGACTTGCAATAAGATCAAAAGAGTTAGCAATCCAGTAAATGCAAAAATAGTAAGCCTTGTTTCTTTACCATCAGATTCAGTTTCTTTAACGTTTTACTTGGGATGCCTGGAATGTAGACTCAGAACAAACATCAGCACAACCCCAAAACCAACTGCATCAAGGAGAGAGTCTTAGGAGCTCCACATTTGATTTTTATTTATTTAAGCTTTAGGGCAAAAAGGATTGTTACCTTTCACATCTCCATTGACAAGGACAGATCATCAGTATTAAACCCAGGGAAGAATAGTTCACTTACTGTGAAGAGCTAACTTTTCTTTTCAAGCACTTAAATATTCTCTCTTTCCCGCACAAGCCACTACTGCTAAAGCTCTGGCTCTGTTAAAATAACTTTAAAATGCTATGGGAACAGAAGATATATACACATTTTTCTAGTTCAGTTAGCAAATGCTAACCTGTATTGGTGACGGACACAGAAGCCAATGCTATAAGTTCAAACGGACTAATTTCTATATGCAAAAGAAATTACTAAAGCGTAATAGGTAAAACATGATTTATTACATTGTGTACAAAACTAGATTCAAAACAAGCAGTGTGATATATAATATGTTTTGTATTTTGTCTTTACATTACACAGTTGGTAAATGATCTCTCCAAAAAACTCTGTGAACTTTATTATTTTTTCCAATCTCTGGACAGCGCCCCATCCCCTTCTCTGTAATTTACTAAGTATAAGAAGATAGCTTCTTGCAGAATTCATGTCACTATGGGGCTAATCAGCAGAAGGTGCTCCAGATCAACAAGCTGCCTTTTAGTGCAAAGAATTTCCAGCTCAGAGCCTCATTTACTAGAACAATGTAATACCACCACTGTACTCATTTTCTGCATTGAAGCTTAGTAATGTGTTCTTTCTAAAAGTCTTTCTGCAACAGTTTAACACCTAACTTAAAATAAAAATTAAATCAAAATAAAAGACTGTGGTTACCATTGGAAAAACCCATCATTCTTCAGCAGCCACTGAACAGCCTCCCGTACTATTCAGGAAGTCTTTAAACAGGTTTGATGTGGTTAATAAAATACCTTTTAAGAAAAATAAATATTCTGCATAATATATGTACAGAGGTTGGTTTCCTTCATAAGAGGTTCAACAACAGATAATCACAACTCTATATTTTATTCACACACAAACTCACAATGATTAATGCCAACTTGGTAATGGACTTGATATTTATGAAGGAGTCCAAAAAGGAATCAGATGAATATTTATAAATGTGCAAATTAGTTAGTACTTGGAAAATGGTGGCATAAAAAGAGTGAAGGATTAAGACAAATTGCTTTTGGTCACTCCAAGAATAGCCCTTCCAACTCCTCTCTCCCCCAAGTCTCAATAGCCTTAATGAAATGTTAAATCAGTACAAAATGGATTTAAAGGCAGGACTAAAAATGTACTCTTTCTTGGAGTCAAAAGAGTCTGTTGTAGACATTTCTACAGAATGTGTCTTCTTTGGAGATATTTATTCCTATTCAGTTCATTTCTGCACACAAACAGCATTTGGAATACACCTCTCCAATTTTCCCCCTCCCTCCTAGGCATCCCTTTTTAGTATGAAGTACATTTAAAAAGATATTGCACACAAAGCATAATACATACTGCATGATTCTTCACAAAGAGGACCAAAAATAAAAACAAAATCAAGGCTATTGCACCTCTTAAAATTTGAAGAGATCAATGAAGTGCTGTGGAGAAACTGGCATGAAACAGGTGTCTGGATCATTGGCCGTGCAGGGATGCCCTGTATCCTAGTGAAATTAAAAGGAGGGGAAAAGGTTATTTTCTCCTTTAAAAAAATACCCACAAAAACAAAAAGCTGCTGAGCATTGATTTTAAAAGAAAAAAACTGCAAGAATTCACACCTCAGTTTTACGTTTTAAAAGACAAATTAAGTAGCTGGGCAACTGACTACACCAGTTTTTAAGTCACTGGCCTTGTGGGACTCTGGATCAAAGCCTACAAGGCCCTTACAGAGAAAAAATTGCCAAGAACATACAGTTACTTAGATTGTAAGCTCCTTGGGACAATGACCATCTCTTGTTATGTGTACACAGTGCCTATATAGCAACACAATGGGGCTCCAAGCCCTGACTGGGGTTCCTAGGCATTACTGTGGTACAAACAAGAAATCACAGCAGAACAAGCTTTTCCACATTCCCTCTCCTTTTGTCCCAAGGGCTTTTGGCCCTGTATAAAGCAGACAGAGACAGCCTGTACTCCAGCAAATTTACAACCTAGAAAGCAGAGAAGATGCACTGGGTGGTGCAGAGGAAATAGTTACCTTAGATCTTTAATTTAATTTTGCCTGGCTTCAGGCCTTAAGGAAAATGTGGGCTTTTATGATGTATATGAAATGGGAAGGGTGGGCAGGGGAGGGGGGAGACTGTACAGTGGAACGGGGATGACCCACCATGAACAGGAACATCATGGAAAGTAGGGGTTTGCAAGGCTGTTGCCACTGGAAGAGAGTAAGTGATCAGATCTATAGGCAGACAGTGGTGCGGGACTCTGAAGGCAAGGTTGAGAGGTTTAATCTTGATATGGGGGCCGGGGCAAAGCCAGTGGAGTGATTCAAAAAGGGAAATGATATGGTCTGATCAACCAACAAGGAGCATAATTTTGGCAATGACACACTGAATGGCTTAGAAGGGAAAGAGAGAAGTGCTAAGGCAGTGGTGGTGATGGTGGGGGTTGCATTAAAGGTCAGAGATGGCCTGGGGATGGATTATTATTTTAGTGATATGCCTAAACTCACTTTTGCGCAGATCATATATAGAGAGGAGAGAATAAATGGGAGAAGAACTGTAATTAGAGCTTCAGGATTGGCTACCATACATTACAATATTGGCTTCTCTCTCTCTCTCTCTCACACACACACACGGTATGGTTAACACTCTTAAGGCAAAGTGACTGGGGAAAGGAAATGGAGAGAAAACTGTAGGGACAGCTATATAAAAATAGCAGCATTTACATTTTATCAATCTGAATGACCACTTGTTTATCAAAAACGGCTGGTGAACCAATACGTTTTGGAGCAATATCATTCTTGGAGAATTGTACAATAGCACAACTTGTGTTTCTTTTTTCTTCTTCTTCCCTATATAATTATTTTTCCTATCTTCTCTCACTTTAGTGCTAGCTATGTGCTCAACAAGACAATGCCTGCCACAAACATGGTTACACGTGAAGAAACAGAAATCCCACAGACATCTGTTTCTTGTTTTCCTTTTCTTCCAAGTTGTTCCCTCCTCCCCCCGCCCCAACATTCCCCTTCTAGTATTAACTATTGAGAGGGCCAGGGATGTAACTTTTTTTTTTTTTTAAAGAAGTAAGCGCAGGAGCAATGTGGAACTTTACAAGTGGAAAATGCTGCAGAATCCGATTCTTCTTCTGCAATGGGCTCAAGTTCTAAAGAACCTCAGTGCTATTTCCTTTCCTCTTCTGCAAGAGAGGAAGTGGTCAAGTCACTGAACCCTACTTCAAATTGTTCCTCAGATCTGTTGGGAAGCTACAGCAGGAAACTCAGGGCTCTTCCCCTCTATAAATACCATGGATTGGAAGGAACCAGTTACAACATAGTTCTTGTGTTGGAGCTGGCTGTATTTGTAGTGGGGAAAAGGCCCTTTCTTGTGAATGCTAAGAGGCTTAAAAGACAGTGAGGATTCCACATACATCCATTTGGGAGAAACTCTCAAGGAGTACGTATTGCTTGTCATTTAGACTTTCAATAGCATTACTTCTGAGTTTTAAAGATTTAACTCTCTTAATGCTTCAGTGGTAAACTGTGGACAAAGAGCCTTGTGTGACAGCATGAATTGTAACAGGAGACAGGTGAAAGCAACTACTTTTATTGCTGATCCCCATGCTGCTTCTAAATCATAGCCAACAAGCTGTACTCTGTTAGTTTTTCCATGTCAACATTTCCTTTATCTTCTGAAAAATTACTTTCAGGAGAAGGATGATAGAAAACTGAAAACAAAAATTGTCAAAACGTATTAGTTATATAAAACTGGGCCACATCCTACTTTCCATGCTTTGAGCTGTAAGGAGACCAACATGCACACTTCCATGTAGTTTTTAAGAACTCCTTCCCTGCTATGGTTATTTTACTATTTTCTTATATTTTCACTGTGCCAACATAAAATGCAACAGCAGGGATCGGCAACCTTTGGCACTCGGCGTGCCAGGGTAAGGACCCTGGTGGGCCAGGCTGGTTTGTTTGCCTGCTGCGTCCGCAGGTTTGGCTGATCACAGCTCCCACTGGCCGCGGTTCACCACTCCAGGCCAATAGGGGAAGCGAGAAGCAGCGGCCAGCACATCCCTTGGCCTGCACCCCTTCCCGCAACCCCGTTGGCCTGGAGCGGTGAACTGTGGGCCAGTGGGAGCTGCAATCGGCCGACCCTGCTCGGCTTGGCTTGCCAGGGTGCTTACCCTGGTGAGCCGCATGCCAAAGGTTGCCGATCCCTGTGCAACAGCATTCAGAAGGAATGTGAGACGGGTGTGTTTTAAAGTTATGTGGATTTTGGTTAATATATCTTGCAAATACTCAACCATATACTAAGCATGCATAGAATGCCAGTCATACCTTCAATTTACCACGCATAATTCTTTTCAGTGATTAGATTCAATGAGTCTAAAATATCCTATCACAGGCTTGCCTAAATTTGGCACTTTAAAATGAAAGCGTTCATAACAGTGGAAAAATCATAGAAACTGGATCACTCCTCCTCCCCCCTGCTCCCGTCCTCCCCCCACTTACTGTATTTAGTTATTGGGGAAGATACAAGGTTGATGTCATTTCCCCCATGCCCTCCAACCCCAAACGCGCCCCCCCCCCACACATACAGAAGGAGGACAGCAGCGGAGCAAGCTTCCTATACTGCCTTGGACCTTATTCTAGGCAGAATATTTGTACTAAGGGTGAGGAGAGTGTAATTTGCACCCAATTCTCAGTTTCTCCGCAGATACAGCCAATTGTGACACTGGAGGAATGGTTGACAGAGCACCAGTTTGTTTTGCATATGGCATTTTCAGTCACTGACTTTTGTTCAGTACTGGACTGGTCAGAGTTTAAATTGGTGACCTCAAGTTGAAAGGCTCCGTCAATGCTATCCCACTGAGCCATCTGGTCCTGCTTTAAAACTGTTATTGAGAGCCTAGCCTCAGCATGAGGCTCTTGTACTGATGAAAAACATTCAGGATTTGAGTTAATTTTATGATTAAACGGTAACATCTCTTTTGTAACCTGTAACAACCGTTACCAAAAGGAAATGCTATAGCTGCAGTAAACACAAAGTCCTGAACGAGTCTGGACAGTGAGGTTAGTAAATATCTTAAAAGAATGTTCATAAAGCTCCTAAACACCTGCTTTTTAGTGTACTTGCTAGGTGTAACCATAAATCCAGTGTGTTGAGCAGGAAGGCTCAAAGAAGGTAAAAACACATTAAAGAAATCATACAGCCTCTACCATTAACATTACGCACTGCTGCTGTCAATGGAAGTATTTCACTGATATTTCAATGAGGGAAAAAAAGGAACTGTATTTCACAGAAAGCAAGAACTTAAAATGGAAGCTCTGAATTCAATTCCTTAAAACCTAGGTATGGAAGCACACATATATAGACACAATAGTACAAGCTAAGGATGAAGCATCCATTTTAAATGGGGATCTAGATGCCATGGAACTTTTGAATGGGAGAGTCTCATTCTATAAAAATAAAATACCTTAGTCTGAGTTTAAAGAAAAAAAGTGTTAAATGAGATTTTAAAATGAAGATCTATTTATGTTCCTTCTTTTGCTTACTGCATACGGACAGTCTGAGAGCAGGATGCTCTTTTAATGACATGGGAAACAGGGAGAAAAGCCATCAAAAAAAGCAAACATCTAACAATAAGGTCCCTAACTGAGCTGCCTTCAGAGACAGGGAGGAGAGGAGATGCTGCAGTCAGCAGAGAAAGATGCCAAGGACTTAGAACAGATGAAAGCTGAACCTCACTTATTCTCTTGAGAAGGGCTCTTCTAGAAACTGCTATGGTAAAGGAGCCTTTGTCCCTGAAAATCAGATACTGTAACTAGCCAACTAGCACCCACCTTCTCCCCATTGCCACCAGAACTAGATTCTTGGAGAAGAGTTAGTTGCGTTTCCCTACACAGTCTTTTGAAATGTAATTCTAAGGCATAGCCTGTCAGGTGGTGTCTGTTTTGCTCTTCACAACAGCATGAAAAACACCCTCTCAAGTTCCTCCTTTCAGTCAGGAAGAGAAGCTAAGAACAATCTCAACTAAAATCCATTTTTGTTTTTTAAACCCAGACAGCAATTCTACTATGGAAGAGCCTATGGATTTGAAGAGCTATGTGCATTTTTTTTTTAAATCAGAGGTAAGGCATTGCATATCCACTGGTGATTCTGAATGCTCTTGCTTCTGAGAGTTATTTTAATTTAAAATCTTGCTCATGCATAATGATTCACTTCCAATCAAATTTCAATAAATCTATTTAACTAGATCAAAATAAATGTAAGTTGAATGAAAATGTGCACTGTCTACAAGGAGCACCAAATGACAAATATAATTGTTTTCTTCCTCAAATTTCAGCTTAATTGCAAATTATGACATTCCCATGACAACGACAGGCCTACAGTGCTCTGTGTAATTCTTTTCTGTAAATTTCTCAATCAGAAAGCAATGTCCTAATTTCCTTTTCCTCCAATCACAGGAGGTCTCTCTTAAAAAAGCACAGTATTTGTAGAAGGTCTTCGAGTAAAACAGGTTAAAGTGTAATTAAATTATTCATTGGGGTAAAAGCAACTTCAGTACCTTTGTTTCAGACTGCAGACACACAATTCTGTGATGTTGCCTTTCCTGTTCTTAGATTTCAGTGCTGAACTAAATCCATTAGTGTGTGGAAACAGCCATTAATGCCTACTTTGTGCAAAATTTATCCTTAGTGTAAAAGGGCATCACTTTCTGAATTCAGTGACAGCTGCACCTGCTTACATCAGAGGCTGAATTTAGTCCCTTGAGCTGAAACAGTACAGTGAGGAACGCTGCAATAAAAATAGCAGCAACAACAACAAAAAGTGCAAACCTGAGGTTGGAAGATGACAGTATCTAACATAGTGTCAACAGCTGCAGGAATAGCTTGTTCTTATCCAGTCATGACAAACCGAAACAAATTACAACTGAACATCTTGTTCACTTCAACATTACAGAACCAGCACAGATAAAAGCAGGGATGAAACACACATGAAATACCTTGAGTAACAAAGCAAGGTGGTAGTCCTTGGGGATCATGAAGGAAGAAGCAGGAAGGAGTGCAATAAAGTAAAAGAGAGGAAACAGTAAGATTTATTGGACTGTCATTTAGAATAAGAAACTTAGTACAGGATTTTGATTATTATTCACCACAGGAATATTCTGCAATAGATTACTTTAATCTGTTGGAAAACAAAGCCCACAAACTACAGCTAAAACTCAGAGGAGCAAGATCATCATCTGCTTGAAATAGCTTTTAGTCACGTGTACTGCTTCAATGATCTGCCTACCGTTGAAAAAATTACCATTAAAGAAGGACAAATACTCCATCATTCTTGTCCATCTCTAGACCTGCTGAAATGTATCATCCAGTTAGCAATGGAAGAAATTTACCCACATTGGTGACACCACATAATAATGTGGAAGAGTTATGATATAAACAAAAAGTGCTCACAAAAATGCATCACTTAATAGTACTAGATGTCAGCATTTTCACTCCACTGAGTAATTATATATTTAGTCTATATTAAAAATGAACATCAGTCTTTTTTTGAAAAATGACTTTTCAAAGTGTCATTTGAGGTGATGAGTGTGTGCTATATTCATTTTCTCTTTCAATATTAAAGAGTATAACATGTTCTTTTATATATTACCACACCTCCTATGAAGTAGGTAGTAATGGTTTTCACTGCTGTATGTACGTTTTCTATGATCATTTGTTTTAAAGGAATGCCATCAATAAAAAAAAAAACCCTATACATTTGCTGTCCAAAGGTTTTTTAAAAAACTCTTACTGTTACAAACAACAGCTAAGATTACTAGAACTGAATGACTGAAAAACTGAAAAGTGAGAAATCATTTTCTTTACTGTATGTGTCACTGCTTTCATGTATAGTCAGACATTCCCCCTTTTGTGTGAGTTTTTCACATAACAGGAGATAAAACAACTTTAAAAAAAAAAAAAAAAAAAAAAAGATAGGAAAGGAACTGTAAAACTAAAATAAAAAAGAGCAAAGTCTCCAAAATTACTTTAACTTTGCAAAAATTGACCAGCTTTTGAATTATAGGTATTCAATTAAGAAAATATCTTCCTTTATTTTCTTCATAGTATGTAATTTAACAAAGTGTAAATGTCTTATCAGTCCCACCCCCATGTAAAGTAACTAGCTAACGTTTTTCCTTTAAAAAAAATGGAAATTTTAAATCAAACATTTAGAAAGTGTCCAAAAGTATTGTAAAGGATCAAGTTTCAGTTTGGAAAATATAGGTGTTAATTACAGATACTACACTTCTACCCCGATATAATGCGATCTGATATAACGCGGGTTCGCATACAACGCGGTAAAGCTCTGACACGCTGCTCTAAGTAGCGCATTAAGGGTGCTGGGCCAGACCAGGGCCAAGGGGGGCAGGAGCTGTGGGAGGGCACTTTTGGGGGCCCTGCAGTCCCAGAGTGGCCCGGGGGATTAGTAGGGGGCCGGGAGCAGCCCGCTCTGCTTCCCTCGCCCCGGCCTCAGCCGTGTCGCTCGGGAGATGGGGTTTGGGGGAAGAGATCTCCCCGCACTCACCAGCAGTGGTGAAAGCGGAGCAGCCTGGCCCCAGCCTGCTCCACTCTGCCAGCTCCCAGCTGCAGCTCTCCACTTCCTGCCGCAGGTGAGTACGGTGGACGTCCTTTCCCCAACCTCCCCGTGGTCAGAGCAGTCAGGGGACAGGGGATTGGGTAGCAGGTGGGGTTCTGGGGGTGATTAGGGATGGGGGTCTCTGTTAGGGGCGGTCAGGGAACAAGGAATGGAGGGGGAAGCAAGTTTGATATAATGCGGTCTCACCTATAACATGGTGAGATTTTTTTTCTCCCAGGGACCATGTTATATTGGGGTAGAGGTGTATAATGATATTAGTCAACCACTGTACTGTGAGCATTTTATTGACACCAAGTTAAAACCATGTACCACACTAAACCCTAACAGAGGGTTTATCACAACTAGGTTTACTATCATTAATATATTTAAACTGGTAGACATCTTTTTCCAAAGAGCACAAAGGCTCCTCAGAGATGACAGGCACAGAAGTTTCATTTCCCTTGGTTGATTTCTCTTTTTTTGGTTAAAAAGCTTGTGAAAGGGTCAGAGCAAGGAGGCAATTCAGGCTCTACGTTGATCAAGCCTTTGGTATCTCTGCCAACAAGGGTGCCAGTTATAGTGTAGAAATAATCCATTTAGAAAGAATTAACACCACTAATTATTTCAGCAGTGTCAAACATTCCTTAGATGGTATTGATGTGGTTCACATTCCAATGCTGTAGAGGAGATAAACCTCCATATCTCATCACTAATCCCAAAACACATCCATGCTTATTCTACACCAGAAGTCATAATTCTATCTGATATCACAATCAATTGCTATGGAGGTGATTATGGTGCCACAAAGATTACTAAATTTGCATTTGGAGATATGCGTTTATTAACTCTGCAGCCATACCACTTCTACTAGATCCCTCAAATCAGCAGGATCAGGCAAGGTCACAGTACTGGAATGGTAATTCAGTCTTCTCAGCGTATGCGCAACATGTCTCAGGTGACACGTGACTAGGATTCATCACCGAATTTGGTCCTCTGGTTGGATCATTAGCTTCTCCGGCTTGGGCTGAGTACTGACTGGGAGTGTAACATGAATACTGATACATGCTCCCCGGTAATTCAGTAAGTGCCCTCTTCTCCCATGCTCAGTGCTGAACCAATAACACACAACAAAGTTTTGAAGTGTGTGTGTGTTCGTGTGTGTGTGTGTGTGTTCGTTCGTTCTGCTCCAGCTACCATCTTTTGGATGATGTACACCAGAGATTCTGAGTCACTAGCAATCCTACTACACTTCCTACAAGAAAAAGGTATTAGCCTGGGTACACTGGCCATACCCCTGGTTGGAAGAGGAATAAAAACGGTACACAATACACAGAAGACACTCAACTTTACAGCACCTTCACATCAGACACAAACAGCACATTCTCCCAGCTACCCAACAGCTCAGCTGACATCAGCAACTGGAGGAAATGCAGCTGGCTGAAGCAGAATCCTGGAAAGACTGAAATGATGCTGGTGGAATGACAGAAACACTCCAAAGAACTCACCATTTTTACATCATCACCATCTTCCTTTGAGGGCATCTGCTTTCATATAGTTCTAGTTCATAGCCTCAGTGGCCATTTGGCCTGTGGAGGCCAAAACTGCCACTGCTACAAAAAGCTCCTTCATTCATAGTTGGTGGGAAACCTTTCAGATTTAGCCACGGTGTCCAATGATTGGCATGTTCATCACCTCCAAGCTTGACTATTGTAATTCTCTGAACCCAAGTACAAAACCATCAAATAAAAAAGCTACTACTAGTTCAGAACACAGTAGCTTCTCTGCTCAGCTACAGTGGTGGCCCGGTGCTCTGCCTCCTGTTCTTGCTCCCCTTGGATTCAAGGTTTTCATCCTCCTCTTCAAATGTCTTGATGTGACTGTCACAAGTTACCAACAAGACCTCTCCATCCTGCATGATCATGACCTCCCATGAAACCTACATTCCAGTGGAACTTGAAACAAAGTGAAACATTCAGAAGATGCAGGTTTTTTGCCCATTGGCCCATGGATTTTGAACCTGTTCCCTCATGAGATCAGAGTGCCAACAAACTTCAGTACCTTCAGAACCAAATGCAAACACCCCTTCTTTGACCTAGCCACCTTAAGATAACGCAATAATAAAAAGTCCCACCAGAACAGAATTAGTAGCACTAAGCTGAGCTGTTAGACCACTTTGCATAGAGAAAGAATTAAGTTCCCCACTACTGGCAAACTTTAACAATTATCTTAAAAGTTGAAGTTTTTTGTCTCATTCCCATATCCGCTTTTTCTGAGAGCCTGAAAATTAAAGCCACTCCTTAATTTGAGAAGTTTAAAAACTGTCTGAAAATCCACAGTCAGCCCAATCAAACAACTCACTTCTGTATATGAAGTCTTGCAACAGCAATCACTAGTGCTAGTGCCACCATGAAATTATTGTTACTCCTGCCTTGGAACTGATCTGTCGAGCAGCACTTAGAACTCCTATCACAGGAGGAAGGAATCAATAAGTACACTTGCATGGAATACTCCACAATTCTTAGTATCTAGTCATTCTAACCATGTACGTGGCATTTCTGCTTCCTCCTATACTCCCCCATGATCCTTCAGCTTAAGTTCTGGACTCCTAAGAATACCACAAAACTGGTCATTCCCAGCATTAAATGCATGAAAAACACTCTGAAGCACAACAGTTAGCAAACATTTGAATAGAGACAAAATGTCAAATAGTATTCGGTCATCCCCTTATACAGGAATACCCCAACAACAAAAGCCTTTAGAAATTAGAAAGGGAACTAGTATACACAAGAACTAAAAAATCCAACTCTCTCCTAACTGCATCGTTATGTCACTAGCAGCATTTTGTCAAGGGGAAACTGTCTCCTACTGACCAGGCAGCAAGTTACAGGACAGAGTCTACTGCAATGGACAACTTTTATTCCCTAGCAAACCTTTATCAGAAGTGCAAGAACTATACATCAATACGTTGCCTAGACTTTTTTAAAGCAGAAGGCTATACTGACTGCATGTTTTTGTACTGCTGATTTAATTAGGATCTGCAGGTACAGACAAGATAACAAGGATATTCACATTCAGAACGACATGATTCATACATTGCTATTGGCATACATACTATTACTCCTCACTGGACAAATTACAAAGTCATGCAGAGGATCCATAGTCACACAAGAAGAATAATCATCTTTCGGAGGAGAGTGAGGGAAGAGCAGAAAAGGAATCTTACACAATCTTGCTTTCATGTAAATGTCTTTAGAATTTCACAATAATGGAAAAGGAACAAAATATTATGTATAAAAGCAAAATGATTTCTCAGGAGAAGATTTTTCAAGGTTTCCAAGCAACTCTTTCTTCTTATTTTCCATTTGAAATCATAATCTACTGTAGTCTTTGGGTTGCAAATTGAAGTCAGTCAGAAAGAGGCATCTAATCACTTTTCCAGCCATCAAATGTTAAACCAAAATAGGCTTATTATGACTTCAGGTGAGAGTTAAGAAGCAGATTGCCCTGGAGAAACAAAATCCTCCTTCAAGGACAAATATACTTAATACCAAAGAGCAAGATAAGGGAAAACACAAAATTCATGTTTAGAAAGATCTTTTTAAATATGTTCTTCAGTGCATTTCACAAGACACAGCTGGTTATTAAATCATGTAAAATATTACATCACGGCTGTGGAAATACTGTGGTAAAATGTTTTTACTATTGATCCTTTTTACTGGCTGCCATAATGTTGAAGTTAGTCCTCTGCCTGCTTCCTCCTCATCCCTGAGCATTTGTGCATTACAGCTGTCTAACGAAAAGGCTGCTGGAAGGTAGGGAGTAACACTCTTCTCTTCTTTCTTTATAAAGGCACAGAATATCAATTTCTGGTACAGATTTAAAAACTAAATATAGCACGGAACTGAACTTTTGATTTTTCATTTCGTCTGGAATCCTCTTTTGGAACAACACACCAAGCTCCATAGGTTTACTTAGTTTGATTTAAGGCCCAATTACTTTCCAGCTGAGATGGCACAAAATTATGCAACACTAACATTTTCCCTGTCAACTATATTTTTTTCAGTAGCTAACTGTCAAAGTATTTTCTAATGTTATACATTGCCAGTTCTTACCTTCCAAAACAGAATACTACAATGTCGACAAAACTGTAATGTGTCCCCATATTGTTCCTTTATTGGATAACATTTCTGAAGTGCAAAGTACATCAACTTCCAGTCAATGTGACCTTTTTCTGACAGGATCAAATGCCTACAGAACTGGACATAAAATTAATATTTTTCTTTAAATTGTTAGCAGAAAGTAATCAAGTCAATCAAAGGCTGAAGTATAAAATAATAGTTCAATATCAATTATTTTATAATGGGGGCTCTCTCAGGCTAACATTCTGACTCATATACACAACTTCATGGAATGTCAACTTGAAACTCTGAAGCACAGTTTTAGAAACCCATCCATATAACGGTGATTTATACCATATTCTAGTCCATAACCCTCTAAATATTTGAGACCTTTCCAATGAAACTAAATTAGGTAGAACAATACAAAACGGAAAATACAGATTTGTTAGGCTACATTGGGCCATACTCATAATTGGGGCAACTCCATTGACTTGAAAGGGCCAAGTTAATAATTCTCTTGTTGCATACAAGTACTATTTTAAGAGTTATATAGAAAAAATATTGCACTATTTTCTTCACTTCTAAACTGATGGAAGATGATGATGAATTACAACTAGTGGCTTATTGTGAGGACAGTAGCTGTAAAATACTCCCCTGTAAAGTACAGACAAAGCAACCAAGGCGTTAGACTTTATAAATGGGGCCTTAGGCTACATATTTTTCACAATTAAGATATTTTACACAACTATTACTAGAACCTTAAATAATGTTTTTCTTTTAATTTTGAATAAATGCATGTTAGTCTTACTTGCACATGCTTTGTATATCCTTTTTGGAAGCATGGAACACTGAAGCACATGGACAGATGTACTGCCCAATTTTTCCAAGCAACAGTGCAAGAATCCTTCAAATCAATATGGTTTCTACTAGCGTATTGAGAAGACAGCAGAAAATACTGGAACATGGTAAAGATTAAAGTCATTGCTGCTTGTAAAGTGACATATTTTTAACTTGAGGCAAATTACAATTTAATAGCCCCCCAAAACCCTATAGATTCAGTTATGTTATTAGTCCACTTAAAGCTGCTTGGAAACTCAATGTTAGAGTTCAGAAAGACTTTTTTTTTTTTGAAGTATTTTTACACTAGTATTTAGAGATCCTGTATCTGACATGTTACACTGATGTGCTGGAGTGATTTTTATTTCTTATATTATCTTAAGATAACAGCTTCCTCTCCAGCCATTGTGATTTTTGTTCAGAATCCTTCTCCTCTTCAAAATTCCCTGACTTTGTACATCAAATTCAAAATGCTCATCCCCACCCTGCCTACTTCTCAGCTATTGTTCTTCCTATGCCTGCTCCCATAGCCTACATTTCCCCCAAATCACCCTCCTAAGCTCTCCTTTGGCATACTATTTCTATTCCCCTGATGCCATGTCAGTTTGGGACTCCTTCCATTCCTCTCCTTGAGAAACAATTACCATTTATGTATTAGTTAAGATCCATTTTGACCTCAGTGCTATATAGTCAATAAAATAAAACCATTTTGCCCCAAAGAGTTTACAGTCTTAAAGCCAGAGGAGACAGGATGGGATATGCTGGGCAACTCAGACGATGAAATGACATTTAAAATCAATGTTTCTTGTGAGTATGTGGAATTAGCAAGTCTTTAGAACCACTGTCTCTATTCAAGCCCCAACTTAGAATGATTCTATGAAGATATTCACATTAATATCACCTTGCTGGATTACAAACAATCTCAAGACAGTACAGATTTTTTATCAGAGATAATTTGTTGTGGCCAAGTTGTATAATTCACTGAATTTAGTATTTTTTGAGGTAGCATTGATGCCTTCTTTGATGCTTTGAATGGCAGAGAGCACACTGATGGCATTCAAGGAATACAGTAATAATAATGTGGGACTTTATCCTAAAAGAATAAAATATTGGTACAATTGGATTAGCTCAGCCCAATGATTACAGAACAATTTCTGGTCAGCTCATCACCACGATATTTGCAAGAGTGCCACCTGGAAAACACCTCTCTCAAATCTTCACAAAACAGTGGCCATGCCTACCTCACGCTTGCAACTTCTTTAGAATCCTAGAATTTCCTGTAGTGGAATATTTACTATTCATCTGATGAGGCCCTCATTCTTGCTCTCTGTATCTCTTGATATCTATTTTCAAACAGTGTGCACTGTATTTTGTACATATATTCAACATTAGGTAGTTTACTAGCTCAGTGTTTGTATAAAGCCATGAATGGTCAGACATGAAGTTCTACACTATTCTCCTCTTTGACTATTAGGAATGGAAGGAGGGTTAGTTTTTCTAAGTTTGGTCTAAGGCCTTAGAGTTCACCCAATGTAACAGAATGAGGCTATTCTGACTCACTTCCAACCAGTAATGGAATTTCTTTGACAGTTGTTTGGAAAGCAGTTCTTAAACTCTTAGCCTTGTGTGTTAAAGGGCAAGGGTGTGTGTGTAGACACACACACACACACACACCCCATTACTGAGGGTTTAAAGAATGGGTAGGTTAACATAACAACATAAAATGTCCATACTGTTAGACCAAAGGTCCATCCGCTCAGTATCCTGTCTGCAGACAGTGCAATGCCAGATGCCCCAAGAGGAATGAACCTAACAGGTAATGATCAAGTGATCTCTCTCCTGCCATCCATCTCCACCTCTCGACAAAGAGGCTTAGGGACTCCATTCTTACCCATCTAGCTAAAGCATTAATGGACTTATCCTCCAAGAATTTATCTAGTTCTCTTTAACAATGTTACAGTCCTAGCCTCACAAAAGTCCTCAGGAAAGGATTCCAGCAGTTGACTGCGCGTGTGCTGAAGAAGAACTTCCTTTAATTTGTTTTAAACCTGCTGCCCATTAATTTTATTTGTGGCCCTAGTTCTTATATTATGGGAACAAGTAAATACTTTTTCTTATTCACTTTCTCCAGCTCATGATTTTATATCACTCGTGATTTATATACCTCTATCATATCCTCCCATAGTCTCCTTTTTTCTAAGCTGAAAAGTTCTAGCCTTTAATCTCTCTCACATGGGCCTGTTCCAAACCCTAATCATTTAGTTGCCCTTCTCTGAACCATTTCTAAATGCCAGTATATCTTTTTGAGATGAGGAGACTACATCCGTATGCAGTATTCAAGATGTGGGCGTACCATGGATTTATATAAGCAATAATAGTTCTCCGTCTCTTCTCATCCCTTTTTAATGATTCCTAACATCCTTTTGCTTTTTTGACTGCCACTGCACACTGTGGGGAGGTCTCCAGAGAACTATCCACAATGACTCCAAGATCTCTTTCCTGATTAGTTGTAGCTAATTTAGCCCCCATCAAATTGTTATGAATAGTTGGTTTATTTTCCCATGTGCATTACTTTACATTTATGCACATTAAATTTCATTTGCCATTTTTTGCCCAATCACTTAGTTTTGTGAGATCTTTTTGAAGTTCTTCACAGTCTGCTTTGTCTTATTAACTATCCTGAGCAGTTTAGTATCATCTGCAAACTTTGCCACCTCACTGTTTACCCTTTCTCCAGAGCATTTATGAATAAGTTGAATAGTGGTCTGGGAAACACCACTAGTTACCCCTCTCCATTCTGAAAATTTACCATTATTCCTACTCTTTATTCCCTTCTTAACCAGTTCTCAATCCATGAAGATCTTCCTTCTTATCCCATGACAACTTGAATTTACATTAGAGCTTTGGTGAGGACCTTGTGAAAGGGCTTTCTGGAAATCTAAGTACACTATTGTCCACTGGATCCCCCTTGTTCATGTTTTTGTTGACCCTTCAAAGAAACCCCAACAGATTAGTAAGATATGATTTCCTTAAAGAGACACATGTTGACTTTTGCCCAACAATTTATGTTCTTCTATGTGTCTTGACAATTTATTTTACTATTGAATCCTGTCACCTATAGACTAACAGACGTTTGGCAGCCGTAGCTTGTCGTGGGTAATACCCACTTCGTCAGACGCAGGTATGGAAATTTCCAGGGGCAGGTATATATATGCTAGCAAGCAAGCTAGAGATAACGAGGTTAGTCAGTCAGGGAGGTGAGGCCTGTTCTAGCAGTAGAGGTGTAAAACCAAGGGAGGAGAAACTGGTTCTGTAATTGGCCAAGCCATTCACAGTCTTGTTGAGTCCAGAGCTGATAGTTGCAAATTTGCAAATGAACTGAAGCTCAGCAGTTTCTCTTTAAGTCTGTTCCGAAGTTTTTTTGCTGCAGGATAGCCACCTTAAGGTCTGCTATAGTGTGGCCAGGGAGGTTGAAGTGCTCTCCTACAGGTTTTGATTGCCATTCCTGATATCTGATTTCAACAACTTCCACCCCAACCTCAACCTCAGCCTGACCAATCTACACAGGAGATCCACTTTCAGACACCACGGTGCAAGACTAAGTGATGGTCACATTAACACCACTCTATATCAAAAACCTACCGGCGCTACCCTACTTCATGCTTCCGCTTCCATCCTGGGCACAATCACACGATCCAATTGTCGCAGCCAAGCACTGAGGTACAACCGCATCTACCTACTCCCTCGACAGAGACAAACACCTACAAATTCCACCAAGCATCTCAAAACTACAATACCCGCCGAGGAAATTAGGAAACAGACAACAGAGACCAGAACGTGTACCAGAAGCCTCCTACTGCGCACAAACCCAAGAAAGAACCAACAGACTCCACTGGCCATCACTTACAGCCCCCAGCTAAAACCCCTCCAACGCATCATCAGGGACTACAACCCATCCTGGACAATGATCCCACACTTCACGGACTTGGTGGCAGGCCATCCTTGCCCACAGACAACCTGCCAACCTAAACGTATTCTCACCAGCAACTGCACACCGTACCAAGTAACTCTGCTCAGGAACCAATCCATGCACAAACCCGATGCCAACTCTGCCCACATATCTACACCAGCGACACCATCATAGGACCTAACCAGATCAGTCTCAATACCATCACTGTTCATTCACCTGCACGTCCACCAATGTAATATACGCCATCATATGCCAGCAATGCCCCTCTGCTATTACATCGTCCAAACTGACAATCACTAACGGTAAAAGGATAAATGGACACAAATGAGATATCAGGAAATGGCAAATACAAAAACCTGTAGGAGACACTTCAACCTCCCTGGCCACACTATAGCAGACCTTAAGGTGGTATCCTGCAGCAAAAACTTCAGGACCAGAACTTCAAAGAGAAACTGCTGAGCTCAGTTCCATTTGCAAATTTGCACACTATAGCTCTGACTCAATCAAGCGGTGAAGTGGCGTGCCAATCAGACAGTTCTTCCTCCCTTGGTTTTCAACACTCTCTACCTGTCTAGAACAGGGCCTCACCCTCACTGACGAACTAACCTCATTATCTCTAGCTTGATGCTAGCATATATATACCGCCTGGAAATTCTCCACTACCTGCGTCTGATGAAGTGGGTACACTCCACAATGGACGCCCCAAAAGCATCTTGTAGTCATAAGTGCCCAATTCCCCTGCCAACAGACGGTAACACGCTACCCCACTTGATCTTTTATTTTTCATTGAGTTGGTGTAAAACTATACTTATTACCGTCCTGTAATTGGGTCAACTCTCTCGTAGAATGTTTATTAGCTACTCGTTGATTAGATCTTCTAGCTCTGGGTACAGAAAGCTGATTTAAAGGACACGGCTTACAAACAAATTTATAAGTCCGATACGATTTTCAATTGCATATATCTTTTGCCAGAACTCCTAGGTAGGCTCCAGTGACTTGTACTCTTAGTGTTATCTCAAGTTATGTTCCAAACCCCCTCTAATAACACTTACAATCTGTAGACAAACTTGTCCTCAGTGAATTGTTCGCTCACAAAGGCACAAGCCTCGAAGGTTTTATGGAATCTTCTACACATCTCGCAGCCATCGAAGCTGATAAGTCAAAAGTGTTATTTAATTTACTCTGCATTGAACGGATGTCTTTATCTGCTCGTGTTAACGTGGCGATTCCTCTGATTTGATCTCGATAAGTCTCCAGAAGAATAACGCCCACTGGTTGCTGTTTAACTCTTCTCTGCTTTAATGTATTAAACTAATTTTGTAGTATGTACCTTTTAGTTTTTGCGTTAGCTGTTCCTCAAATCCTTTTTGGCTTTTTATTACAGTTAATTTTGGCAGTGTTTATGTGTCCTTTCTATTTACCCTCATTAGGATATTGGACTTCCACTTTAAAGTGGGCTTTTATCCTTCACTCTGTCTTTTACATGTCGTAAGCCACAGTGCTCTTTTCTTAGTTTCTTTACTGTTGTTTTTTATTGAGATATACCATTTAAGTTGGGCCTCTATTATGTTCTTTAAGTGTCCATACACTTGGCAGAGGGATTTCACTCTTAGTCACCTGTACCTTTAATGTTCTTGTTAACTAACCTCCTCATTTTGCATAGTTCTCTTTTCTGAAATTAAAATTGCCACAATGTTGGGGCTTTGCTGAGGTGTTCTTCGCCACACAGGAAGTTTAAAATGTTATACAATTATGGTCACTATTTCCAAGTGGTCCTGTTATGTTACGCTCTTTGGACCGCAGATCCTGTGTTCCACTCGACTAAATCGAGAATTGTCTTCTCCCTTCGAGTTCTGTAAACAGCTGCTCAAAGACAGTGATGTTAAATATGAGAACTGATGTCTCTCTGCATGTTTGTTGTGAGGTGACCATCGTAACCCATCAATATGGGATAAAATGAAACTCCCAGCTGTGTTGAGTCTTTATTTGATAGCCTTCTCTAAATCCTCCCTTGCATCCTATAGATACTATCACTGTCAGCGTCGATTAAAGATTCCCTACTGTATATTCTGTACTTAGAGCGAATTACTTCGTGATTCTATGGACATGTGTTCATTTAAGATTTTACTTCATTTATTCTACAATTTCTTTCAATATAATACTCCCTCCCCGCACGACCTGCTTCCTTGCTACATATATTACTCGGAAGATTGTGTCGCAAATGATTTGTCCTCATCTGCCAGGTTTTCTGTATGCTGTCGTTATTATCATACCTCCTTACTGAGCTCAGTTCACTGGCATCTCATATTTAACTTTAGCATTGTTACCTATTTTAATAATTCACCTGTGCTGTTTATTGTCTGCCTCTTACTGATGTGTCGTGATTCTTTTTTAATTGAATTTCTCATTCTGATCTGGCCCAATGCTTTATGCTCTACCGTCCTTGCCTCCTGAACTAAAACCTAGAGAATCTCTATCAATAGACTCCCCTCTAAGAGAAGTCTCTGTCTGATCCATGTGCTCTTCTGCAGCAATCTCTTAGATTCCCCCCTCTCTTAGTTTAAAAACTGTTCTGCAACCTTTTTAATGTTAAGTGCCAGGAGTCTGGATCCACTTTGGTTTAGGTGGAGCCCATCCTTCCTGGATAGGCTCCCCCTATCTCAAAAGTTTCCCCAGTTCCTACTAAATCTAAACCCCTCCTTCTTACACCATCGTCTCATCCGCACATTGAGACTCTGGAGCTCTTCCTGCCTACCTGGCATGGAACTGGAAGCATTTCTGAGAATGCCACCATAGAGATCCAGGGTGTCAGTCTCTTTCCTAGCAGCCCAAATTTGGCCTCCAGGACATCTCTCCTACCCTTCCCTATGTCATTAGTACCTACATGTAGCACTGGCTCCTCCCCAGTACGACACATATGTCTATCTAGATGCCTTGAGATTAAAATCATGAATATGAATGTTATTAGGTGAACTCTGAGACTAATGTATGTGTGGTAAAAATTAATTGTATACAAGAAAATCTACTCATAATAGTCTAGGTAGAGAAATATAATCTAGAAGCTCATGGCTGACTATTCAGATTTGTATAATTTATGAAAAATCTTATCTTGAAGTACCTATTACCTTGGCATCTAAAATGCATATACTAAAGCTTTAAGAGTCCAATCTGCCACAGTTGGCAGGAATGGTGGGAAATACGGAGGAAAAAAAGCTTAGTATAGACACTGCCTCCATTGTATTCCCCACCACTGCATGGGAAACATCCGGATGAAGTCTCTTCGGTTGATGTACAGATCACATTTCTCACAGAAATCAATGGGAACTGAGGTTAGACACCACCTCTGAAAAAAACAGATCACTTTCCTGTTACCCACACTGCCATAGTTCAACGTAAAAGCAAGGGCAAATTCACTGAGGAATTCATACTGAGATCATCTTCATTCAGTACGACAGAAAAAAGTATCAGATTTAACACACACACACACACCTCTCTCTCTCTCGTTACCTGTTTTTCTGCAAAATGGTACTGGCAAAGTTTTTTCCACAACTGCCTGTCTTCGCTGAGCATGTACAATGTTGGGGTCACTTGACCTAGCATAATAATATCCCAGCCATCTGAGAACCTGTATAAAATGTTATTCAGCATATGCAGAGGGAGATCACTGAGCGTGAGACCATTGTTGACTTGCTGAAAAAACAAAAAGAGTTAACTTTTAACTGCATGGAGTTGTTAGTATAACATAAGTAGAGTTTTCAATTTTAGGTTTAAACCAAAAAATCTTTTTTATTTCATCTTTTAAAATTTGAGAGAGAGAGAGAGAGAGAGAGAGAGAGAGAGAGAGAGGTTGTGTTGCTCGTGTGATCCCTGAAAAATATGACCAGGTTTTTTTGTTTTTTTTGCAAGTTTTGATATTTTTTGATCATTTGGGTTTTTCACATTTGTTTAGATTATTTCTTGCAAGTTTTGTTATTGAAAATTAAATACCTCAAGGACAGAAGTTGATAATGTGGTTTTACAGCTTTAGTTTTCTGGTGTTACGTATAAGATTACATTTAGAACATAAGTTCGCTTTTGGATCGAAAAGTGGTTGGAAATTAAATGGGAAAATCCAAAAATATGCTGTCTGAAAATTAGTTAAAAGTTGCATACACACCAACTTTCAGAAAATACACAACATTAAAACGAACCCATAGTTTTTCCTCACTATAGTAATCCTGAACCTTATTATAGTACTGGACAATCAAATAAGAGAAACCATTATTAAAGCCACTTGAAGTGTATGTCATTACTTAACAGAATGTGCAATAGATATTGGAATGTTAGGCAGTTGGAGGGAAGAGATAGGACAAATCCCACTCGCAAGAGAGCCCCCAACAGACGAAATATTGATTCTGCCCACTGATAGGAGAGCACATATCAGAGTGCTGCCAAGGGAGTATATATCCTGGACAAGAGTCCTCTTCCATGGATCCCCGTCAGCGCAGTCCAGGCACCAGCTCTCATCACTCATGCCTTCTCTAACTACGCTACTTGATGACATCTTCATTCCACTGGACCCATGCGGAAGGAGACTTCAGAAAAATTGTCACACGATTTCACAGCTTCCACCCACATTCACTCAGCATGGGACCAATCTACAGGAGGTCCACTTTGTAGAACCCGGTGCAAATAAGTGATGGTCACATACACCACCTATATCGAAAATCTACAACGCTGATGCTACTTCATGCCTCCAGGCTTCCATCCCGGGCACATCACACGATCCATTGTCTAAGCCAAGCACTGACGGTACACCGCATTCTGCTCTAACCCTCAGACAGAGACCAACACTACAAACTCTCCATCAAGCTTCTCAAATACATTACCGCACAAGGAATAAGGAAACGATCAACAGGGCCAACGTGTACCCAGAAGCTTCCTACTGCAAGACAAACAAGAAGAACAACAGGAACTTCACTGGCCATCCATAACACCCCAGCTAAAAACCCTCCAACGCATCATCAGGGAGTCTGACAACCATCCTGGGACAACGACCCCACTTTTCACAGGCCTTGGGTTGCAGGCAATCCTTGCACAGACAACCGGCAACCTGAAACGTATTCTACCAGCAACTGCATACGACCATAGTAGCTCTAGCTCAGAACCATCATGCAACAAAACCCCGATGCCAACTCTGCCCACATATCTATACCGGCGCACCATCACAGACCACTAACCCAGATCAGCACACCATCACCGTTCATTATCTGCACGTCACCAATTGTATATACATCATATGCAGCAATGCCCCTTCTGCTATGTACATCGCCCAACTTGGACATGTCCTAAGGAAAAGGATAAATGGACACAAATAGATTTAGGACATGGCAATATACAAAAACCTGTTAGAAGAGCACGTCACCTCCTGGCCACACTATAGCAGACCTTTAGGTGGCCATCTGCAGCAAAACTTCAGGACCGACTTCAAGAGAACTTGCTGAGCTTCATTCATCTGCAATTTGACACATAACCTCAGGGCTGAACAAAGACTGGTGAATGGCGTGCCAACTACAAGAACAGTTTTTCCTCCTTTGGTTTTCACACCTCAATGCTAGAACGGGCCTTCGTCCTCCCTGATTGGAACTAACCTCGTTATCTCTAGCTGCTTTGCTAGTCATATATATACCTGCCCCTGGAAATTTCCACTACCTGCGTCTGACGAAGTGGGTATTCACCCACGAAAGCTCACGCTCCAAAACGTCTGTTAGTCTATAAGGTGCCACAGGATTCTCTGCTGATCTTGTGTATAATTTTTCAGAGATCATCATGCTCAGGCATCTGTGAACATAATGACTCCAATCTTGCATTTGTAATACACAACTAAGGCAAAAGCACTCAGTGGAAGTTACTGATATAAAATAAAGGAAATAACAAGTCAAGAACTATCTGTCAAGCAAGGATGGTATTTTGGTTTGTTGGCCACATGACAAGTATCTTCAAGGCTGAATTACCCATTTTTTTTTATGTGTAATCTATCTTCTATTTCAAAATGTGTTGTGATTTATTCAGGGCAGAATAATAAAGTAACAAGTCAGAGTAAATTCCTGATTCCATCCCCGCTACCTACCAAATAAGCAAAGTTGTATATTAGATAAGCAGTTATATTAGTTTATTGCTGCTAAGGTCTTCTAACTTTGCTTCAGGGTGGATTGATTTAAATAAATCAATTTTAATCATGTTTTGCATTGATACTTCTTTCTTTAGGAAAATAACTAGAGCCTATTCTCATTCATTGGTGTCCATTAACACGTTGATTTGGAGCTAAATATAGCTTTCACACTAAATTTGCTACTTCTTCTTGCTAACCAGGAGACACAATGTATCTATCCTCATTTATTTACGCAATTAGATAGCTTAACATATATTTATTCATTCTTAATTTTTATATTTTTTATTATGTTAGAAAACGGTGAATGATATACTTCTCATTGACTAGATGACTGTTTACTCATGATTTGTGTCAAGCTCTATTTGGAAATTGGAATTGAATTAAAAATGCACAAAAACATTTCCTCCTCTGTTACTTCCAACTGATGTGTCCCCAATTTATTACCAAAATTCTTGTTATTAATCCCTAAATGCATAACCTTGCACTTTTCACTATTAAATTTCATCCTATTACTGTTACTCCAGTTTACAAGGTCATCCAGATCTTCCTGTATGATATCCCAGTCCTTCTCTGTAACAACAATACGTCCTAGCTTTGTGTCATCCGCAAACTTTATTAGCACATTCCCACTTTTTGTGCTAAGGTCAGTAATAAAAAGATTAAACAAGATTAGTCCCAAAATCGATCCCTGAGGAACTCCACTAGTAACCTCCTTCCAGCCTGACAGTTCACCTGTCAGTATTACCCGTTATAATCTCCTCTTTAACCAGTTCCTTATTCACCTTTCAATTTTCATACTGATCCCCATCTTTTCCAATTTAGCTAATAATTCCCCATGTGGAACCATATCAAATGCCATACTGAAATCGAGGTGAATTAGACCCACTGCATTTCCTTTGTCTAAAAAAAATCTGTTACCTTCTCAAAGAAGGAGATCAGGTTGGTTTGGCACGATCTACCTCTTGTAACTTAACCTTAACCATGCAATGAAAGATCTGGATTGAGGTATATATTTGAAATACCGGCACTATGGTTCACTTTTTGACCTCCGTCGCCTGAATGCAAAGACTTAGACAGTGCAGAAACTCCTTCTTGAGGCACTCTTTGCCGACAACTGTGCTCTCATGGCTCACACTGAAAACGATCTTCAGCATGTTGTCAACAAGTTTGCTGAGGCCTCGCAACTCTTCGGACTAACTATCAGCCTTGAAAAGACAGAAGTTCTCCATCAACCTATACCTGGATCAAATGCTTCTGTCCTGAGTATCTCCATTGATGGCACTCAGCTTAAAGTAGTGGAGAACTTTAAATATCTGGGTAGTGTCATATCCAGTGATGAATCATTGGATAATGAGATCAACGCACGAATATCCAAAGCAAGCTAGGCACTCGGCTATCTGTGTGTCAAAGTTTTAAACCACCACAACATCCGGATGTCAACAAAACTGCTTGTGTATAGAGCTCCTGTTCTTTCATCTCTTTTGTACGGGTGTGAAACATGGACACTATTGTCGCAGCCCTAAGCCTATGCTCAAACATGGCGTCTGTATGGCCAATTGTTGGTCAAAAGGTCACACTGGTACCGTGTGCAACACTGTAGTGCGGTGTGCATTCTCCCGCTCTTTTTCCCTGGTCACCGAAGGGTCAGGCTAGCGCGGTGTGCAACATTATAGCGCAGTGTGCATTTCCCCGCCTTTTTGCCTGGTCACCTAGGGGTCAGGCTAGTGCCTTGTGCAAAAATACCAGCATACTGTATGCATAAGGGTAGTGTGCTGTGTGCAGATCCTGTTTATGTGGAGGGCTCCAACTCGGAACCTGGAAGATGAAGGAGCTAGGGACTAATCAGATGCTGACACGAGTAAGAGAGTTTTTGAATAAAATCATGTCTCGTGCCAAAATCTGCAGGAGTATCCGCATGTTAGCTGGAAAACTTGGATTCTCCTTTCAGCTAGAAGGGTCTCCTGCAGATTTAGCCGGCTCGGGATGGGTGGGATTAATTCCCATCAATTTGTTATGCTCTCGATGTCTGTACTGCTGGTCAGCTGTGCCTGGAGTGCGGTATTTGTATTCTAATTTCTGTAATATTCTGTTTACTTAGCCTCTTCTCTTTTTCCCTCCCTTATTTGGTACAGAACTGTATATATTGTTGTTGTTTGGTGCAAGTTATGTATATAGTATATAAAAGTTAAATTGTTGTATTAATTGCTATTGTGGTTAATTGTTGTATTTTACATTATTTAATTAATGTGCACACAGTTTATTTAGCTTTTGTGTATCTGGTCTGAATTTTAGTAAGCAGTTAATTATAAATTGTTTGATTTCTTGTTGTTGGATTTAAATAGATTGTTTCAAGTTGTGTAAATATTCTCATTCTAATAGTATTGTTAGTTGGTAAAAGCGCTCCTCCCCAGCCCAAGCTGTAACTCATTCTCCACCAATAAAAGGCCACGTGGTTTTGAACTTTCAATCTGTCACGTTTTGATTTTCCTCACTCGATCAAAAACTTACTCAAACCTGTATTGGTCTCAGACAACTATACAGGCGTCACATCAAGCAGCTCGAAGCATTCCACATGCGTTGCCTCCACAACATCATGAAGATCCGCTGGCAAGACAAAGTGCCCAATCTTGAGGTCCTCCAGAGAGCCCAGATGACAAGCATCAAAATGATGATCATGAAGTCACAGCTACGTTGGACTGGTCATGTCAACCGCATGGATGCCAACAGAATTGCCCGCCAGTTTCTCTATGGTGAGCTCTCCCAGGCCATCCAGCATATAGGTCGTCCACGAAAACGTTACAAGGACACCATCAAAGCCAACGTGCAGTATAGCAGTATCAAACCCAGGGATTTCGAGACCGACACCGCCAGCGAACAGAAAACAGTAGCGGTGCAACAGTCAGAAATAACCTGCAACACCTTTGAGGAAGGGACCCGCCTGCCAGTGTCTTACCAAGAGGCACGCGAACGACGTCAAACAGAGCACCAGCACACACAACCCACTAACTGCAACTTTCCAATGCAACATCTGCAGCAAAAGGTGCACTTCTAGGGAATTTGGCTTATACACCATCAGAAGGGTACACAGGAGACCAACAATAGATGATTTGCTCAGATTTTGCATCATCTCGATCGATGGTACTATCAAGACCTCTTGTAAAACCACGTTGTATTTGTCCCAATTTTACCCATTGAACCTCAATGTCCTTTAACTTGTCTCATTCAAAAACTTTTTTCAACAGACCTGCATACTGGCAGAGGGCAAGAGCCCGGCAGCAGAGAGAAAACTGGACTCTCCTTCCCAGCCTGCAGCTGACTGCCCTTCCTCCTACTTCCCCCCCCGCCAGAGTCTCAATACCTCGCCTTGCTTCCTCTCCTAACCCTCTGTCGCCTCCTACAGTATGCTTAAAAAAAAAAAAAAAAAAAGCAGTGACCCAGATCCAAACTTTGCTTCCAGAAGTTACCTAGTTTCATAGAAAAAAACCCTGTTGCCTTGCATAGCTTTGGAATCACTATTTCAATGCTTTATTCATGTTTTCTTGGTCCCTCTTTAATCTTGGATTTCAGGTCTGTGTCTCCTTAGTAAGGTAGAGTTATTGTATGTGTCTGATCAGTGAATAATTATCTCTAAATAGTCAGATTAAGGTCAACAGAGCTATCAGTTTTGAAATTTATGGTTGGGCTATCAGAAAATCAAGTCTGTGAACATCTGCCAGGACTCATTTAATGCAGGTTGTTAAAGTTTAAAGTTACTGTTGTCCTTTTCACAGAAAAAGGATATTAAAATACTTAGTGAGTGTAAAATATTTTAACTTTAATTTTATATCTTCATTTGTGCAGAATAACTGATGAAGTCAAGTAAAAATGGCTTTAGACATATTTATAACTTTGCTTGTATACAGATCAAAAGCCAGTATTCAAAAGCACCTTCTCCCTTTTTACCTCATATTTCTGATTTAACAAATTTAATATACCTTGTTCATCTGAAGATTTTTTAGCTGTTGTTGCCATGTAAGGATAGTTTCTAATCGGCAAATCCAAATATTGATGTTCCCCACCAACACAGATTTCCCTACTCCTCTAATTAGTATACAGAGAGTAGAACTCAGATCCTGAAGAAGATCTTTGATTAAGCGTGGATTGTGTTGGTCTTCCAAAACTAGAAAAGAAGAATAAGAACTCTTGATTTGTTACATTTAACCCAAGTTATTGACATTTTCCTATCTAAACTAACTCAAACTGCAGCTGAGCAGTGGTTTCACTTCAAACTAAATGCCCTGATCCCACAATGGAATTTGCTCTGGCAGGTCCCATAGGTGCAGGATTTGATTCTTAAGACAATACTGCTATGAAGGCATCAGTGCAACACTTCATGCCATGTGTTAATAAAATTAATGCTGCATCTTAGTTATTCAAGTGGATTTCCTATTTTCAATAGATAGTATTAAATGTTTTCCATATACAGTGGTCACCTTTAAAAAAAACCCAACATTTTCCAATATCGATATGCAAGAACCCAGTTTTCTTATTATACATACCAGGAATAATTGCAGTTTCTTGCATACCTCTGTTGGGTAACTTGGCAAATTTGGACTAAAATGTTTTAGTTCATCATGCAAAGGAATTTTTAAAAAAAGACATTCACATGTATTCATGTTAATAAAAACAAGAATAGTTTTGTTCAGAACTAAGAAATTTTAGATTTGATAAAGAGTACAGAATAGTAAAAGAGAAACCATGAACTTCTGACCACGAAGGATAATCTCGGATATCACTTTATACATTTGTTTTGAATGATATTCTTCAATGTTAAGAAACTGGTTAAAAAATATATTAGATTTCCATGAATTAAATATGCCATTACCTTTGTTTTGTGACATAAGCAGTACATATAAAAATAATGAAACTAACTGAAAAGTCAGAAAAGCAACTCAGTCAATGGTAATGAACCCTGAACATACCCTTTCGTACAATTTTGTCCAAAATATTAAAGTAGTTCTTCTGTGCTGCACCACTCAGTGAGGTTAGCTGAGATTTTGCAATTAACTGCAACAACTAAAACAGAAAAAAAAATTAACATTAGAATGAAAGACTACAAAAAAATCAAGCATGCTTTAAATAGATATTCTTCTATGAAAGACTGTAGAATCACAGTTATGGCTTATGAAAAAACTTTAGTAGCTACAGTGCTAGGGAGAGAAAAAAGGATATAAATTAAAGAACACTGAAAGTATACATAAGGTTCTACTAACTACTTAAATAACCTCCCATTAGTAACTCATATTGAGACATACATTTTCAGTGTACTGTACAAATATTAATTCTGAGGTTCCTACCAAATAGACTTCAGAAAAAAATCCACATAGTCTAAGATTAGCAAAATATAGTTACATTTCTTGCAGCTCATGGGGTAATTCCTCTCTTCACCTTAGTTCTTAGAAAAGCTACCATGTACAAGAAAAGCTATCATGTAAAACTGCAAAGGGCACATAATTCAAAACTTGCTTTAAGGGTTATGTTTTCTGACAGAGCATGTACATTGATGGTCATATTTTTTCCCCTTTTAAATCTTAACATTCTGAATTTATTTTAAATTGCTATGCCATATTCAAAATTCCACAACAATCAAATTGAAGGACTGACTCTAAACAATGTTAACAGAAGCCATACAGCTGTCTGAAAGGCGCTACTGCTGTGCATCTAAGCGTTTTCTGCAACTCCATCATCGCAATATTCAGTTGCTCATGAGATGAATTACATTTGCCTAGTGAGGTCCACTGAACATCACTGAGTTGCATTACTTTAGATAGAATACCCAGGTGAAAAGCATTAACATAACTCAGTCACTATCCAACATTCAAATAGTTTTAAACAAGGCTCAGGGTTTGGTACACAGAAATCTCAGCTTGCACAGTCCCCTAGTAAAAAAAATTATATATACTTTAAACTTTTTACTGATGCTTCATCTCTGCTCTCTCATAGTCCATCATGGTCTTTGTTAGTTACAGGTATACAGCAGAAGGCCGCTGTCTTGGAGATTCATGGATGAAGATGTGGACTCTGATATATATGGGTACTCATTGAGAGATTTGAAGATCAGGTTTTGAATAAAAAATGGTAGTCAGTATACTGAGTGGAGCACGGGCACGACGAGCTCATCATGATGCATTCCACTCAAGAGGGAGCGGCCACATTCCTCACAAACTGGAGGCCTCTGCATTGCTTCCACCTTCAGCTCCAGGAACTGATAGCTGCAGTAATCCAATGATGAATGGTGTGCATATAATCGTATTACCGCACGTTATACAGTATTTGAATAGAAGCCAAAAATGGATATGAATATTCATAAATGAATATTAATTTGAGAAATTTGCAATAAATATTCTAAGAATTAACCCATCTCTTAAAACACACGTGAGTCTGGTGCTGATTTAGAGCACATGAAATGCAGATGGAGAACATTGCTTTTGACCTTAGTATACAGTTAGTATTTGAAGTTAATAATCAAAGCTACTGGCTGGTTTTCTCATGTCTACAAATCATGAAACTTGCTGTTATTTTTCTCCTATTACGGCTCAAATGATCTCCACCCCTCAGGCTAGGGAAAACTGTCGTCGGACCAGCCGGAATGCAGTTGCATGATAGCCCACAAAATTCCCTCTAAGGAACTCTCAATGATAGGTGGGCAGTGAGAAGAAAGTAGGGTGCCCAGATGTCCCAATTTTATAGGGACGGTTCCGATATGTGGGGCTTTTTCTTATATAGGCTCCTATTACTCCCACTCCCGTCTCGCTTTTTCACACTTGCTATCGAGTCTGCCTAGACAGAGGGTTGGGATTGGCCTGACAGGGGATGCTGCCAGAGATGATCAACGTCCTTCTGCACATGAAAGGAAGAAGGAAAGAAAGAAGGAACATTCAAGTTGTACTTGTAGCCTTCTCTTGTTTAGAAGCCGAAGAGAGTGCTATTTCCTGGACAAATAGATAGGCTACTCTGAGCCCTTAAGCGGTGTAAAGGAGCTTCAATTTAAATGCATGCAAGGGAACTCTTGGTGCAAAAGACACCACTAAAACCCATTACCACTGAGCTCTTCAGACTGCTCTGTTACAAAGAACAGAAGGTATGTCTAAGAAAAAAAATTGCTCTTTGTCACAATTAACATAAAATCACATTAAATGTAAGGTAGAAAATAAGAGAAGTTACATGTTGGGGCCTACATTAATGATAAATCAGAAATTGGAAATGGAAATGAGATACTCTAGAATTTCGATATTGGCACAAATAATTTATTTGCATAGTGAGAGCGATCAGAACAAAAACCTTATTCACAGCTGTAATCACTATATTAAAATGCTTTTACATATCAGATTTCTAGGTGTGTCGATTGAATTCATGCTCATCTCCTACCAATACCACAATGGGAAAACTGGGTAGTTTGCTACTCACACCACTGATTCTCTTAATTTCTCATACATTTTCTGTATTCATAATAAAAGAGCTATATGCATATAAAGAGCTTGTTTAGATAGACTTTTTCCTAAAGGAAAAAGGCAGAAGTTACAATTTCCAGCATTCACACGCTGACGTTTAACTAATGTGCACTCAGTGTGCTCAGCCTTTTTAATTTCATTACTTTAAAAAGGAGATCCAAGGTCAATTCTTTTTGACTACACTGTAGTTAAAGTCACATTATGAAAGAACTTTTTGAACTTGAGACTGGACAATTTCAGCAAAGCTCAATTAATCATTTTACAAGATCTAACACTTCAAAGGTGGTATTCCCGATCCCTTGAAAAGCCGTACGGACAGTTTTATTCTGTACTATATTACCTTTCTAATTGGTGTTAATAAGAGGGAAGCCCATTGCCATTTTGAAGGTGAACAAATGAATGCATTAAAGCTTTTAAAGTACGTTTAAAATACATTTTATTGTTCTGGACTATGGTGGGTTTTTTTGTTACTGTACAGTGTATTAAAGCATATTTTACAAATATAAGTGATTTTATAAGACTATTATAAACCCTCACTACAAAACTCTACTAAAATACTTGCTTGAGAAGTAGGGGGAACAGACTGCTAGGTTTGCTGGGGATTTTTAGTACAGATTAGGACTGTAGTTTTTGTACGGGGCTTTCATTTATGCTCCTGAAATATTAATCTCTAGCTTCCTCTCAGAGAAGATAAATTCCTACCAAAGGGGAGATGCATTATGTCATTAAGTAGGAATAAAAAAATAACAGACATAGAAAATACCCTTGTCATGGTATAATTCCCCACTCTGAACCTTAGCGTCCAAAAGATGGGGTACCAGCATGAATTCCTCTAAGCTTGATTACCAGCTTAGAACCTGTAGTGCTGCCACCAACCAGGAATTCCAGTGTCCAGCACAACTCCGGTCCCCAAAACCTTGCCCAGGGAACGCAAGACCCAGATCCTCTGGATCTTAACACAAGGAAAGTAAACCCTTTCCCACCGTTGCCCTTCCCAGGCTTCCCTCCTGGGTTACCCTGGAAGATTACTGTGATTCAAACTCCTTGAATCACAAAACACGAGAGGAAATTCACCTTCCTCCCTCCTTCTCTCTCCCCTCCCAGAATCTCCCTGAGAGAGAAAGTAATCCTAACACAGAGAGAAAATTGACCTCTCTCTCCCCCTTCCCTTCTTTCTCCCACCAAGTCCCTGATGGATCCAGACCCAGTCCCCTGGGGTCTCACCAGAATAAAAAACAATCAGGTTCGTAAACAAGAAAAGCTTTTATTAAGAGAGAAAACAGGAAAAATTATCTTTGTAAATTTAAGATGGATTAGGTACAGGGTTTTCAGCTATAGACACTAGGAATACCCTCCAGCCTAAATTACGTACAAATTAAAATCCTTTCAGCAAAAACAAATATTTAACTCCTTCAGCCAAATGCACAATTAAACTCTTCCAGCAAATGCACATTTGCAAATAAAGAAAACAAACATATAGCCTAACTCACTTATCTACCTAGTACTTACTATTTTAAACTTATAAGAGCCTGTATCGGAGATGGAGAGAAACCTGATTGCACGTCTGATCACTCTCAGAACCCAGAGAGAACAACCACCAAAAACTAACAGCACACACAAAAACTTCCCTCCCTCAAGATTTGAAAGTATCCTGTCCCCTGATTGGTCCTCTGGTCAGGTGACAGCCAGGCTTACTGAACTTGTTAACCCTTTACAGTCAAAAGAGATATAAAGTATTTTGTTCTATTAACTCCTACTGTCTGTTTATGACAACCCTTCTGGCACCTAAGAGGAAGGAAAAGGAGATCTAATGCCATTTCATGAAACACTAACTCAATTTAGATAAAATTGGAGCTGTGAGCAACTGATAATTGGGAACTATTTTATTTCAAGCAAATCCACATGAAGCCTTTGGACCTTGCTGCAGCACAGGGATCGGCAATCTTTGGCACATGGCCCATCAGGGTAAGCCCCCTGCGGGCTGGGCCTGTTTGTTTATCCGCTGCCTCTGCAGGTTTGGCTGATCGTTGCTCCTGTGGCCGCGGTCCACTGCTCCAGGCCAATGGGGGTTGCGGGAAGTGGCAGCCAGCATATCCCTTGGCCCGCGCTGCTTCCAGCAGCCCCCATTGGCCACAGCTTAATTACAGGCTATGTGAAAAAAGGATTTCTTTTTATTGGTTTTTTACTTCCCAAACTCTTACCTGAATTCAACGTTCCTCTGTTCTTATGTTAAGAGACTGCAAAAGCCTAGGTTCCCAATTACTTTTTCTGTGTTATTTATTTTATATACTTTTACCTTGGGTCACAAAAGGACAGGATCTCTCTGTATTCACCTGCTACATACTACAGCAATTATATGCACAAAATATGCATTATGAGGTATCATTTGAAAAATAATATCACAGTGGTCAATATCATCATATGTAAAGTTATGAATTCTCTCTGTGTGATGTTACTAGAATGTGTTTAAAACCAGGTGGTTTAGCCTGGGCCGAGGTAATAAACAGATTTGTCCTATAGACAAAGAAATGTGGGTTTACCTTAATTTACATATTAGCAGTAAACAAAGCCATCAAGCTAAACCAGCAGGGAATACCCCGAGACCGAACTTGAGAGATGGAGAATTAGCATGGCTCCTGCACCACAGAGAGACATAGGAGACTAAATCCCGAGGAGACCTTCCTGACTTTCAAGACAAAAAACAATACCTTTGGGAATGTAAGGGACAGATAGAGACTCCATCTTTACCTTACCTCGCAGGAGAAAAAGTAACCGAGCAGTCTGTGTTCTACGTGTTGGGACGTACTGCCTGCTCAAAGAATGACTAGTGAGAAAACTACCTTGAGCAAAGTCTGTAGCTTTTTAAGGTAGGTCTTAGCCATTAGAAAGCGTATTTTAACTTTGGTTTGTTTGTAACCTGTTCTACCTCCAATATCTTCAACTTTATATCACTTAACCCATGTCCTTTTGTTAATGAACTTGTTTTACTTTTAATCTAAACCAACCTAGTGCTGTATTTGAATTTAAGTGATTCTTAACTCCAGTTAAAGTGATAAGCTGTACTTTGGTCTCTTTAAAAGAGCATCCAACCTTATTATTTCTCTGCATGTGACAGAAGAGGGCTGGACACTTCAGGGCAGATGGTTGTGGGGAAATTTGGGACTGGAGATGGAAGCAGTAATGAGGACTGGTGAAGACCATGGGCTGCTGGGGTCAGTGTTGCACTAGGGCTGTACAGCATACAGACTCAGGGAACTACCTACATGCTTGTTTGCTAGCTATTGGTATCCGGGCTGTAAGCCATGGCAGGCAGTGACATAACCTCTCACTAGTCTGGGTGGAGCCCCCAAATGTTACACTCTCTTACTCATTTCCTTTCTAGAGTAAACAAACACAAACTTTTCAGTCACTCTTCCTATGAAAGTTTTTCCATGCCCTTGATTGTTCTTGGCATCTTTCTCTGAACCCTCTCTAGTTGTGCAATATCCTTTCTGAGATGGGGTGACTAACCTAAGTAACTTAGTAACTAGGGCTGTTGATTAATTGCAGTTAACTCATGCAATTAAGTTTTTTAATCATGATTAATCACAGTTTTGATCGCATTGTTAAACAATAGACTACCAATTTAAATGTATTAAATATTTTTGGATTTTTTCTACACTTTCAAATATATTGATTTCAGTTACAACACAGAATACAAAGTGTACAGTGCTCATTTTACATTATTTTTATTACAAATATTTGCACTGTGAAAATGATAAACAAAAGAAATAGTATTTTTCAATTCACCTCATACAACTACTGTAGTGCAATCTCTTTATCGTGAAAGCGCAATGTACAAATGTTTTTTTGGTTACATAACTGGACTCAAAAGCAAAAATTTAAAGCCTACAAGTCCACTCTGTCCTACTTCTCAGTCAGCCAATCACTAAGACAAACAAGTTTGCGTACATTTACAGGAGATAATACAACCCACTTCTTATTTTCTGGTGATATTATAAGTGAGAACAGACGTTCACATGGCACTTTTGTAGCCAGCACTGCAAGTTATTTGTGTGTCAGATATGCTAAACATTTGCATGTACCTTCATGTTTCGGCCATCATTCCAGAGGACATGCTTCCATGCTGATGACACTTGTCAAAAAAATGTGTTAATTAAATTTGTGACTTAACTCCTTCGGGGAGAACTGTACGTCTCTGGCTCTATTTTACCTGCATTCTGCCATAGATTTCTTATTAAAGTAGCGTCGGACAATGACTCAGCACACGTTCATTTTAAGAACGCTGCAGATTTGACAAAATGTGAGATTTCTAAAGATAGCTACAGCACTTGACCCAAAGTTTAAGAATCTGAAGTGCCTTCCAAAATCTGAGAGGGCTGAGGTGTGGAGCATGCTTTCGGAAGTCTTAAAAGCACAACACTCCAATGCAGACACTACAGAACCCAAACCACCAAAAGATAAAATCAATCTTCTGCTGGTGGCATCTGACTCAGATGATGAAAAATGAACATGCGTCAGTCCACACTGCTTTGGATTGTTATCGAGCAGAACCCATCATCCGCATGCATGAATGTCCTCTGGAATGATGATCGAATCATGAAGGGTCATATGAATCTTTAGCGCATCTGGCATGTAAATATCTTGGACGCCGGCTACAAAAGTGTCATGCAAACACTTATTCTCACTTTCAGGTGACAGTGAACAAGAAGCATTATCTCCTCCAAATGTAAACAAACATGTTTGAGCGATTGGCTGAACAAGAAATAGGACTGAGTGGATTTGTAGGCTCTAAAGTTTTACATTCTTTTATTTTTTGAATGCAGTTTTTTTGTACATAAGTCTACATTTATAAGTTCAACTTTCATGATAAAGAAATTGCACTACAGGACTTGTATCAAGTGAATTGAAAAATACTATTTCTTTTGCCTTTTACAGTGCAAATATTTGTAATCAAAAACAAATATAAAGTGAGCACTGTACACTTTATATTATATGTTATAATTGAAATGAATATACTTGAAAATGTAGTAAACACCCATAAATATTTAAATGGTATTTTATTACTGTTTAACAATGCAATTAATTGCACAAATTACTTTTTTTTAAAATAGCCTGACAGACCTATCAGTAACATTTGCAAAAGTTACTATCTCATTACTTGCTGCCATTTCCAGATAATTAATAAATGCATTAATCACGGAATCTAGAATGGAACCTTAAGATACCCTGCTGGGAACCTTCTGCCATGATAAAAATTGACCATTTCATTTTACATTTTTTGCTTTCTGTCTCCCAGCTAGTTTTTAATCCACAGCAATATGTTGCCTGTCACCCTGTGACTACTTCACTTCTTTAGTAGCCTCTTGTTTCGGACCTTGTCAACTGCTTTTTGGAAATCTGAAAAAAATGGTTATATACAAAAACTACATCAGAAATATTAAGGTTACAATCCAAGCACTCAGATTAAGAAATGCTGCAATTAAGGTTGACTGTGCCAACTTTTAATGTAATATTTTTGTATATAGTTTCCTAGATTTTTAACAAAGAAAACTGAAAAAAAAAATTATATCACATTGCATCATACTGATACCAGCATGGGTCAGTAGCAGGGCTGGAACCTTTAGATCCACAGCACAGGCCTCTAACAATTGAGCTAATGTAGTAAATTGATAGTAGTAGGCTGTCCTGTGTAGCTGTGGCAGGGTAGACTAGGTCCAGAGGCCCCCTGCTGGAGGACTGAGAGCACGGCATCACCCTGTCCCAGAATAGAGCAGTGAGAAGTCCTCCAGGCAGCCTAGAATTGTGTTTGCAGGCACTATCGGCCAAAAAAACGGGGCACGCACAAGAGGTAAGTGCTGACTCTGTTACATTATGGTACCAAAAGTGGGATCTTCAGACCGACTTTGTCTAAAGGGGGTCAGATCAGAATTAATTGTTTTACTGGGGCAAGCTTTTAATTATTTTATTGTGTGAGGCTAGAGCCAGAGCCAGCCATGGAAAACAGGCAAGATTTTAATTATTTATTGGGTAGGGCCAGAGGCTGAAAGGAGCCAGAGGCAGAGGTAGCCCAGGCGGAGTACAACCTGACTAACGGGGCATGAGCAAAGACTGAGTGGAAGAACCACCACCCCAACAAGTCTGTCTCGTGGTCTGCATCACCCTGTCCCAGAATAGAGCAGCGAGAAGTCCTCCAGGCAGTCTAGAGTGGCTGCAGAAGAGCATCCAATCATAGGGGCTGCTGGAGCGATCAATAAGGGGCCAGAAGGGACAGATAAAAGGCAAGCAGCAGAGCAAAGCCTGCAGTTGCTGTGTGGAGCTTGATGAGGGAGGACCAGGTGCCTGGCTGGTTAAACAAGAGCATCTCACTGCAGAGAGCTCACCACGAAGAACTGAGCACAGGATTGGCTGCCAAAGACCAGGTGCCTGGCTTGATGGATAGAGTAGCAGCATGACCATGAAAAGGTCAGTGTGGGCAGACTGAGCCCAAGACCTGGCCAGACCAGGCAAGAGTACTGAGATGGGCCCTGCAGGTCTGGCTGCAGACTGAACCCAGGGAGGGCTGCTGAAAAGGACACCAGCTGAGGGTACCGAGATGGGCCCCAGCTGGGTGGCTAAAGGAGGCAGTGCCTCTGGGAAGAAGCCTTAGAGCTACGACCCCATACCAGGGCTGAGAAAGAACTTGGACTGTACACACCGGAAGAGGGGAGAGGGGACAGCGTGTGTGGCTCAGCTGGAGGGCTGAGTTGCCGAACACCAGCCGAGAGAACTAGCAGCTGGGGTTGGTGCTTGCGAGAGGCAGGTGCCAGCTCATACCTAACAGAAAAAGGGGGCCATCCACAAGAGGTGGGTCCCTCCACCATGAAAAGAACTGTTTGCAGGCACTATCAGCCGGACAAAAAAGGGAGCATGCACGAGAGGCAAGTGCTGACCCCGTTACAGTACTGGAGAAGAACTGGGACACACACTTTGCCAGAGACTTTCAGAGATTTGTTGACAGAGGAACGGTAATACTAAGGAATCTTGTGTTCCATTCCAGGTTCTGGAGGGGAATGGGCACAGATCTTTGTGCCACTGTTCCACCCAACAAACCCGAATCCTCCTGAATCAGTCCCAGTCTTGTCTCTCCCCTTCAGCATACAGTTAAATTTTGGAAAAGCTATAAGACACTGAAAACAGGTTCTATAAATGGGAAGAACTATGTAACCTTAACTAAGGCAGATCTGGTTGCACTGCTTACAATGCCAACTAATTCTCATTTACTACTTTTGACATGTTGTTTGCAGAGACCCAGCTGCCTAGACTCTATTACAGGGTTAGGCAACCTATGGCATGTGTCCCGAAGGCAGCACGCAAGCTGATTTTTAGTGGGACTTCTGTTGCCCGGGTCCTGGCCATTGGTCCGGGGGGCTCCGCATTTTAATTTAAATTTTAAATGAAGCTTCTTAAACGTTTTAAAAACCTTATTTACTTTACATACAACAATAGTTTAGTTGTATATATTTATAGACTTATAGAAAGACACCTTCTAAAAACGATAAATGTATTACTGGCACACGAAACCTTAAATTAGAGAGTGTATAAATGAAGACTCAGCACACCACTTCTGAAAGGTTGCCGAGCCTTGCTCTATTATATCATGATCTGCCATGTGCTTTGTTAATCTTTTGCTAAATTATTGTTTCAACAATCTGACAGGTACATATGTAAGGCTTACTGGACTGTAAATTCACTGGATCAACCTCTAGACTTTTTTTTTTTTTAAGGCTTGCTACCTTCCAATCCTCTGAACAGCGGCTGTTTTTAATTACTGCATGTTTTTGTTAACAGCTCAGCTACCTCTATTTAGACTTCTTCAGAACTCTTGATTTACCATTTGGGCCTGGTAACTTACTGCTTTTTAAATTAACAATTTGCTCCAGCATCTATTCTGACACCTCTGAATATATCACCTTTATTACAAGAAAAGAGCAGGTCCTGGCTAAGAAGCTCTCCAGCACTCTCAGTGGTGAAGACTGAGGCAAAGAAATGTCCTTACTGTCCTTAATTGCCCCCTTCAACTATTGATGATTTAGTGGACACATTGAGTCTTGTGCAGGCTTCCTGCTTTTGATACACTTAAAAAAAAAAAAATTCCTCTTTTACCTTTAGCTGTTTGCTCTTTGAAATCCATTTTGGTCCTTCTAGTTCCATCTCTTATCGGCTACTGTAATTTATGCACCCATTTATTGGCTTTACTATGGTCAGGTTTCCAAGTTTTGAAGTATTTCTTTTGGCTCAAGTAGCCTTTTGTGCACTGTCATTTAGCCATATTTGTTTAAACACTCTTCGCTTCTCACAATAAATATTTTCTGAGACTGTTACTGTTTAAGTACCATCCCTACATTCACCAAGGATTTAAATTCCTCTTTTTTTTTTTTTAAACTTCAGGGCCTTTTTGACTAACCTTCTCATTTGACTAAAACCCCATTTTCTCAAGTTTAATGTCACTGTCACTTTATAGTACACTACCTGTCCCTTGGCTTTTGAATCTAGATACAGCGTGTTGCTTAAAACTAAGTTAAGGCTAGCCTCTCTTGTTGGATGCTCTAGGACAGATTGTTCTAAGAAGCAATCACTAAAGGTGTTGAGAAATTGTTTCTCTAAAAACTTTGCCTTGTTCTGTCATTTGTGAAATAGATGAAGACAAACATGGCAAGAACAGCTTCTCATTAAAGTCATTTTTGGAAGATGGACAGGCTAGAAGATTTTTAAAAATCTGCGTGCTGTTCCCAAAGAACAGGAAATAATACTAGTAGAAAGGCAATACCAGTTATCTCACGAAGTACCTGCCACTTATAAAGCATGTGGAGCAGCAAAGATTGACAGATTGGTGTAATGACACCCATAGCTAAGGTTGCTAACTTTTTAAGTATCGAAAACTAAACACCCTTGCCCCACCCCTATCCTGCTTCTTCTCCTGAGGCCCTGCTCACTCCTCACCCCTTCCCTCAGTCATTCGCTCTCCACCCCCTACTTTGCTCACTCCTCCCTCTCATGGGACTCACTTGGTGCCTGCAGAGTCAGGCTGGGAGGAGCTGACATGGAGCCTGCCCACCTGCAAAATGAGGGCACAACAGTGGTCGACTCCTAGAGCAAGAAGCTGGGGCGGGGTCAATCCCCATACTGAAGGGTTAGGGTTGGGGCAATCAGAGTATGTTGGGACAGAAAGGGGGAATGGACAGGATCCCCCCTCCCCCTGGGTGGCGGGACCTACCTCTTGGAACCTGGTCCAGAAACAAGCCAACACTCTGTAAGGCATCAGCAGCTGAGCAGAGAGGAAGCTTCTCTAGGGTGACCAGATGTCCCTATTTTATAAGGACAGTCCTGATATTTGGGGCTTTTTCTTCTATAGGCGCCTATTACTCCTCCTCCCCATCCCGATTTTTCACACTTGCTGTCTGGTCACCCTAAGCTCCTCCATGTGGCTCCAGTCACAGCAACTCCTCTTTCCCCCTCCTCCAGTGGCAGAGACCAGTAACTGGAGCCAAGTGGACTTTTAGCGCCCGGTCAGCACAACTGCCAGGTTCCCTTTTCGACTGGACATTCCTGTTGAAAACTAGACACTTGACAACCCTACTCATAGCATTAACACTTCATTGTTCTACAGAAAATTTCCTAATTATTAAAATTGCAATTGTGAAAATAAGTTAAACGATGTATTATAGTTTAATTTGCAGAATATTAATAGTGGGGGTCTTAATTTGCTGTTTTATTTTTTATAATGCAAAAAACTACTGAAGTTACCACCAATGCTTCTCTGAAAAGCCATCAGAAAAGAGTTATTGGCCTGTTTTCTTCCTTCTGCAGTCTGAGGAGTTTCACAGTATAATAAATCAGTTTTCAACACACAAAAATCAAAGTTTACTTCAGAACTTGGATTTTTTTATATTTTTAAATGCATATTTTTATGCAAACAGCTTATTTATGTAGTTGCAAATTGCCAGTGCATAATTATACCAGACAAACCAGCAAAACATTTATGAAATATATAATATAAACAGCTTACTTTGACCACATAATTGAACCTTCTGATGTCCTGAATTGCACTTGAAAAATCTAAGCGATTAAAAGCTTCTCCCAGTGTGCAATAGCCATGTCTCTTGAACAAGAAGAAAACATACTTTTAGAGTAAAGAAAAAACTGGTTCAGTTAAACATCACTAATGTTCTGATTCAAGAAAGCACTTAAGCATGTACTTAAAGTTAAACATATACCTAAGCACCCTCATGGAATTGGGATACTTTCCTGAATTTAGGCCAAGCATTCATTTGATTTCTTAGAGAGAAGATGAGGAAAAAACAACTGCTCCATTTTGAACTAAAAGGTATCTAAGTAATGCCACACATTAGTAAGTCCTTATCTTCATTACAGGTGAATACTCCTGGGACAATTCTGCACCAAAAATAAAAAATTCTGTGCACAATATTTTAAATTCTGCAAAATTCTGCATATTTTATTTGTCAAAATAACAAATTAATCACACCCGTTTCAATTATTTTGGTAATTTATTTAGAAATACCTGTTAGCAAGTATGTCTGTAACAACAGAGACAACAAAAAAGAGTCAGGAAATGTTTTTTGACAAATAGATTCCTTACTAGGCATATTATTACAGAACTTGATGTATCTTTGTTGACTGTTTGTGATGTTGTGCAGTCTATATGGTTTTATAAAAATTTAATAATAAGTGAATATAATGTAACCGAGATATGCTTCATGCAAAAGGTCTCTTGTAAGAAGGTATTGTTATAAAGCTTTCAGAGTAGCAGCCATGTAGTCTGTATCTGCAAAAAAAATGAGGAGTGCTTGTGGCACCTTAGAGAGTAACAAATTGATTTGAGCATAAGCTTTCACGGGCTACAGCTCACTTCATCAGATGCATGTACTGGAAAATACAGTAGGAAGATTATATATATATATGACACACACACAGAGAACATGAAACAATGGGTGTTACCATATACACTATAAGGAGAGTGATCAGTAAAGGTGAGCTATTATCAGCAGGAGAGAAAAAACTGTTTGTAGTGGTAATGAAAATGGCTCATTTCCAGCAACTTACAAGGAGATGTAAGGAACTGGGGGAGGTGGGGGGGGGAGAATAATCTACTGAGTGTGATCATCCTATTTGTATAAATGTATCACTCTTGTATCTGAAACTAGAAATATGAAATATAAAACTCTGAGGGCCTACTGTAATTATGTAAAGTGTGGGCCATTAATGGTGGTTTGGAATCTTGATGACTCCCATTAACTAGGACCATTGTCTGCAAATGTCTGTGTTTTACCTGTAAGTCTTCCTGTATACCTGTGTGCTGGCAAGTGGGTAATGAAGTCTTGCAGTGACAGGAGCTCATGTTACCTGAACTGGAATCCCTTTTTAACGTAGTGTCTTTCCATTGAGAAGGAGGGGGTGGAAAATCAGAGAGGGACAAAAGGATTCCTGCCTTATGCAAAAGATATATAAAGGGGTGGAAGAGAAAAAAAAGAGAGGCGCCATTATGAAGAATCCCCTAGCTACCACCTAAGCTGGAACAAGAGCTGTATCAAGGGAAGGAATTGTGCCCAGGCCTGGAAGGTGTCCAGTCTGAGAAAAAACTTACTGAAGCATCTCTGAGGGTGAGATTATCTGTATTCAGTTTGATTAGACATAGATTTGCACGTTTTATTTTATTTTGCTTGATGACTTACTTTGTTCTGTCTGTTACTACTTGGAACCACTTATATCCTACTTTCTGTATTTAATAAAATCACTTGTTACTTATTAACTCAGAGTATGTATTAATACCTGGGGGAGCAAACAACTGTGCATCTTTCTCTATCAGTGTTATAGAGGGCGAACAATTTATGAGTTTACCCTGCATAAGATTTATACATGGTAAAATGGATTTATTTGAGTTTAGACCCCATTGGGAGTTGGGCATCTGAGTGCTAAAGACAAGCACACTTCTGTGAGCTGTTTTCAGGTAAACCTGCAGCTTTGGGGCAAGTATTTCAGACTCTGGGTCTTTGTTGGAGCAGACGGGAGTGTTTGGCTCAGCAAGACAGGGTGCTGGAGTCTGGAACTGGCAGGGAAAACAGGAGCAGAGGTAGTCTTGGCACATCAGGTGGCAGCTCATAGGGGGTTTCTGTGGCACAACTCGTTGCACTATTATCTTCTATTTCAGTGAAATTAAATATTTCATTTAAACAAAGTCATTATACAAATGTACTGTAATGACCTGGCCTAAGGGGGTGCTAGCATCCTTAAGGACTGTCTTCATGTCCTGTCCAAGTTCAAACCTGTGTATGTATTGTAAGGTTTTATGGTCATGCCACTGTAGCAGGAGAGGCGTTGGTGAGTTAGTGGTAGTTCAGTTGTAAGACAGTGGTAGTTAGCATGGGGAAATGGAGAACCTGGGCAGAGTGTGTGTTGGGGTGAGTGTGCACGTGGGCTGGGTCGTGTACATGGTTCATCAGCCAATACCCTTTTGTCTCTGAAGGTGGTATGCTCACCCTGTGCCAGGCATGCGCAGGACTGCTGGAGAGGTACAGTGATAAGTGGGAGTGGAGGCAGCGGGTTCACGCTCATGTGCGAGTAAAGACATTATGTGTGTACGTAACTAATACAACTGAAACACACAAAACTGGAAAATGAAAACAATTTGGTGGAAATCGCAAATTCTGCATGAAAAATAAAGTTCCATGAGGAACATTAATTCTGCGCAAATTCTGCATTTGCAGCGGTGCACAATTTTATCAGGAACCATGGGGTAAGTAAACATGTGCTTGTAAGTGCCTGGTAGCCTGCCTCACTACTACACCTCTGTTGTAGATATCAGTACACTGCTGTCACATCTTATGTCTGTACTGGCATTGTATGTGGCAGTGACAAGCAATAGAGTTATCTTGGCTTGTATCTTGATTAATTGTGTCACTGTGCTTACATTTGCAGGGTGCTGTAGGACAACTTTCTGTTTGCTCTTAGGATTGTGGGAGGAAATAGTTAAGGCCCACAGAATTCACTTACTGGCAGTAACCAAGCTGATGTAGTAGTGTGCCGTTTGGCTCTCTAATCACCAGGGAACTACTGCTTTTTATTCATGCAATGTTTTGTTTTTACGTCTCTACACTAGCTGTTAGATGTGGACAGGGACTTAGGAGGCTGTTTTGGGGCTAGAGGAGATTGAGGTAGCAGCTTGCAGTCAGAAGTAGCATCAAAGCAATTGAACAAGGCCAAGTGGACATGGAGGTATGGACTGAGATGATTCTGTTTTTAAATGGCAGATAACCCCTACTTCTGGGTAGGAACACAAGCACACAAATGTGTTCTGGTGGGAGCACATGATGGTGGAAACATGGGATGAACAGTCATGAGTAAGCTGTGAGGCGGTCATGGATTCCATGACTGTGACTTCTGAAGCAGCAGTTTGAGTGTGTGGGAGGGGGCTCAGGGTTAGAGGGTGGAGGTGGGTGCAGGGCTCCCCAGCTCCCACTGGCATGGCCCTACAGCTCCTAGGCAGAGAGATAAGGGGGCTCTGCGTGCTGCCCACACCCACAGGACCTGCCCCCGCAGCTCCCATTGGCTGCAGTTTCTGGCCAATGGGAGCTGCACAGCCAGTACTTGTGGTGGGAGCAGTGCTCTGATACCCTTGCTCTCTTCACTGCCTAGGAGCTGCACAGACACATGGAGCTGGGTAGGGAGCCTGCCAGCCCCACTAATCTTCCCCTCGCAGCATCACATGGCCTGCCCCCTCCCACCTAACACTATAATTTCTCTAGTGCTGGACTCCTGTAACAGGGTCAGCATCATCCTTGACTTCTACTAAAAATATCCATGATGAAAATGTAGCCCTAGCCATGAGCCCAAAACTTTCACAGACTGCTGCTTCTGGGTAGGAACACAAGCACATTATGACGGAAACATGGGATGACTAGCCATGACCCCAGAACTTTCACATGAAGAAACAGACATTCATGGAACAGAGTAAGGTGATTCCCTGGCACTTAAGAGACAGAGCACCCAGATGTGAGAACAAATAATATTTAGAAGAGCATTTCTATTGCCCTGTGTAAACTGCCAACTTCAGACTGTTGCAGATCTGTTGGCAATCAGATAAAATGCCGACTTCTCCCCTACTTCTTCGGTGTGGACATCCTCTAACACACTGTGCTCTTCCTGGGATGTTTAAGGGAACAGCTCTTGTGAGTCAGAGACAAGCTTGTGGACCTGACTAAAGCCATCCTCCTTTGCCTCTTCCTCTTCTTGCTGGTGGGCTAGTGTTACATCTCCATGGACATTCAAATTCTGAAACTACACCCCTTCTAGCTCCACAAATGAGTCCAGGCTGAAACGGGTCTACGTGCTCCTCACAGGGCTGCTCAGAACACAGTCCATTTCATTGTAAAATGAACATGTTGCTGGGGCACTAACACACTTCTTTTTTCTCGTCTTCCAATAGCTCACCTCGAGCCCCTTTATTCTCTCTCTGCACTGCTGTTTGGTCTGCTCAATCCCATGATCAGTCAGCAGCTCCTCAGATATACCTTTTGTACAGTCTGACACTCCTTTGTATAGTTGAAGATGTGGGTTCGGTTTACTTCAGTCCAAAGCTGCACCAAGATTCTGGTGCGTTTGTAAGGCCAGAAGGCTGCATACCAATACATATGCTTCTTAGGGGCCACTATTCTGCTGTTTCAAAACACGGGGATAAGATAGCTGGGGAAACTGCAAGCAGAGTGGGACTATGCACATTCTTGAGCAGAGGGAATAAAGGTAGACCATTTCTGGTCAGGGCTCAGGGAGATGGCAAGGTAGAACACATGAATAGGTACCCAACAGGCTTATCAGAATTAATTTATGTACCATGGTATCTCAATTGTTGAGCAGCTACAGATACCTTTGTTTTAACTATGTTGACCTTGTGGTAGCAACATGTGTTAAAAGCTACCCTGTGGTCTGCCCTATTGTTCAGAGCGTGAGGACTGCCCCACTGTAAGACTGTCTGAAAGCATACTGTGTTGGGGGGGACCGGACAACTCAGGGTTGATCATGAGGATAGCATGCAATGATGATAAAGCTTAAGATGTGTACTTAAACACCACATGTAATCAGGCAGTAAATAAGGACTGCAAGACAGCTTAGGACACTTACTTCTCTGGTGCTTTCTTTGTGAACATAGATCCATTTTTCACTATAAAAACCTAAAAACAAATAAATTAATGTAACAATTTTAACTTTCAGCACACTGGGTAATATTTATTACATAAAAAGTTACACAGAGGTATCATTCTTGATAAAACTCTGCAAATGAGGTTTTGTTTTTTTTTTAAGATATTAAAACGAAGGCTACTTACAAAAGTTTGAAACAGCTGATGGATAAACAATTTCAAAAGTCCCTAAGTCATGTAGGCACTTATGTGGTATAAACATTTTTGTAGTAAATTACACATACAAAAAACTAAACAAAAAGAAAATTATTTAGGTTGCAAAGCCAAGCAGTCAAAAGTAAGAAAACTCCAGATTTTAGGCTGCATCAGCAACCTATATTCTGCCCTCTTGTGAGTACATATTAGGATACAGTTTTAGTTACATGATCATATATTTTACACAGAGCCCCACCCTCATTCTGTGCACATACTCTGCTGTCTCCCCAAAACTAGTCTTTGTCCCAGGGTTCCCCCGTGCTGTCTCCTCAATCCCACGCAGTTTGTGCCCCCTCTTCAGTGTTCTGTATGCCCCTTTCTGTCCCTCTATGCTCTGTCTCTTCTAGGATTGTGGATCACTGTATCCCCCCCAGTATTTTTTAAACCATTAAGTACCCTAGATGCTGTGATTAAAAGTAAAGGGGGGCAAAAAAAAAGAAAAAAAAATCAATAAAAATTCATTTTCCAAGAGCTGTTTCACTACTGACAAGTTGAATTAAAATTACATAAGAAGATTAACACACACTTATAAAGGCAGTAACTAAAAAGTAAGTTTACATATTCAGAAGAACCTCAGTTTAAAGAAAAACTTCCCCAGAAAAAGAAAACAAAAGCAGCATCAGTAGACTGATTATTAAAGTGATATCACAATTCACGAATGTAATTTCATAGGATCATCAAGATCTTATGCTCGCTGATTAATGATAGAGTAGTTCAGAAAAGCTGTATTATTTATATATGCGTTATTAATACTGAGTTTTTGTAGAAGCAATACTAATAAGGACTGGTGAATTATGCCCTTATGAGTAAACTTTATAGAAATATTTAAATACTTCAAAGTTCTGAAACATCCTCCAAACTAGAGCTAAAAGCAATCCAGTCTTACATTGTGATTTTGTGTTATTCCAAAAATGTTCTTTTTTCCTTTTCTTGGCTGCAAATTCACAATCTTCAGTTCTGTATATTTCTTCTTCTTCATCATCAGTTAAGATGCTGAAATAAACACACAGTTAATTAAAGAACCATCTAATGATAAGTATTTAACTATAGAGGGCTTGCACCTCACTCTGCCAATTGGAAATTCACAATTTAAAGAGATTATGATGTCAGGGACCTTAGCAGAGAAATTGTCATGTTCAGCAGCTCCTGTCTCATTTTCATAATCGTGTAGTATCCTTGTTTCAAATAAATAGCAGCTTCCATAGGAACTTCATATTATAGACATATTTAAAACCTTAAAAAGTGTAATTTAGGAGGAGGAACTAATGAGGAGCCAGCACTATATGATCAAACACGTTTCCTCAAACTGCTATTGTATGTCCATAGATCACCACTGGCTGATGGACCACAGTCTGGAAACCACTGCAGTCAAGGTTCTCAGATTCCAAGGACAGAAAGGACCACTGTGATCATCTAGTTTGCCCTCCTGTATAACACAGCTCATAGAAATTCACGAAGTAATTCATAGAGCATCCAATCTTGATTTAAAAATTGTTTGTGATGGAGAACACCTCATGACTCTTGGGGAAACTGCTTCAATGATTAATTACCCTCACTGTTAATAAAGTATAGCTTATATTCAGTCTGAATTTTTTTAGTTTCAACTTCTGGCCATTAAAATAAGGTCATACCTTTCTCTGTTAGACTGAAGAGCCCATTAGTAAATATTTGTTCCCCATGTAGGTAAATTGTAATCAAGTCACCCCTTCTTGTTCTCCTTGTTAAGCTACATTCGGTCTACCGCTATAAAGCATGTTTTCTAATTCTTTAATCTTTCTTGTGGCTTTTCTTTGAAATCTCTCCAATTTATCAACATCTTTCTTGAATTGTAGGTACCTGAACTGGACACAGTATTCCAGCAGTGGTTGTACCAACGCTAAAGAGAGAGGTAAAATAACTTCTCTACTCCTACTTGAGATACCCATTTATGGAACCAAGGATTGCATTAGCCATAGCATTGCACTGGGAGTTTATGTTTAGCTGATTATCCACCATGACCTCCAAATCTTTTTCAGAGTCACTCCCTTCCCAGGATAGAGTCCCCTGTCCTGAATGCATGGCCTACATTCTTTGTTCCTAGATGTAGGCATTTACTTTTAGCCATATTAAAACATTGTTTTATTGCACCCAGATTACCAAGTGATCCAGATTGCTCTGTGTAGGGTATCTGTCATCTTCATTATTTGCCATTTCCACAATCTGGGTCATCTGCAAACTTTATCCATGATGATTTAATGTTTTCTTCCAGGTCATTAATAAAAATGTTAAGCAGCATATAGTAAAAAACCAATCTCAACACCCCACCATTTAAAACTACATTCTGACACCTATGAGTTAGTCAGTTTTTAATCTATTTAATGTGTGCCAACTTAATTTTAATTTGTTCTAGCTTTTTAAGTCACAATATCATGCGGTACCAAATCAAATGACTTAGAGAAATTGAAGTATATTACAATTAATACACTATTTCCTTTATCAACCAAGCTTCTATGATCCTCAGGAAAAAAAAAAAAAAAAAAGGTAACAAGTAAAGACAATCTGTTTTTTCATAAACACATATTGATGGGCATTAATTATATTATTCTCCTTTATTTCTTAACTGAGTCTCTCATCAGCCACCTCATTATCTTGATTGGGATCGATGTCATACTGACAGGCTTATAAATTACCTGGGTCATCCCATTTACCCTTTTTAAACATTAGCACAAAATTAGCTTCCTTCAGTCTTCTGGAACTTCCCTGGTGTTCCAAGACTTAGTGAAGGCAACATTAAAATCCAGTAAGCTCCTCAGCCCGCTCTTTTAAAACTCTTGGGACACAAGTTACCAGACTTGCCATTTTAAAAATGTCTAATTTTGGCAGCTGCTGTTTAACATCCTGCTGAAATACTAGTGGAATGGAAAGAGTGATATCATATGATTACATAATCTGTATCCCCCTCCAAATATAGAAGAGAAATTTGTATTGACCCTTTCAGCCTTTTCTGCATTACTATTGATAATTCTATGACTTCCATATAGTAATAGACCAAAATAGAAAGCTAGTCAGGCTCAACGGGTAGTGATCAACGGCTCAATGTCTAGTTGGCAGCCGGCATCAAGCGGAGTGTCCCAGCGGTCAGGCCTGGGGCCAGTTTTGTTCAACTTCTTTATTAACGATCTAGATGATGGGATGAATTGCACCCTCAGCAAGTTCGCAGATGACACTAGGGATGGAAGAATCCCATGCACCGCTATAGGCTGGGGACTGACAGGCTAAGCAGCATTTCTGTATAAAAGAACCTGGGGATTACAGTGGATGTGGTGGAATCTCCATCCTTAGAGGTTTTCAAGGCCTGGCTGGGATGATTTAGTTGGTGTTGGACTAGATGACCTCCTGAGGTCTCTTCTGACCCTAATCTTCTATCGTTCTATGAATACCAATGTTAGGATTCTTTTTATTTCTAATATACTTAAACTCCTTCTTATTGTTTTTAACTCTATCGGCCATAGATATCACTGTGTCCATTTGCTTCCTTTATCAATTTTTTACAGTTTCTACTCTCTCATTACTATCAACTTCTCTTTTCTTCTATTCATATATATTATTTTGAGGAAGGCTAGTAACAAACTTTAGCACTCTAAGGGAACATGATCTCTTGCAGCAAAAAATGACAAGAATGTTTCTTCCATTTACTAAGTGCCACAGAAATACAGTATACGACTGAAACACCATTGCTACAGTTGAAGGAAGCTTTCAATGAGGTATTTGTAGTAGCAGAGATTATCTGACTAGGATCACAACGTTAGTTGTTTTAGGCTGTCACTACAATATTGAGGAAAATGCTATTGTACTGGAGATTTTGGGGGGTAGGGTCGGATGGGGTTGGAGCATTCTAATTGCAAAGTGTCATCATTATCCTCAACAATGTATGTCTGCACTGATATGTTCCTATGAAGTAAACAAAAAAGGAGAATAATTTTTTTAAATACCATGCTTGTTTGAAGTGGGAAATTAATTTTAGTGAAGTATTTTGCCTTTCACATAGTAACTCTGTGTGTGTGTGTGTGTGTGTGTGTGTAAACAGTAAAATAACAGTAATATGGAAACATGTACTGTAATGGACCTTAAAGTCTAATCTTGAATAGTAATTCACTACACAGTTAAGCTTCCCTGCCAAACAAAAATTGTTGAAGTGTTTGGTAACAACTAAAGCAAGTTTTATATCCCCCAAAATCCTGGATTACTTTTATCTTCTCTACAATTAATGAAAGAACTGTCAATAGGGTGTTGGGAGAAAACACTGTAGACCTTAGAAAACACTGTAGAGCTGAATTTTTCCAAATTGATTTTTCAACTAATTTTTTACAAAAAAAGTTGTATCTGCTCTGCTAAATGCAAAGAATAAAATGCTAATACAAAGTATAGAGGTTTGTAACACAATGCACATTTTTATGCCTTGATCTAAGTGCTTCATCCACTATTTGAATACATTTTAACACAAATTACAACACATATCTATTGTGCCAAATTGTGATTTATTTTAAAGCAAAGGTGTTACAATTATGTCTAAGACACAGAAAACTTAACAAGACAGTGATACAATTCCCCCAAAACAAAGATTTAGAGTTATTTTGCAGAAGGGAAATTTCTGACTGAAGGGTATTTTTTATAAGACTATTGCTTAAGAAAAACCAGTAGTTGTTTTTACCTTTTAAGGTAGTAAATCCTTCTTGGAGAGTGATCAAATGAGAGACGCAATACATATCAGATAACTTTCAACTTTAAAAGCAGCAATTCAGACCAAGTGCAGAATTTATTGCCCAATTTATTTAATTACCTACTTATTTTACAGCCAATAATGTTGAACAGTAAATCACATGAGACTGTTTCAGTCAGTCATTCAAGAGAAGAAACTGGAAATGTATTATTATGCATTAATGTCAAAACACAAATAAAAAACCCCATAGTTTAAGTTATGCAAGTAAGGGAGTAAAGCTATTTACAAATAAATGGATTTAATAAAATAGCTACCTTATTGATAAACATTTTAATACCCATCACTGATTTGGCTGAGTTCCCCCAGCTGGACACTTGCCAGACTGCTGTGAGGAGATCCAATCCTGAATCCCACTTACCCCTAGCTAGATGGTGTTCAGTAGATCTTAGGCACTGTCCCAGGCTTTGCGCCTCTAGGCACTCACTCCAGGAGCAGACCTCATGTCTGACACCACTTTTTGTAGTGGAAATCCTGCAGTCCAATTGCCTAAGGCCCTGCAACTAGTGATGTCTTCCCCAGCTTTCTGAGTGTTCCTCAGAATCTCACTAAAGGTGGAAACCTTCTGTTTGCAGTTCACCTCTTAGGGTTACAAAATAATGAAAGCAAACAGAGAGACAGACTTTGTACGAGATTATCAAATATCATCACTCTTCACTTATGTAGCACAAAAAATATACAGATCTATAAAAAACACAAACAAAGTAACACGCCTGTGTGCTTTTCCCTACTTCAACTTCCTTGCCATTCTTGAGATTTGTTTGGCTTAGCCAGAGCTTTCTGCAGTGTCTCGGATCCTTTTCCTGCAGCTCCTGGGTCTCTTCAAAATCATGGAGCATTCCTAGGTCAGCTAGTTTGACTGCTTTTGCAAATGCACACAACCCTCCCACAAAAGCATGCCAATTTCTTCCCATCTCCTGCCCAAAGTTGTCTGTCTCAGTTAATCTCTGAGTTTACATGTCCCACCACCAACACCTGGTTCCTTGTTGTAATTGTTTGAAAGAAGAAAATTCCCACTTCTCCAACCCCCTGCAGAGAAACACAATCAAACTGGTTCTCCTGGGCTTCAGCCAACCCACTGTGCCAAAGTGCTTCTACCTGAATAGGTGACCATTAAAGACTAACAATCCACCACTGTATGTAGTCTGGGAGAGACACGCTACAGCTGTCACCAAATGGTGTATTTCATATATGTAGAGAGTCATTTAATAGTACATCATCTTCATAACTACCACTACAATTCACAAGTTCTACATAAACAGATTCCCCAAACTGTCACAACATATATATAGTCCAGTGATAAAAGGGTGACCCAAGAAGATTATCTGAAGAACTATTTTAGAAGCTGTGATCATGCTGTTTTGCAATGATTTTATATACTTGATATATTCTTGAGAAGCAAAAAATTAGAGTCCCTCCTGCTCCCATTCCTCTTTATCACATTTATTTAAAAAACAAAACAAAAAACCATACTCACCTGTACATTAAAAACGCAAAGTTTTTTAAAGCTAGGAGAAAACTCCCTAACACAACATAAAGTCAAAGCAGTTTCTTTAAAGTAAAGGCTTTGCTTTCCAGGTCAGCAGATAACTAGAGGAAACAGCAATGCTAACCATACAAAGATAAGCATGAGTGCTTACTTTTCAAAAACACGGATAACTAAGATTGTCTTCACTGTGAAGGCAGCCAACCTTGTGCAGATAAGCAGAATCGCTGAAGCTATAGGACACTGAAGCTCAACAATAAGTAAAATTGCTTTATTTCCCCAGCCAGCATCATTCTTTGACAGAAAAAGTGTATACAAGCCTTATATCACTCATGAGTATTTACTTTTATTAAAACAGCTGAGTTTGCCATATGAATCTATTTTTCATTGTCAGTTTAGATTTAAGAAGCATCAGCAATAGCCTAGATGTTGTAAATCACCAGGGCAAGTAAAAGTGCATTTGAAAACAACCCACACCTAGGAATTAAATGGCAAAAATTAAAATACATCAATCCATTGTTATTTGTTGATACTAGTTAAATCCAGATTGAGTGTTAAACTACCTTTTATCAAAGTGACGTTACTCAGGGTACTGGAAGCTTTCAGATGAAGATCTTTTTAACACCAGAAATATTGTCCTATTCAGCAAAAACTATGGTTTAGCTTTTGCCCTGCAGAAATTCAAGTCACAGAAACAGACTCTTCTAGACTTTCAGAGCTGAACTAAGAGTCCCATTTAAACTGAAAGCGAGATTTTGGGCTCTAATCCTGCAATTTGCTCTGGCAGACAAACCCCTGTGCTTCTGAAAAATTCTACTTCTTCAAATTCTAAATATAAAGTACAAATGAGTTTCTTGGTAAGTGGGGAGCCCATAAACCTACAAATAGTGTAGCATGTCAAAATGTCAGAACATGAGCTTGTTTCACAGAGTCATAATATAGTAACAGTGCTCTCATAGGACTTTGCATAAAGCTATGTTAAGAAGTAATTAAAGCTTTAGAAATACTTGACAGGCCCATTCAAAACCACATAAATCACCCCACTAGTGCAGCATGCTTCTTTCAGATCACAGTGACAAACAGCAAATGGTCTGTAAGTGAGTGAACCAGATCTTGTTAGCTGCAACTGAACACAGTATGAGAGAATGGTATGTTAACTGCAACACACAGACTAGAGATACCTCACAAAGAGAGCGTACTTGTTACAGCAAATTTATTTTGTGCTGCAGTAGTTTTAACCGAGACCAGGACCAAATCTACAGATGCCTTTCTAATACCACAACCCTTCTTTTGTTGACAAGACTCCTAACTAACTGCAAACTATTTCCTGCAGAGCAAAAACCAGTGCTTTTTTCTTTTTTTAAATGGCCTAATGGTAAGATGCTTTGTCAAGGCTGATTCCCCACTCTGGCACTTCGAGTGCAGAAGGTGGGGCCTGCAAGGATTCTAAACATTAATACTAACCACTCCAGGCTTGTATTAAACTCTCAAGGTCACAGCTTCTCTCTGACCTTGGATGGGTAGATGCTGCCACCACCCAAGAGCAAAAAACCCCCTTTAGACCCAGGAAGGTGCATTTGGGAATCCCTCTGAGTGGGGTACCCTCAAGCCTTTTCACCCCCAACCCAGGGAAGGGCTGAGAAGTAAAAAGGAAGTCAGCTGTTGCCACCAGCTAATTAAACAACATATGCACAAACCTCTTAGGATACAAAAACCCCAATCCTGTTCTTAAAAAGGTAAATTTTATTAAAAACAAAAAGAAAATACATCTGGAACTTAGGTTATTGTTAGATTTAAAAAGAGCAAATACACCTCTACCCCGATGTCATAAACAGATAAGAAAAGTTAATAGCACAGAAGTACTTTATATCTCTTTGACTATAAAGGGTTAACAAGTTCAGTAGGCCCGGCTGTCACCTGACCGGAGAACCAATCAGGGGACAGGATACTTTCAAATCTTGAGGGAGGGAAGTTTCTGTGTGT
>NC_133771.1:40777817-40795515 GCF_003597395.2 Chelonoidis abingdonii | reverse complement strand
GGGGGTACCCAGGCAAGGTTTTGGGGGGACCAGAGTGTACCAGGCACTGGAATTCCTGGTTGGTGGCAGTGCTACAGGTTCTAAGCTGGTGATTAAGCTTAGAGGAATTCATGCTGGTACCCCATCTTTTGGACGCTAAGGTTCAGAGTGGGGAATTATACCATGACACCCGATATAACACAAATTTGGATATAATGCGGTAATGCAGTGCCCCAGGGGAGGCAGGGCTGCACACTCCAGTGGATCAAAGCAAGTTCGATATAATGCGGTTTCACCTATAACGTGGTAAAATTTTTTGGCTCCTGAGGACAGCGTTATATCGAGGTAGAGGTGTATAATAATCAACCATCAAGAATGGTTTTCTTGAGGTCCAGCTTAATGGTTACAAGCAAAACAAAAGCATTTGGGGGTTAGTACAGAGGAGTCCATAAGCCTTACAGAAATAAAAGAGAAACCTAATCGCATCTTTCTAGACATTTCCTGATCTACTTACGTATCTGGGGGTTCAAACTGAATAGTTCTAGGTATGATCTGGTGAATTTCATACCTGGTTTACTGCTTTTTACAGCATAGATTCAGCCTTCTTTCTGCTCTGTTCCCTCTCTCCAGAGAACAGACAGACAGACAGACAAAGAGAAGGTTCTTTCCCAATTTGAAAAAGTTCTAGCCCTCCCATTAGCTCTCTTGGTCAGGTGCCCACTCTCTTCCTTTTACCTATGTTTTTTTTTTTTTAACCCTTTACAAGTAAAGCAAGTAGAGAATAGCTACTTACAGGATTTTGTAGCTAACTGGTTGGCTTGGTGTCCATCAAAGGGAGCTCTCCCTCCATCCCTTCATTTATCACAGGCTTTAAGTGACAAAGGAAGAAACCCTTTCTTTATTAGCCCATCTCTACTGACATACCAGCCCTTTTATTTTTATCTGTAAGACATATGTAAGAGTCGCATTCAATGTAATGGTAAAGTTCTTCTATCTGGGAAATAGTCACACAGCTCCCACTGTTCAGCCATTCTGCACTGTCCACAGGACTGCATGGTTTTCTCCAAAATTCCTCTTCCAGGAAAAAAAAAAAATTCTCAAGCAATGATATGCCTTTAGGAGGAATTTGCAGAGACAAACTGCAATAGACATGTCAATGTTCAACCAAACAGCTAGTTTTATATTACATGTTTAAGTGCATTTTATAAGTTCAAGGTGCCTCATTCTGGCTGCTAAGCAAAACAGGCGCCTAGTTGTTTCTTTCTCAGAATGAAGTCTTTGCAACCTACAATAGCGTTTTCGGAGGAAAGGCAGCAAAGCACAATCTGAAAGACTGTCTCCATGAAAGACAGTCACCTGCATCAACTGTAGAAGTGCTTGAACGGTTCCCTGTAATTTCTTCACTGCTAGAAAATTAATCTCTGCACCATATGGCTCTGGACTCCAAGATTAATAGGACTTTAGGATAGAATAGGTAAGCATTTCTTTCTATGGATATTCCAGTCATGTGGCAGGGAAGTTTCACTCCTGGCTCTATGAAGAGAAACTTTCCTAAAAGGATGAAATTTTGGCTGAGAAGACCATCTAAACTGGAACTTCAGATTTTTCACAGTATGGACCAGATTTTAGTAAAGAGTGCCTGCATTTGTAAACCTTGTGGCAACTACAGCAGTCAGTCAGGCGAAAGAATATTTCTGTGATTTTCACTATTATTTTAGAGAAAAAAGTTTTGTCACTAATTTCCATCCCTAATAGTAGTACCCTGTTCATCAAACTAAAGTGGTACTGTCTCCATCAGCACACTCATTTCTAAATACTTCAGTGTCTTGGACATGATGGACACAATTTCATGCCCCTTACTCACACCAACCAGCAAAAAGGCTGCAAAATTGGAGCCTCTATTTTTCCATTCCAGTTTAAATGTATTTAAATTTATATCCAACAATTTAAGGTTTCTGCATAATGCTGTTTATTTACAGTTAAATGGCTGTTTGCTCCAGACTACAGTTTTCATTAGGTACTGTTTTTTAGCCAGTTTACAACTGAATTACCTGAGGCAAGAGATGTTTAGCCAAGTCACCGACCAGTCCCTCAGTTTCCAAGAGAACCCCATGCCCCAATCATTAGATAATTATTCTCCTTTAATTGAACATTATGAATAAGTGCCAGAAGTGTCCCACATTATTTACAGAACAGGATCAAATAAAAGACAAAACTGAATTATTTTCCCCAAATTAACAACGTAAGAATGGCCTTCTGGGTCAGACCAGTGGTCCATCTAGTCTGGTATCCTGTCTTCTGACAAGTGGCTGGGACCAGATACTTCAGAGGGAATGAACAGAACAGGGTAATTATCGAGTGATCCATCCTTTATTGTCAAGCCCCAGCTTCTGGCAGTCAGAAGTACAGAAACTTATTCGTTAATAAATTTTTATGCTAAAAAAGCATTGTGTTTAACTTCCCCAGCGTCATTAAAAAACTGAATCAAAAGTATCAATGCCTACCCCTTACCTCAAACATAACAAGAATACCAGCAACGGTACAACAATTTTCAGTCAGTTAAATTCAAGCTCTCTCTATATAACAAACAAAACTGAACTGAATGTAAAAAATGAATAAACCTCATTCACTTTATCAAACTTCATAAAGCAAGTTAAGCAACGTCACTCACCCCCATTCACTTCCATTCCTCTCCCAATGATGGATTTTAGAGAGAGGGAAATAGCATCACAATTGCCTTTTACAGCAATTTAAGCCTAAGGAAATAGTCCATTACTATTACATAGCAACTGTCCTTGAAAGACTGTGGTTGAATTTTATATATAAAAGCCAACAAAAGTTCTCATTTGAAACTGATGTTCCCCAAAGCCAGCAAACATCCAAGTACTATCATTAGCGATACTGCAGATTTTAAAAAAATTTTTTTTTGGTAAATCCACTTTTGGAGAATCAACTTGTTTTTATAGGCTTGTTAGAAACCTGTCTAAAATGAGTTTAGCTCTTGTCTACCCACTTTCACAGACTGAAAGGGAACAGTCAGACCACTATGCACAGTAGTCCCTTTATAAAGAAAGCACACAACACATTCATGGATGCTGTAAAATATACTACTACTCAAGGACCACTTACAACATGCTACTTCCATTAGCTGGAATTAATTGTCCCACATTTAATCAAGCTTTATTCTTCCTCATTTAGTGCTACATTCCATTTTCAAAAGTAAAAAGGGGTTGATGGGATTAGTTTTCCCTCAATTTCCGTATTTTTTTTTTGTTTGTTTCAAAGGAGCTTTGAGTGCTATTGTAGAATCAGTAAGCAAAATTGGATGTATTGTTTCATGTTGCATAAATAACTACATATATGATGTTTAACAGTGAGAATGGAATTCTATAGATGGGCATTCAAGTTTAAAGGGAATTCAACAAAATTATTACAGGACAGATGCAAAGTCCACGGTAACTCTTAAGTATTTCATATGCGGTCACTTGGAAGGATATGAGTGCTTCACTGCATCTGCCTAGAAATTTAAAAATTTACAATCATTCTTCTATAAATATATCTAGTTTCATGTTAAGATTAACAGATATTTAAGAAAAAATGTTTTAAATAAATAGCCGCAGATTAGTTCCCTTGAAAAGAAAGCTATATGATTTCAAGATCAATAGACTTATGAGATCAAGCTGGACCATTTCTTAATTGTGAAGAGGAAACGTAAGTACAAAACCAGAAATTAAGGGTTTTTTCCCCAGTCAACACTGGAAACAAATATGAGATATGAAGATACAAGCAGAACAAAGTCCTTGACATTTTAAATGTTTGCTTACAAGACGACAAAGATATAATTCATATCATACATACAGTACTAGGAAACTTCCATTAAGTTAACACAAAGAAATTCTCTACAAGTATTACATAACAGCGTCATATATAGTGTCTTTCACAAAATGCTTCAGAGTTAAGCCTCCTGTTTTCATTTTTCAACTGCAACTATTATTTAAGGGATATAGGCAAAGGAGAGAGGATCTGTTTCAGAAGATATCTGAAGGCAAGAGTCGTTAAGATGAAAGTATAACTGAATACTGTTCCAGACAACAAGAGTAGTTACAGACAAGGAGCCTTTTCACACTCATGCTAGCAAACTGTCTGAAAAACCAGAAAGGTAGATAAGCACAGAGAGAAGGATGGTATGTAGACAGCAGCAAGGTGTGAGATGTAGGCAAGTCTCAAGACAGGTTTAAAAGAGACGGACACGTCACTCATTCCTTGGTCATTCAACAATTTAGGATTGCATTTTGCACATGACCAGTTAAGGAATTTTTAGAGCACATCTACGCAAGGTTTTCCATGTTTGCTAATAAAATCTCTTTTCAGTTAATTTTTTTCCACACCCAAATCAATTAACATACTGTGCTCATTTGCACATTAATTGCAGGTCTCAATGAACTAACAATTTGAACACTGTATGCTCCCTTTCCTCAGGATGGTAAACTGGTTACACTGGAGGTCCTAACCAAGAGCACTGTCCTCTGGCTAATTTTTGGGGAAAGGAACCAATATAAATTCAGAACAGAACTACGGAAAGATCATTTATTTCATAAAAGTTTACTAAAATTTGCAATATACATTATTCCACTCTCAAATTAGCTAACATATCAAACAGGTTATTTCTCAATAGATCCAAAGAGTCAAATGCACTCTTGACTCATTGCAGAGAATATCGAGTAGTACCAATGAAGTTTGCATATGGGTTAAAGGCACCATGTGGCAGCTTTAAATTAGGGTCTGATCAAATATCAGTTAAAGTCTTCCAGCTCCCACTGAAGTTGGTGGACCAGGGTTTTACTGCCCAACATTTGAATCCTGAAAATGCTATCAATGCTGTCTGAGGATGAGTTTGACAAGTAAGTCAGATATAAACAATGGTGGCTAGAATCTGGCATAATATGGGCAAGAGTTCTGAAAGCTTCATACTACACTATTAAAGCATCTTAATCTGTAGCGCTCCTACTTAGAATAAATTTCAATGACTGTCCTAAGAGAAGACTGTAGTTGTAGCCATATAAGTCCCAGGACATTAGAGAGACAAGCTGGGGGAGGTAATATCTTTTATTGGTCCAACTTCTGTTAGTGAGTGAGACAAGCTTCAGGTCTGAAGAAGAGCTCTCTGTAGCTCAAAAAGCTTGTCTCTGTCACCAACAGAAGTTGGTCCAATAAAAGGTATTATCTCAACCACGTTGTCTCTCTAAGAGAAGATTGCCATTCATGACATATTGCATGGTAGTTGTGATCTGGGCAACATTCCAATAAGGACTAATATGAGTCCATCAACTTTCACTTGTGACTGCGGGACACTAAATTTGACCCCTGTTTTCCAGAGATGATAAACTAACACACTATTCCACCTTGTCCTGACACATGAAAATACTAGAAGAACTGCAAAAGTTGTATACCCTTTTACTTGTAACATACTATTAAGTGTGTAAAATTATCCAAGTTTATTAAGATATCTAGAGCAGCCATTTGGCAAATGGACATCATCCCATCGTAGACAGACGTTACTGAAAAAAAATAAATAGGTAAATTTTACCAACTACCTTGTATTATTGCTACAGTCTAAACAATCATATGATTTTCATTAAGATACTGATTAAAAGTTATTGTAATGTTTTCCCATTATTCAAGGAGACTATAAGTTTTGAATATATGAATTAATCACATATCAAGTGGGCTGCTTCCCTGCCTCCGCAAAGTTGGAGTTTCAGATAATTTCCTCTCATCAAAATGCTGATTCACATTCCCTGTCCAAAGTGCTTATGATTACCGCTCTGTATTGCTAATGAGTGCAGATAAGAAGAATGTGTGCAACACAAAGTCTGAGTTTGAATAAGACACACCCTGTTACAGCAAACTTTAAACTATGAGCACAATACCTCCTACTTCCTGGTTGAAGTCTATTAATCTTTGTTCTGAAACTTACACAGCATGACTGATGTTGTTGTTGAGCTGGCTGTTCTCATCCTCAAGTTCTGGACTGAAGGACTCACATCTTTTCCAACCATCTTCTGTTTTAATCCATCTCCATCCTGGAGATCTCCAGTCTTGGCCCAAAAATGGCATGGCTTCCCTATAAGCAATAAGTAGTTTAATTTAAATATTCCTGAAAATGTTTCAGAACCTCTCTCACACTTCCTAATTCATTACTTCATCTTCCTCCATTTTAAACAGAGCAATCAAGTTTCAGAAAAAATAGGTTTCTACAGTTGACGCTGTTTGGCAAAGAAAAAAAACTGTTCCTTTTTCTCCTTTGTGATACATAAAAGGATGACCTGAAATTTTTTAAAACAAACTTTTTACTGCATTAGAAATTCAGGAGTCATGTACCTTTCTCCCTCCCTAGAATTCTGAAAGAGATGGAGAACTAGTAAGTTAGACAAAGATACAACAGAATTGAAAGCTGATTAAATTGAGAAAGGAAGTGATTTTTATTCAGATAATTTAAGAGCTGTTTTGTTAACATGTATTTAATGCAAATAAGTCAAAAAGATGACAGTTGCATAAGCAAATTGTCAGGTGCTTCCAAAACATCCTTTGGTTATGTTTTTAAATGCAGTAGTTCTCTGTAGAACTTGTTGTTTAATGTGAGCCGTGATCAAAGCCCCTTCATACTCAGTATGAAATGCAATACGCTTATGACTGCGGGACTCTAGTATAGAGACATAATCATCCTGAGAGTTCTAATGTGTCATAAGGAAACTGAGACATTAATATCTTTATTCGGTCAATTAAACAAAAGGCTGATAATGGGCTATATTCATTTTATATTTTTGAAATTCTACAATCTGTTGTAGAGATCTGGTAAAAAATTGAAAGAATTTTGAGACGTTAAGAATTTCCCCATTTCATTGGGAATAATTTCTTTTTTTCCAATATTTTTAAACAAAATACTTTTGGGAAAAAATTAATTTTCTAAATATTTAACTTGTTTCTCTTTCTTTGACAGAGTGGCAAATTTACTCTGTTTCATTTTTCCTTTTGCCACTAACTTCTCCAACTTTGGAAAAGGTTTGAGAATTTACAGAATGTCAGAAGGGAAAAAAAAAGTCTAGATTTCATTTTACTGTTTTCAGAAGCAAAGGAAACAAAAAGAAAAGTGAGAAATGGAAGAGAGACAAAGTCCAAAACTGGAAAAAAAAAATCCGATTTTCAAAACCTGAAAACTAAACAAAAAATTTCCATTTTGATGTTTCCTGATTTTTGCAGTGGCACATACACCTCAAATTTGTTTGATAAAACTCCCTTCATTTTCTAATGGGAAAATGTTTTGGTTGAAAATATTAAACAGTTCTAGTGAGGGAGGTGTTACCCATATTTTTCTCCATGAGTTTTAAATAGCGTGCTAAACAACTACATAGTATAGGTTGTGCAAATGGCATAAGCTGCAGTTATATTTTCCTGGATTCTTTAATGGCAATATTCTGTAGGGTTTTTTTTTCCTTTTTAGGAGAGGGAGAGAGAAAGTCAGTTAGGGCTGCCAGTTTTGGTTGGAGGTTCCTGAAGGTTTCATCACATGACATAATCTTTAATTAAAGATTAATCTTTCATTCTTGGAGACCAGGACAATCCTGGAGGGCTGGCAACCCTAAAATCAATCGTATTAAATAGGAGCATGGGAAGACTTAACCAGGACACTTCTCATGTTCAAACCATCTCGTATTAACGTCAAAGCTCCTACTTTTAGTTCTGCCTTTAATTTTTCCTGTTTCTTCACTTGCAGCTTCTTTTAGGTGAATTTCAATTTTAAATCTGTCCGCAGGAGTGCATGTCTTTTCAAGGCAGAGTGTTTCAATCATTTCTTTAAACTGCATACATTGTGCTGCACTGAAGGCAATGTTGTTTCCATAAAAGGCTGTTTTATCTTTCTTATCAAATATCTGGTGTTCAGGTGTTTGTGACAGTCACCATCAGAGCTATGCCACTAGAGCGTCAAAGAAAAAAAATTGATCTTGCTACATTAAGTCAATGCGTTAAGTCAAGGATCGGCAACCTTTGGCACACAGCCTGCCAGGGTAAGCACCCTGGTAGGCCAGGCCGGTTTGTTTACCTGCCACATCCGCAGGTTCGGCCGACTGTGGCTCCCACTGACCGCGGTTCGCCGTGATCTGCTGAACCTGTGGACGTGTCAGGTAAACAAACCGGCCTGGCCTGCCAGAACCACGTGCTAAAGGTTGCTGATCCGTGTGTTATGTGCTGCAGAAAGAACTGAAACACAAAGTAACCACCAATTAATGTTTGGTTTTGGACATCTCCTTCCAGGTTGTCAGTATCTTTCTGGTAACGAGTTCAGAGCATCAAAAGTCATTAGAGACTGGATAGAATGCATATGAATAGTCCAAATAAAGTTATGAAGACATTTAAGAACATGAATGGGAACATTAAGGCAGCAAAGAAATTCAACAGAGAGGTTCAGGTATTGCTTTGTGATCTTTTGTAGGGCTTGATTACAGTTACTACTAGCATCACATTGTTTTTAAAAAGAAGAAATTGAATTTTCTTTTTAATGTCTGTCAGATTACCATAGGTTTCTCCATAAATAAATGTAAAGGTTTATTCCCTCCTCCCTCCCATATCAAGCAGTGGGATTCCTCACATCCATAAAAGGTAAGCAGGTGTGCAAGTATGGGTAGGACTGGAACCTAAAATTGTGTCATTCAAGTTTTACGTCAAACAGGAAGGATATAAAGTAGAACAACTGATTATCAGTGAAACCCTAGTAAAACAGTGAACAAATTCAATTGTTTAAAAAAAAATTAAATTTGCTCTTGAACTTTGAGAACTTCCAGCAGTCAGACTGAGTCAGTACAATTATGCATAAACACTCCTATAAAAGTCATGTCTGCTTCAAAACAACATGCCTTTTGTATACATGGTCAATAAACTCTTAATTACTTTATAGCCTTAAAGATGACCTGCAAACCAATGGGACTGAAACGAAAGTCTTCATTAGGAAATAATAAGTCAGTAAATGTTTTCTCTACCTCTACAAAACTGATAACTTGATTAAAGGTTTTAAAAATACTAATGGAAGTGGCAGCCACATGCACACGTCCACAGACAATACTTTTGCTGTTCCTTCATAAACTTTAGAAACTTGTATCTAGAATCTGGATCACGTAGGGCTTTCTTTCTTACACTTTTATGACCTCCCATGTTTAGGACAAGTAAGCACATTTGTACTTCAGGGGTGGAAAAACAAAAAAAAATCACTAGGAAACCACCAATTTAATGAGCAATAAAAGCCTTGTGGAGAAAGCCATAGTAAGAGACAGCCACAGAAAATCAATAACTCTATGTGAGATCAGCACATGATGACCTGAATTTTCTATTAAAAAAAGAGAACAAAAATACTTCTATCTTGTGCAATATTAGAACTATCTGTCTAGCTCTAGCTGAAAATGCTGCAACATGCTTCTCACCCATCTTTAGTTGAGACAGAGAGACCATGGAGACTACAACCTGCTATGCAGTGATCTGCTTTTGTGGGACTTGGCTTCTCTCCTGGAGCATCTCAGGCTCAAAACTCTTACAGACATTCCAGAAAACAAGAGAAGCTGCATTTAAGGAAGTCAGAGCTAATGGGGCCCTGCATTAGAAAATGGTACAGTTGCAGAATTGGGGTTTACCTTTGATCCTCATCGATTCCAGGAAAATTACTAACATAGCCCTTAACTGAACAAAGTTGGGCCATTCCTGAACTCATCAGTTTAAAGAGCTACCAGCCCACACGAACTTTATGTAAGAGGTATGTATAATTGCACAGAGTGAGATTTTCATGATCTCATTACCTCACGCAGAGAAAACTCCTTTGCACCACCACAGCAAGAATATAGTTCTCTAGACTTCTGAATGTTGGACCCATTATGTTTTTGTTTTCCTCACATCTCTTTCCCTGAAAAACTTACCCTCCAACTTCACACAACAGATAATTTACAATAAACTTACTTATTTGATTTGCAGTGATTGGCACTACAAAAAGATATTAAGTATCAGGGGGTAGTCCTGTTAGTCTGGATCTGTAAAAAGCAACAAAGCGTCCTGTGGCACCTTATATACTAACAGACATATTGGAGCATAAGCTTTCATGAGTGAATACCCACTTCATCAGATGCTCCAATACATCTGTTAGCCTATAAGGTGCCACAGGACTTTGCCACTTAAAACAGATATTGTTTAGCTTCCTGGTTTCCAAGCACTGGAAGCACAAATGAGAGTTGATTTCCTGGGTTTCCCACCCTTTCCCTTTCTCCCACACTTTCCTCAAAAAAATGGCAAATCCTGACAGGCTAAAGAATTTGAAGGCATTTCTGAGATTGTTCTGCTTTTGGTGGGGTGGATAAAGCATCACACGTGAAACTGACAGCACTTGAGGTCCCATTCAGAACAGAAAATCCTTCATCAGACAAAGTTAGGAAGATGTGATCCTACACTACTCTATCACTCCCCATTCAGCATTCTACACCTTGAGGATTTCCCTGTAGAAAAGCCATCTCCTCATTTTCTTTCACCAGCCCTACTCACTCCTTGGCTCCTTCCCCATCTACTCCAGTTACCTAATCTGCAGGTTCCTAAATGTACCCTGTTTCTAACTCCAGCAACTCCCGTCCCCGACAACCTGGGATAAAAATCTGTTCCCCCAACTGCCTTCACTCCCCACATTGCCCAACCACACAGACCACTACTATTCTATTCCTTGCTCCTCTAGACATCCCCACCATAGTGCAGCCCCACCCCCTTGATCCCAGCAACCCCCTCCCCACGTTCAGCCCCATCACCACAACATCGTTGCCTCCTCCTGTCACAGCCCAGCCCTCCCAATCCCTGCCCCTCCTGTCCCAGCCCCCAAATCCCTCCCCCAGCCCAGCCCTCCAGATCCCTGCCTCAGCCCCCAAATCCCTGCCCCAGCCCAGCCCTCCAGATCCCTCTCCCAGCCCCCAAATCCCTGCCCCAGCCCAGCCCTCCAGATCCCTGCCCCAGCCCCCAAATCCCTGTCCCAACCCAGCCCTCCTGTCCCAGCCCAGCCCTCCAGATCCCTGCCCCAGCCCCCAAATCCCTGTCCCAACCCAGCCCTCCTGTCCCAGCCCAGCCCTCCAGATCCCTGCCCTAGCCCCCAAATCCCTGTCCCAACCCAGCCCTCCAGATCCTTGCACCAGCCCCCAAATCCCTGTCCCAGCCCAGCCCTCCAGATCCCTGCCCCAGCCCCGCCCTCCAGATCCCTGCCCCAGCCCAGTCCCCACAATCCCTGCCCCTTCCTGTCCCAGCCCCCCACAATCCCTGTCCCAGCCCAGCCCTCCTGTCCCAGCCCCTCACAATCCCTACTCCCGCCCCCAAATCCCTGTTCCTGCCCCCTCCTGTCCCAGCCCCCAAATCCCCGTCCCAGTCCAGCCCTCCAGATCCCTGCCCCCTTTTGTCCCAACCCCAAACCCTACCCCATCCTGTCCAGCCCCAGATCCCTGCTCTCTTCCCTCTATTCCTGCCATCTCCTATTCCAGCCGCCCCCCGCCCTCAGCCCAGTCCAACCCTTTACCTCCTCTTGCCTCAGCCACCCCAGCCCCCTCCTGCTCCGGTTCCAACCCGCCCAGGCCCCCACCCCATTCAGCGCCAGCCCCGCCCCCAGCAGTCCTATCCCGCAACCCCAGCCTGGCTCCCGCTGCCCTGGCCCTGGCCCTGGCCCTGGCCTTGGCCCTGCGGGAGGCCGGCGACACTCACCTGGCCGAACCCAGGCAGCTGCAGGACTGTTGACAGAACTAACAGTGGGGTTGAAGTCCTCACTCTCCCGCTCCCGCTGATTGGCCGCTTACCGCGACGCTTGTTGCTACCCAGCAGCAGGATTTTCCATTGGTTATGGAGTTTGTGACGTCACGAGTTTTCTAACACGCTCGCGTCACGTGACTGAGGAGAGCGAGAGGCACATGTCAGTGTTTTGGTTGGCCGGGGAGAGGCCCGGCAACGCTGTGAGGGGCCTGGGCGGGGCAGGGGGCGTGTCCCAGGTTTTGGGGCTGTGGGACGCTGGTCACCGCTCGCGCACAGTTGGAGGAGTCCGTTCTCTAGGGGCTCATTGTGATGTCAGCAGATCCGCCCTCCTGCCATAGGGTCGCGAGCTGGAGGCTCGGCCCTGCCCCAGGGTGACTTGGCTGAGGCAGCGGCTCCTACTGCGCCCGCTAGGAAGGAGAGTGGCTGGGGCGGTAACAGGCCACTCCGGGTGCTAGAGCCTTTCTGCCCGGGCTCGTTTCTGCCCCGCACGTGGCTTGGTGCCTGAGCGGCGTGTGTCCCGTGTGGCGCGTTTGCTCCTGCGGGGGAGCTGGGCGCGCAGAGGAGTGGTTCCTTTTGATAGGGGCGAATTGTTGGGTTTGAACTATCCACGTTGCTATCTGTGTACTTACGTTACGAAAGGTCAGCGCAAAGCAATATACTTGGAGCAAGGGGTGGTGAGGTTTGTGATTGGGCTTCGTTCCTGGGGTGGTTCGTTCCACGGTCTCAAACCTGCCTGAAAGATGTGTCTGCTCTGCAATCAAAAATCCGTCGCTGACCTATGACAGCTCACTAGACTTGCAGGCACTAGGCATCGTTTCAGAGGGGTGGCAACTTTAACTGTGATTCAAAAGGCTGCTTGGGCACCTGAAAACTTTCTTGTTTTTTGCAGATGATAACTTAGATACAGTGCAGGTAATCATTTCTAATTCCTATATAAAGAAAATTAAATAAATATTAGACCCACTCAGGTCTAATATTAACATGTTTTGACATCTTGTGCCAGTTCACTTAAGGGACCCTGGTTAGGTTTAAAAAATTAATGTGTAACCCTTCTGCCCCTCTGAGTTGGCAGCAACAAGGGCCAGGTCCAGTATCCAGGGGTTCTGTTTCAATAACACAATGCATAACCGGCTCGAGCCCCCACCCAGTGACCTGGGACACTTACATACCATACCCTCCTGGGCGCCTCTAGAAGGCAATACTTGCCTTCTCGCAAGCACGGAGTCTGAAGTGTAGCAAAATCTTTTCATAAGAAGGAACAATGTCGGCATCCCACATTGGAGAAACACAACAAACAGATTATAACACAACCAGAACCGACCCCCCCCAGTACATTTGGCAATGTCCTGAATCCCCCTTAGGCCGTCTTAAGTCCAATCACCCAAGTCCAACCAACCCAAAAGTCTCGGTCAATGCCACCCGCAGACTTCAGATCATTTTGTAGAGGTCCCTCCCCCCAGCTGGGTGAGAAGGGGCACCTTACTGGTTCCACGGCCATACTGCCTGCCTCTCCCGTGGGTTCTGCTTCCGCCTTCTCCACGAACTGCTCGCCTTACCCCGCTGCCCACTCTGGCTCCTCGGCCGTCCTTACAAACTGCTCGCTCACAATCACTGCCTCGTGAGCTGCTCCAGTTGTCCCTGCAAACTGGCTCGGCTCCGCTCGCTCTGTGGGCTGCTCCCCACAAACGCCCCACAGCTACTGTCCGCTCTGCAAGTCGTCCACTCCACCAGCTGTCCTGTGGTCTGCCTCCAGCCATCCCCATAAACTGCGCCACTCCGCCAAGCTGCTCCCTGTTCCACCAGTAAGCTCAGGCTCCCCAACTAAGTTAGCACAGTAACTCAGTGCTCCCACTCAGTAATTTCAGCTCTTAGTGACTCAACATATAGTAGGGAGTGCCAACTGGTGTGGCAACCATATCCCAAAGTGATTCAGCTCAGCCAACCTTGTACTAGAGTCCTTTAAGGGATAAAAAATCAACTCTGACATTCACAGTGGAGAGAGAAAGGGGGTGCAATTGGTGCTTCTAGCCCACAAGGAGCCTGCCACCACCAGCCAAATACCTGTCCCAACTCTCCTATTATCAGGCGTTTTGTGAACCCATGTCCCTTGTCTAGCAAGTACCACCCAACTGAGGTTGAGTCATTTCTGTCACAAAGCAGTCCCACAGCTCGGCAGTCTGGGATGGGGCAGGCGTGCCTATGCAAATATTTGAGATTTCGCATTCCAGACATTCTTTCCACACTTCCCATGCTTCACCACCAGATGTCAGGGTACAGCTCATCCTGACTCTGCTTACAAATGTATATGCTTACTTTGTTACTAACTCTTGAATACAACAATTTAAACAATTGTAGAAAAGGCTAGATTACTTTCTATCACTTTTTTGCAGTTCATCAAGCTTGGAATAGATCATTTAACTTCTGGAGACATCCTATTAGGGCACTAGTATGGGGCTCTAGGGGTGTTACTCTATTACAAATAATACACTAGAAAATGACTTTAAAAAGGAGTGAAACTGACACTTTCAAGTCACTTTCATAGTATTGCCAACCCCAAATCTTCGAAAATCAAGAATCAGGCTCACCAAAAACCACAATATTGGTTTTAAAATAATGAAATGATGTAAAATTAATAGATTTGGTGTTCTTCTTATTTACATTCTGCTTTTTGAACATTTAAGGTGCAATGGGGTCGCATTTTGAAACTTTCTCCACAGCCTCAAGGGCCAGAACCTTCATTTTTCTTTAAGAATGAAGGCTGAACTCATCACATATCGCTTGACTCCAGCAGCTGTGGCTTTGAGGAGGACAATTATTATGAGACTCATGACAAAATCGTGAGAGTTGACAACACTTCTTTCTTTTTAAAGGTTAGTACTTTCCAGAAGGCTCGTAAACACAATACTACAATGATTGAGTTGCAGTTTTCACAGGAGAATATTTTAAATCAAACACCAAGAAAAATCAGCATTTTAAAGTTGGGGAAAATATTGAGATTTCTGAGGTATATCAGGGCCACTGCAAGCAGGAAAGGACAATAAACAGGCACAAGACCTCTGGGCAGCTCTTCCTCTTATAAGAAAGTTGGAGGGTCAAATCTTCTAGTCCTTAATCAAGTAAAATTTTCATTGCCATCAGTGCCTCCACTCACAGATATAAATATCACAATGACCCTGTGATAACGTGTGGTCAATAAGTATACACTTCATACTTAAATATCGGAGCCATCTTATTCAGAGTTACACATCTTGTATGCATTGGCTCAGGGGCTACATTTTCTGGCATATTCTGAACAGTGCTGAGCACACAAACTGTGCCCATTAAATAACACAAATCATGACAATAATGGTCGACTTTATGGACTCTGTGGATGCAATTTCTGTTCTTTGGCCTGAATACAGCTGAAACCCTAAGAATTTGATGAATAATCACAGCTGATACTCATGACACTTTTTCATTCCTTCCTTTTCTCAAACTCAGAACAAAAAAAACAAAATGGTTTTCAGTTAAAAATCTAAAATCGCACAGCAGGCATTACTATACAACTCAGCCTGGGGCAGAACCTTCCACCCATTGGCAGTTATCTCTCATCTGACTCTCATTCTCTTTCTTTCTTCATCCTTCCTGACCTCTGTGCTGCTTTTGATACTGATAATCATGACATTGTTCTCAATCGTCTGGGACCCTGTTCTGGAGTCTCAGAGAACTGGCTTTCTAGGTTTTGCTACCATCCATCAGAGGTCTCTTTTTTGCAGCATGCAGCAGAGAGAAAGGCTGGTCTAATGGATAGGGAGCTAGCCCTGAGGGACCTGGGTTCTACTTTCCCCCCCATCCCCCATGGATTTCCTCAAGTCAGTGCCTTAGGGACAGGGACTTCTAGGTGCTTTTGAAAATCCCACTAGGTGCCTAAATACCTTTGAAAATCTGGCTGTTAGTCTCTCTGTGCCTCAGTGCCCCAGTTGTGCAGTGGGGATAACAGCACTGCTACCTCACCGAGGGGCTGTGATGTGAGGCACTCAGATACTATGGTACTTATGTGGCCCCATCACCAGAGTAGGAACTTCTCTATACCACTGCTATCCCTTCCCTGGGTTTTGGCCCCTTCTTTTCACCTACGCCCCTCACATCTTCCTCTTTTCTGAATGTAACGTTGGCTCAGAAAGCTTGGCTGTATTTCTTCTGAGTCCCCTGCATTCCCTCTTCAACTCCTCCTCCCATCTCCAGAGGGATTCCTATTTTACAGGTTCATCTAAGGATGTCCAGATCCTTAATTGAATTACAGTACCAGGCTTTTCTTAACTTAATCACCCTGCCTCTGTTTGTAAACAAAACACTGACTCCCTGCTCCAGGGACACAAGCTAGGAGAAGCACCTCTCTGCAGAACTCACATTCTACACTAATGCTGAGCAGTTAAGAGCTCTGTCTGGGAGCACACTTCCAGTATGAAACAACCCTCCTCTGCCCTACATGGTGCCGTTGCTGGCACTTGGACTGGTAGGGTTACCACCTGGCCAGTATTTGACTGGTCTGGCTGGGTTTTATGGAGTTGCCAGAAAAATAATTTAAGCTGCCTTTTCCCATGGGTCTAAAGATTTGCATTATCATTACAATACACTGATTCTAGCTAATGTAAAAAGTTTAGGTGTCCAGCTAAAGATGCTGCAGTGCTCCCACTTCTGTAGTTTAAGCAGTTAAAACTGTTAAAAACACAGCAGCTGTTTGCCCACCAACATGCAAACGCACTGAGTGTGCCTGTGAGAGGTTTTGAGTCATGGGAGAGTGAGGAAATGTGCGATATTATCAATCTTTATACGTTTTGTCTCTCTAGATCAGGGACGGGAAAACTTTATGGTCCGAGGGCCACATCGGGTTTCGGAAATTGTATGGAGGGCTAGTTAGGGGAGCCTGTGCTGCCTCAAACAGCCACGCATGGCCCAGCCTCACCCCCTATCTGCCCCCACTTGTCGCCCCCTGACGGCCCCCCCGGACTCCTGCCCCATCCAACCCCCCCCCCCACTCCTTGTCCCTGTCTCTGCCTTATCCAACCCCGCCAACCCCGGCCTCTTACCCCCACCGGAGCTGGGCTGCATGGCCGGAGTTGGGGCTGGGCACCAGAGTCAGGGCCTGACCGGGACCGGGGCCGGAGCCACACCACGTGGCTGGAGTCAGGGCCCGGCCTGAGTCGGAGCGCGCGGCCAGAGTAGGGCCTGGGGCCCAGCCCAGAGCCAGAGTCGAGGCCTGGACCGGGAGCTGTGCCACATGGCCAGAGTTGGGCTGCTCGGCGCTTGGAGCCCTGCTCGTGCCTCATCCCCGCCCCAGTTCACCTGCAGGAAGCCCTGCTTCCCACAAATCAGCTGATTTGCGGGAAACGGGAGGGGGAGGAGAAGCTAGGGGAGCATCAGGGGAGGAGGTGGAGCTAGGTGAGCTGGGGCCAGGGGCAGGGTAGGGAGCTGCCACAGATTTTGTTAAATTTAAAAGCCTTTTTAGAACCGGGACAACAAGTTCTAAAAGGGCTTCTAAATTTAACAACCGGTTCCCGCAAACCTGTGGGAACTGGCTCCAGCTCACCACGGCCTGCTACTACTCTCACTGGCGGAGTGGCCCTGGGGTAGAAAACCTATGAGAGAATTCCTGGGAGGAAGGCTAGTTTCAATATCTCTGTAGCAACTCCCTCACAGGGCCTCTCTTGACTTCTGTAGGTCCAGCAGTTCAGGAATGGAAGAGGCTTCCCAGCATAAGTGGAACCTGTCCAGGGCTCAGCCTGGGTTCCCGGATCCCACTTCACTTGCTCTCTGTCTAGAACAGTGGTTATTGAAATTAGACGAAGGTTTCTAACCATTAGAGGAGTGAAGTTCTGGAACAGCCTTCCAAGGGGAGTAGTGAGGGCAAAAGACATATCTGGCTTTAAGA
>NC_133771.1:40701065-40777792 GCF_003597395.2 Chelonoidis abingdonii | reverse complement strand
AATCTGCATTGTTTCAATCGTCTGGGACCCCTGTTATTGGAGTTCAGGAGAACTGCTTTCTAAGTTTTGCTACTCATCCATCAGAGGGCTCTTTTTGTGCAACATGCAGCAGAGGAAAGGTGTGAATGGTAGGGAGCTAGGCCCTGAGACCTGGAGTTCTACTTTCCCCCATCCCGCCATGGATTTCCTCAAGTCAGTGCCTTCAGAGGACAGGACTTCTAGGGCTTTTAAAATCCCACTACGTGCCTAACTACCTTTTGAAAATCTGTGTTAGTCGCTCTGTGCCTCAGTGCCCCGTTTGTGCAGTGGGGTAACAGCTGCTACCTCAACCGAGGGGACTGTGATTGTGGGCCTCAGTCTTTATTATGTGCCCCATCACCAGAGTGAATTCTCTCTACCACTGCTTATCCCTTTCCCGTGGGTTTTGGCCATTTTTTCACCACGCCCTCACATCTTCCTCTCTTTCTGAATGTAACGTTGGCTCAGAAGCTTGGCTGTATTTCTTCTGAGTCCCCTGCCTTCCCTCTTCACTCCTCCTCCCATCTCCAGAGGGATTCCTATTTTCAGGTTTATCTAAGCGTCAGATCCTTATTGAATTACACGTACCAAGGCTCTTTCTTATTGTGCGCCGCTCTGTTTGTAACAAAACACTTGATCACCTGTCCAGGGACACAAGCTAGGCAGAAGCCCTCTCTGGCAGAATCAATTCTACACTACTGCGAGCCAGTTAAGAGCCTGTCTGGGAGCACACTTCCAGTATGAACAACCCTCCTCTGCCCTACATGGTGCCGTTGCTGCACTTGTACTGGTAGGGTTCACCTGGCCAGCTATTTTGACTCGGTCTGCTGGGTTTTAGGAGTTGCAAGAAAAATAATTTAAGCCTGCCTATTTCCCATGGTCTTAAAGATTTGCTTATCAATACATAACTGATTATAGCTATGTAAAAGTTTAGGTGTCAGCTAAGATCTGCGTTCCACACTTCTGTTAGTTTAAGCGTTAAACTGTTAACAACACAGCAGCTTTGACCCACCAGACATGGCAACGCCTGAATGTGTGCCTGGTGAGAGGTTTTTGAGTCATGCGGATGAGAATGTGCGATATTATCAAATCTTTATACGTTTTGTCTCTCATAGATCAGGGACGGGAACTTTAATGGTCAGGGGCACACTCGGTTCGGAATTGTATAGGAGGGCTAGTTAGGGAGCCTGTGCTGCCTCAAACAGTCCACGCATGCCCGCCTCACCCCCTATCTGCCCCCACTGTCGCCCCTGACGGCCCCCCCGGACTCCTTGCCCATCCACCACCCCCCCCCAATCCCTGACGGCCCCTCTGCCCCTCCACTCCCGCTCCCCCTGCCCCTAGGCAGCCCATAACCCTGCCCTGACTGCCCCCCGGACCTCTGCCCCATCAGCCACCCCTTCTCCCTGTCCTGATCACCCCTGGAACCCCTGCCCCTGACTGCCTCTTGCCCTCATAACCCCTCCCCTCCCTCTGACTGCCCCCCCAGGACCTTTGCCCCCTTCGCTTCATTCACCTGCCTCTGACCCCCCGACCTACCTCACATCCCCGCCCCATGACTAACCACCCGACTCCCCCTGTCCTCTATCCAACACCCACTGCTTCTGCCCTTACTGCAGTGCCTGAGCACCGGTGGTGGCGGCGCTACGCGCGTGCTGCCGTAAGGAAGCCCTCCACACCACCATGCAGCACAGAGCAACAGGTCTAGGCGGGCCTGCAGCTGCGTGTCCCAGAAAGTCGCGCCCACTCTCAAAGCTGCAGTGAGGGTCCGCTGGGCCGATGGGCCTGGCGGCCATTATTTGCCGCACGCTGTTTCTAGATACTATAAGGCGGCTTAGAAGGGAAGTTGTGTGGAGTTGGCTTGTGTTGGGGTTGGGGCTTGTGGGCCTTGGCCTGTATATGTTTTGGGGGTAGCCATTTTTTTACTCACTTCCGATATTGGATTCTATTATACCTTTCTCCTGCTAGATGTGAGGGCTTATTAATAATTGTCTCCCCATGTAGTACTTAGTAGACTGTAATCAATCACCCTATTAATCTGTCTCTTTTGGTAACGTGAAATAGAAGTGAGATCCTTGAATCTGTCATTATAGTAATTCATCTCTGTCCGTATTCTATGACTTTTTTCTGACCCTTTCCAATTTATTCAAGCATCTCTTGAATTGTGGACACCAGAAACGGACCAGTAGTCTAGGCACAGATCGGACCAAGTGCCACCTACAGAAGTAGAAATCATCTCTTATTTCCTACTTTTGAGATTCCCTCGCTTTATGCATCCCAGGATGCATTGTCTCACACTGAGGACGGCTGGCAGTTGTCATTGTGGCACCATGACCCCTAATTCTTTTCAAGGTCAACTGCTGCTGCATAACTGAGTCCCCATCCTTAGTTATGGCCTTACATTCTTCGTTCCTAGATATATACCATGTACATTAGCTTATTTAAAATCATGTTGTTTGCTTGCATCCAGTTTACCAAGCGATTCCAAATCTCTCGAATCAGTCACCTGTCCTCTCCATATTTCATCCTCCCCCATTTTTGGGTCATTCTGCAACTTTATCACTCGATGATTTTTGATGTTTTTGTCCAAAGTGTACAGGACATAGAACCAAGATCAATCCCCTGTGGTTATCTCACAGGAACATACCTTGCTCCAGACTCCTTCGTTTACAGATATAGTTTGAACCTAATACACTTCTGCCCATAATACGCTGTCCTTGGGAGCCAAAAATCTTCCGCAGTTGAGGTGAAACCGTCATTTATATGAACTTGCCTTTGATCATCGAGTGGCGCCTGCCCCCTGGCACTGCTTACCGCGTTATATCCACAAATTCGGTTATATCAGGGCGGTGTAGTATAGCCAGTTTTTAATCATGTAAAATGTGGCATGTATATTTATACTCCTTGAGTTTTAATCAAATGCAGTTTGGTACCGATAGTCAAATTGCTTTTGAAGTGTAAATATGATGTCAACCTGATACTTTCACACCAAAACTATAACTCATCAAAAAGAAATCAAGTTAGGTTCACAGGAGTCTGTTTCAGAAAAACAAAGTAAATTAACATTGAATTACATATACTTTATATTATTCTATTATATTGAGTCTCATATCATAGTCCATTATCTTTCATCAGGCTGAGCCTGTAATTACCCCGGATTCAGCTCGTATTACCTCTTTATAAACAAATATGCACAACTTAGCTTTCTTCCAGTCTCTCTTGGATTCCCAGTATGCTCCATTTCATTATGAAAGCAATATTTAATGGTCAAGTGGACTCTTCTCCATCTCTTTTAAGACTCTTGAATGCAAGTTATCTGGACCTCGTGATTTAAAAATGTCTAACTTTAGTAACTTCTGTTTATGATCCTCTGTGTTTAGGATCTTCTGTTTATGATCCACTAGTGGAATGGAAAGAGTATTATCTTCAGCCATCTCTTTTAAGACTCTTGTATGCAAGTTATCTGGACCTCGTGATTTAAAAATGTCTAACTTTAGTAACTTCTGTTTATGATCCTCTATGTTTAGTAACTTCTGTTTATGATCCACTAGTGGAATGGAAAGAGTATTATCACCATATGATGAGACTATATCATCTGTTATTCCCCAAATGCAGAACAGAAATGTATTGAACATTAATTCTACTATTTCCATCTAGTAAGGGATGAATATCATTGTCAGGATTTTTTTTTATTTTAATATATTAAAAAACCTCCTTATTTTCCTTGATGCTTTTGACCACTGATTTCTCCTTGTGTTCCTTGGCTTCCCTTATCAATTTTCTACAATTAATAACTTCTGATTTAATTACTACCAGCTTCTCCTTTTTTCCATTTGTTATATATATGTTTTTTGTTTTTTACACCTGCCTTCTCTTTCCTTCTAAACCAGGTCAGTTTTTTAACCAGCACAACCTTCTTCCTTGATTCTGGGCTTAAGGATTTTGGGGCTTCTAGTAAAGTGTTCTTAAACATTTCCCAATTATCATTCATATTTTTCTGATTAAATTCTTCCTACCAGCTGATTTGGCTCATAATTGTTTTCAGCTTTGTTCAGTTGGCCCTATTAAAAGACCAAGCATATCTTTATTGGTCTGGATTTTATTCTGCTTGCACATTATAAATGTGATCGAGTCATAATCTCTTGTACGTAAGTGTGACATCCCCCAGAGTACAGTCTGGATTGTTGAACTGCTGTGTCCTTTTAACTCTCCAGCCCAGGGTGCCTTTTACATTGCTTTGCTAGTGAAAAGCAGACCTTTCCAGGCTCTGATCACTCACAGCCATCATGTAAAGTCAGTCCCAGCTAAGTTACACAAATGCTGACCCAGCCACTCATGAACTACATATAGGGTGACCCCTGCAAATTCTTATGCATAGCCAAGCAGCCCAAAAATGTACATCTTGCACTGTCCCTCACACCACTGAACAATGCAAGCTCTTTAATAGCCCATCATTTAATCAAAGGAAATGATTATGCACTAGCTTTTGTTAGCCTGAGTAGTGATTCCCCAAACACTTTAATCAAACACACTGATTTAGATAAAACAGTAGAACAAATTTATTTAGAGAGAGAGAGAAATTAAGTGATTGAAGTGTTAAGGCATAGAAGTTAGAGTTGGTTACAAAGGGAATAAAAAGATAAAGCCGTAATTTAATTCCTCAAGTTTACCAAGCTAAATAAGATTTGAAAGCAAAAGGGTTTCCCTCACCCAAAAATCTTCAGCAGTCCATACTGGTCTGTCGCATCTTACGCACATTTAACATGCGCAATTTCAGCGTTACACAGTTGGCAAAAACAAAAAAAAAGAGAAAAATAACAATTCCACCCGCCATTAAACTTAATCTAATTTTGACTATATGCAATTTTCGCTTTACACGCTGACTGTGGAACGTAACCCCAGTGTAAGATGCGACAAACCTGTACTAACTGGAAAGCCTTTCAGCTAAGACCTCTCCCCCCAATTCAAAGATCCTCCTATTGTCTTTCAAGCAAGCTTGCTGCCATGAGTAGAGATGGGGAGGAGAGATGGCCAGAGGCCTTTTTTTCTCTCTTTTTCTATTCTGACCCTTTGTACTGGAAAAGTCTTTCCTGGGTCATGGAGTCAGTAGTTCCATTGTGTATGTGCACTACCAGCTGTCCTTCAGGTGAATTGTAAATGCTTTGTTTATAACTCTCTGATTAAACTGTTAATGGCCTTTTATCACCTAGCTGATGTGCCATTTCGCCTATGTCTTTGAGAAAATGGTCTGAGGGCATTACCGAGAATTACAGCATATTTCAGTAACAATCATAAGTAAAACTTCATAGTTCCATATAGTGTTGATACACACTTTTTAACAGGACAATGATGTTCAGTAAATTATGCATTTTAAATGATACCTCACAAGGCATAATTTTGCAAAAAAAATATCAAAATCATAGAACAGGGGTAAACATGGGGTGCAGAGTGTCACAGTAAGCTGCCATTGATTTTAGTAGAATTGTTGTGTCCAGAGGAATCTTTTGACTGGATATAATGCAAATGAAAACTTTGAGAAGCTACTAAAATCAAACCTTTTCTCATCAAACTTCCCCGTCATAACCAAATAAACAAATACCCCAAATAACTGGTAAGGTAAAAGGTAGATGTTTTCACCCTTTATAGCAGGGATTGGTGACCTTTGGCATGCGGCCCATCAGGGAAAGTTGCTGGCAGGGTAGGCCGGTTTGTTTACCTGCCGCGTCTGCCATTGGCAAGCCAGTTTGTTTTCCTGCCACATCCACAAGTTCAGCCGATCGCGGCTCCCACTGGCTGCGGTTCGCCACTCCAGGCCAATGGGGGCTGCGGGAAATGGCGTGGGCCGAGGGAGGTGCTGGCCGCCACTTCCCGCCGCCCCATTGGCCTGGAACAGTAAACTGCAGCCAGTGGGAGCCGCTATCAGCTGAACTTGTGGACGCGGCAGGAAAACAAATTGGCCTGCCAGTGGATTTCCCTGACAGACCGTGTGCCAAAAGTTGCGGATCCCTGCTTTATAGTTTTATGCTTCATCCAATAACTGTGATGAAAGTAGGAATATAATATTATTGCACACATTGTATGCTATCTTTTAAATTATCCGGAACAGGCTATTACTTAACTGTATCTTTGTTATAATCTTGGCAGAACTGTGAGGGACCCAAGTGAATACTATGTTTGACATTTGAATATAAGCAGGCAAATTGGTATTGTTTATAGGATAATACGCTTTATGCTTTCCTTTTTTCCCCTTTGTTAGTTGTTGAATGAATATGTTTGTGGCTGTTACTAATTGTTGACTTGCTGGAGTGACACATGTGCCAACTCCCTTCCTTCTTGATTGTAGACAATAATTAAGAGGTTTGCCTTGGTACCAGCTATTACAGTATTTTTCCCTTGTTTTCAGCCTTTTTACCCTAGTTATACATTTGTGGGAATTATAACAACGTGCCTCTTTTGGTAATTATATTTGTTCTAGCACAAGAATGTTAGCTGTTTGGGACAGTAACTTTAATCTTTTGTGTGTCCAGCATTTTAATCCAAATGGATCAAAACTTTTACCGAATAAATGTTCTTATTATAGAATGACTGTTGCCAACACCATAGTTAGTGTTGAGACATTCTTTCCATTTTAAGTATAATTTTGGCACTCTTTGTACCCCAATAAAAGTCCTTTCAGCTTCAAATTTGGCATGTGTGTTCAATGACCACCTAACAATATTTTGACTAAATTTGACATTCTTCGGAAAAGTCATTTTTGAGAGATAGGACATAGAAAAAAAATAAGTGATAATCACATTCATGTTTGAAATTCTAATACTTTTTTGCCAACTCTTAGCTACAAAACAATTTGTCTGAGAGTCTTCAAATAAAATATATTTGAAAGATCTTGGCAAGATGTAGAACAATGCCTGAGATGTAGAAAAGCAAATTTAATAAGTCATTCATTTTCAGTTTGGGAGTATAAGAATGGTCTATTGGAATTTGAGAAATTATTAAGAGGGGTCCAATCAGCGTTAGGAAATTTGCCTTATTCCTTATAATACTTGCCAATCCTTTGTCTTAGATATAGTATCCCTCCTAAAATCCACATGAGAGCTAGGTTGGGGTAGGTGACCAGGGGATACTGGATAGCCCTAAGGAGTCAGATAATACAGAAATTTCAGTCATGCTGGAGGAAGGAATCATCCTGGAGCTCCTAACTCCAAAGGAGCAAGTGCTCGGAGACTTAGGGCTGGTCGACACTGGGGGTGGGGGGTTGATCTAAGATATGCAACTTCAGCTACGCTATTCATGTAGCTGAAGTCGAAGTATCTTAGTTCGACTTACCTGGCCATCCTCAAGGCAGCGAGTCGACTGCCATGGCTCCCCCATCGACTCCGCTTACTCCTCCTGCTGAGGTAGAGTACGGGCGTCAATTCGGGGATCGATTTATTGCATCTAGATGAGACGCGATAAATCGATCCCTGATAGATTGATTACTACCCTCTGATCCAGCAGGTAGTGTAGACATGACCTAATTAGTGATTATTCTTCCATTGAGGTTCAATCATGTCTTCTCCTTCTGTGAGCCATTTAAAGTCTGCAGGTGTGGGTCTAATCTCCAGGAGTCCCCCACTCCATGTACGAAAGACTTTGCTTCTGCAAATCTCGTAAAGTTCTCAGAAATGGGATGGCCTCCAGTGGACTTTCTGTTGTCTGCAGGAATGTAGCAATCCTACTATAGACTTACAAAAGTTTTCAGGAATGCAGGGCTTTGGAGCTGTGCTCCAGCTCCGCTCCAGCTCCAGGCAAAAACCTGCAGCTCCACTGCTCCAGAGCTGCTCCGCACTCCAGCTCCAGGCTCTGCTCCAAAGCCCTGCAGGAATGGGGATCCCTCTGAAGGCTTTCTGCTCACTTTAGGAGTTCCACAGTATTCTGGAACTGACGAACAGCCTTTTGCCCCTGTCCTCACTTTGATCAGTTCCCTGACTTCAGTGACTGCTGCTCCAGCCTCTTCTTGGCTCTCCTCCTCCTCCTCTTTCCCCTTCTTTCCTTTGATCCAATACCATAGCAGTGAGCATGTGTAGGCTTACTGGAGCCCTGGGCATAACTAACAGTGTGAAGCAAAGTCTGTGAACCAGAGTAGGCATGGCTTTGGCAAAATAACAACATACTAGGTATTGGCTAACTAAATAAGCACATTCCTGACCAGAGAGGATGGTACAAGAACACCCAGAGTTCCCAAGTAACTGTGTAAACACATTCTTAAGACATGGTACAGGAGCACACTGACCTCTTGTAAGATAAGGATGGGATGACAGGATAATGGATAAGGATGTTTTGTTTGAATTAGCAGATGCAAGGTGTAGGATTGGTAACTAATCACATAAGGAGTGTAACTTGTTTGTATCAAATGTATAAAAGGAGACGTCATAGAAGGGACACTGTTGGCCAGCATGGGGAATGGCATCCTGGTGTGCTAACAGAACTGGTATTATTGTCGCAGGCATACATGTGTTAGTGTACCTGTAGCCTCTGTCGGGCACAGATACTGTGCTTTGTCAACAATAAACCTGGCCAAGTGCATTTGCCGTTGAACTGATCCCGTGGCCTTTCTTCTGAATAACATTGAGATCTGCTGAATTAACATGCTGCACTGTCTGCTAGTGCAGCTGACATCAGTGCTCCAAGAACAGTAACAGTGCTGCAGCAGCAACAACATTCCTCAGCACTTAACAACAGCATGAAGCTCCTAAGGTATGCTGAAGGAATTTAGGAATTTGACTATTGGAGAAGGTATGGAAAGACTCTGACCCACTACTTCCCAAGTCTCTGGATGGCCATCACATTTGTGCCAACCTTCACTGTTCAGCCCCCCACTCTTGTGGCTTCTCCTGGTACCCATCACATTTGATCAAATCCTAAAGCATTTTGGGACTAGAGTTTCCCCGAGTGCTCATTGCTTATAGTGGGGAATGCGGTCAATAGGTCTGTTAGTGCAGGGATTGGCAACCTCTGACAGGCGGGTTTGTTTACCTGCTGCATTTGCAGGTTCGGACGATCGCAGCTCCCCCTAGCCGCAATTCGCCGCTCCAGGCCAATGGGGCTGCGGGAAGCAGTGGCCAACACATCCCTTGTCCCACGCCGCTTCCCGCAGCCCCCATTGGTCTGGAGCGGTGAACTGTGGCCAGTGGGAGCCGCGATTGGCTAAACCTGTGGACGCAGCAGGTAAACAAACTGGCCTGACCCGCCAGGGTCCTTACCCTGATGAGCCGCATGCCAAAGGTTGCCGATCCCTGTGTTAGTGCAAGAGCCTTTGGTTTTGTTGGGTCAGAGAAGACTGTAGGATCATATTAAAATCAGGCTGACTGCTGGTGGATAGTCACCCTGTTTTTCTGACTAGCCTTCTTAGAATGAGGTCTATGGTGAATGCCCCTGGGACATTTCTAACTGAGCCTCACTGCTTTTGAGACAGTCACCTCTGATATTATAAGAATTCAGTTGATTCATCTATGTTTATATTTAAATAAGGGGAGAAATTACAGAAAATAACATGAGCTGATTTGGTTACTTAGCAACTGGAATAAATCCAGACTCCGGGGGATTGATGAAGACATCACAGAGAGGTGTGATGTTTATAGTTGGTGAGAAACAAGGAAGTGATGGAGCAGCTAGAAAACAGGAAACAGCAGCAGAGAGTCCATGGCAGTTATAAAGAGAGCTATCATAGGGTTTCCTAGGAAAGTTGGAAAAGGATTGCTAATCCAGGAAGTTTTCACTATTCCAAGGAATTGGAGATTTGCTGACACAGGTTATTATTTTTTTCAGGAAAAATCTCAAACTAGTACAAGAACAAAGCTTGGACGAAAGACTTACTTGTCCTGAAGATTATTTATTGTATTTTTTCCAACCTATCACACCAGCTCCTCAGACCTTTTCTTCACTGCTGGCATCAACTTTTCTAAACGCTTTCCATCAGCACCATCTACCCAGGGTCATCTTGCCATGGTTTCTTCATTGTCAGAACATGCTATATTACTGATCTGCCAAAATTACGATAGCATAATATTTCTGGGTCACACAGATTAAGAAAACGGTAAGGGTGACAATGGCCCTTTAAGAGAGAAGACGCTAGTGCACCTGTGAGTAGTCAGCTGACTGCCAGCTGGGCTTCAAAGAGGACATATGGGCCTTTGAGGGGAGAGACTGGAACTGCTAGAGATCAGGAGTCATAGAGTTTAAGACCAGAAGAGACCACTAGATCATCCAGTCTGACCTCCTCTCACAGGCCACCAACACCACCCAGCACCCGCACACTAAACCTGACAGCAAAATGAGACCAAAATATTACAACCCACAGGAGACTAAACTGTTACATGCCACAGGGAGAGAATAGGAGGTGCATGCGTCCTTGATAATTGCAAGGAAATGATTAAGTGAGATGTATATTGATAATCCTGGTAAGTAACCTGCACTCACACATTTCAGAGGAAGGTGAAAAGCTCACAAGGTCACTGCCAATCTGACCTTGGGGAAAAATCCTTCCCAATCTCACAGTGATCAGCTAAACCCTGAACATGGGAGCAAGAACCAGCCAGCCAAGCACCTGAGAAAAGAAATGCTCAGTGCCACCTCAGAGCCCTGGCCCACCCTGCCCAGTATCCCATTTCCAGCCATGGCCATCCTGATGCTTTAGAGAAAGGAGATAAAAAACCCACCCAGAATATATGGGGTGAGGAGAGAGAATCCCTTCCTGATCCCAGTAGTTGGCTGGCTGAAACCCTGAAGCATGAGCTTTAGGAGCATAAGACATAAACTGGAAGTGAGCCCAGGGCTGTTGTGCCTTGCCCCCTACCTTCACAAGCAAACCTTCATACAATCGTACCCATCAATTTGTCCTGTTCTATCTTAAAATTAATTAGATTGTTTTCCCTCACAGCTCCTATTGGGAGGCTATTCCAGAACCTCATCCCTCTGATCGGTAGAAACCTTCTAATTTTCCACCTGAATTTGTTCGTGGCCAGTTTATATCCATTTGCGCCAACATTGTCCTTTATCTTAAATAGCTTAAATTGGTCTTCACCCTCCCTGATATTTACCCTTCTAATGTATTTATAGAGAGAAGTCATATCCCCTCTCATTCTTTTTCTTAGACCAAACAAGCCAAGTCTTAGAATCTCCTCTCATAAGATAGGCTCTCCATTCCACATGTCATTCTAGTAGCTCTTTTCTGCACCTGTTCTAGTTTAAATTCAACATTCTTGAATATGGGTGACCAAAATTGTACACAATATTCCAAATCAGGTCTTACCAGTGCCTTGTACAATGGCATTAATACTACTCTATTGAAAATGCCTTGTCTAATACATCCTAGGATCACATATGCCTTTTTCACAGACGCATCACATTGATGATTCATAGACACCGCGTGATCAACCCACACACATAGGTCTCTCTCCTCCTCTGTTGCTTCCTATTGATGAGTCCCTAGCTTGTTGCAGAAATTCTTATTATTAGAACCTAAGTGCATGATGTTGCACTTTGTACTATTGAATTTCACCCATTTCTGTCACTCCTGTTTTCGAGGTCATCCAAATCTTTCTGAATAACATTCCAGTCCTCCTCAGGCTTGATGATGCCTCCCAATTTTGTATCATCAGCAAATTTAATTAGCACACTCCTACTTTTTGTACCAAAGTAATTAATAAAAATATTGAATTTGATTGATAGCAAGATGGATTCTTGAGGCACTTCACTAGTAACCTTGCTCCAGTCCAATAATTCACCTTTCAGCACAACCCATTGCCTCCTCCCCTTTATCCAAATCCTTACCTATCTTACAGTGCTTGTACTAATCCCCATCTCCCCTAATTTAACTAATAATTCTCCAGGTGGTACTGTGTCAAATGCTTTACTGAAGTCCAAATATATTAGATCTGCTGCACCTGCCTTATCTAAAAAATCAGTTTTTATCTCAAAGAAGGAGATCAGGTCAGTCTGGCGTGATCTACATTTGGTAAACCCATGTTGCCTTATATTCTCTTTACCAATTACTTTTATGCATTTAATTATTCTTTTTGATGCAGTTTGTTCTAAAACCTTGCATTACTACTGCAAAACCTTGCAAGACTAAGAGGTCTGTCACTGCCTGGATCACTCTTTTCCCCTGTTTCTTACATGTCGGTACAACATTAGCCATTCTCCATTCATATCATACTACTCCCAAAAGATAGATTCATTAAAAATCCTTGCTATTGGACTAGCAATCTCATGTGCCAGTTCATTCAGTAGTCTGCTCTGGAAATTATCCAGTCCCCCCAATTTGAGCATTTTAAACTCTTTAAGTTTTTCTTCCACCACAGATGTGATAATTTCCATTTCTAGACACTCATTTCCATCAGCTGGACTGCCTTCATCCACATGCTCCATATCATCTTCATTATTGACAACAGAGACAAAATATTCATTTGTTTTTGAGCCATACCTAGATTATCTTTAATCTCCTTTCCATCTCTGCTGCAATAGCAGCCCAGCCTCGTCCTTCTGTCTTTTCTTTTTATTTATATAACTAAAAAACCTATTATTTATTTAAATTTCCTTGGCAAGAGCTAATTCTCCTTGACTTTTAGCAATTCTCACTTTATTCCTATATGTTCTAATCTCCACAGTGCAGCTTTCTTTGCTGACTGACCCCTTTTTTCCATTCCAAACAGGCTCTTTGCCTACTCCTAATAACCTCCTGGGGGTGGTTATTCATCCAGCTGGGTCTGGAGCCTTTCCCTACAAGTTTTTTTCACTTGCTTGAGTTGCAAATTTCATATAGTTTTTGTATAACTGATTTGAAGAAATTCAAAACTTCCTGCACATTTAAGTCCTTGAGGTCTTCAGTCCAGCTGGCTTCTTTATCTAATTCCTTTAATATCCCAAACTCTGCCCTTTTGAAATGAAAAGGAGTCTGTAGGAAGTCTCTGAAGGAAGTTGTAGGTGGTTCTGGGGAGAGGTTGAAGAGCAAAGAGCAGCAAAGGGAGTTACCTGCTGATTTCTAAGATTGGTAGGGTTGAAGGAAGGGGATCAGCAGAGGGGATTACCTGCTGATGCTCTATGCTGGTGCCAGAGGGGTAGAGAGGTCTGAGGACCAGCGGGAGTGAGGGATGCTCCCCTGGTGAGGATGAACTCACAGATGAGAGGCTGTGGGGAGAACCTATTGGTAAGAGCGAGTTTGCAGTCCAGCTGGAAGGGCTGGGGTGGCTGTCCTTTAAAAGGGACAGGAGCGGACTGAAGAAGAGCCTAGGTGTGGTGGAAGATGCGGGAGGGTGGTATATGCTATGTTCAAGGACAAGAGCAGTGGTGGGCAACCTGCGTGATTACCCACCAGGGTAATCTCCTGGCTGGCCGCCGAACAGTTTGTTTACATTTGCACAGCCGCCAGCAGCTCCCAGTGGCTGCAGTTCACTGTTCCTGGCCAATGGGAGCTGTGGGAAGTGGCGGGCAGTAAATCCCTGCAGCCTGCGCTGCTTCCCACAGTTCCCATTGGCTGGGAACAGTAAACAAACTGTCTGGCAGCCCGCGTGCCACAGGTTGCCCACCACTGGACCAGAGGATGTGGAGTTTTAAGGACTATATACTCTGGGTTTGAGAAATGGACTATGTTTGGAACTTTTATTATGGGTTATTTGAACTATATTTTGGTAATAAACTGGTTCCAAAGAGGGGTATTATTAAGACAACAAAGCCTATGTGTAGTTCCTGAGAAAACTGCACCTGTTCTGTTTCTGAAGGGTGCTCAGGGCAGAGCTGTCCCATGATACTCTGCCAGGATTGTCAGCAATGCTCTCTATCCCTTCTTGGGTAAGACCCTTGACACACCTTTTCTCTATATAATTCAGTGGAAAAGTCATATGTTAACATTTCAAAATGAAGTAATGAGCAAAGAAACAATATACAACTATGTTGATTATCCTAGTCAATTTCAGCTTTCCTCTTTCGAAATTTTATGGTCAAGTTTTTCTGTGCTAATTGAAATTTTCTGCAGATTCACACACACATAACTAAAACTTTGCCTAGTCTAAAATTTGTCCCCATTTCTAATATGTCCCAAGAAATCCAAGTTTACCCATAATACATTGGTCCAATATTGTCACCACTCTGCCCATAGATTTTCTATTGAATTTAATTAGAGTTCTATGAAAGAAGAAGCAACAAAAGAGGACGCTTAAAAGGGGAAAAAAGGAGTTTTCCATAAATTTCTAATCTCTGAAAATATCTGTGCTGCAATTCTAAGAGTTGTAAACTGAGAGGGAAATAGGGTATCCTGGGAATTCTAAACTTTATGTAAAAATTTTGCAAAAAAATTTTCTAGGATAAAAAAATTACTTAAAGAGAAACTGCTATCTAAGAGGAAAATAAGTAACAGCAAACATACCAAAGAAAGCAGCATCTCAGAAAATTAGAGCTTTGTAGGGTTTTTTGTTTGTTTTTGTTTTTAAATCCTAATAAACATTTTGTCCTGAGGGACACTAAGAGTTATCAAAAGATGCAAGTATTTTTGGTAATGATGCATAAACAAAAGTATTGTAGATAGGATTTAGTATAAAAGGAAGTTTATTAGAAATAACCCATGGCTGGATGTTGACTTGTACTGGTGGGAAAAATTAGAGGTAAGTATTGGGCAAAGATTTTTGAGAACTGATGATTGTTCTGAGATTAAATTGGCAACAATTTGCAAGGGAAGTAAGATGAAGCAGAGTGAGTCCAGTAATGCATTAGAAACCCTGATTCCTCCCTGAGAGGCAGGGCTTCAGCCAGAGCTGTCCAAAGTGGAGCTCTGGTAAATATTTTCAGCCCCACTGGAAAATAGTCTGTGAGAATTTAAGCCATGCTAAGAGGAATATTGATAGTAAAACACTGGAGAAAATGTTAAGTACTGTGAATATTTATCTGGAGAGACATATTAAAATAAAAATACTGGGAAATTAACAGAAATTGCACTGGTTGATAAAAGGCAGGGTGCATGGTAACACTGGTTAATTCAAAGTAAGAAAAAATGGCATGTGAGAAAGGATTTAGAGCAGAAATTTTAAACTTTCCAAATTAATGTCTGTACTGATGTTGTAATGAAATAAATGAGTTTTAAGAGCAGTAATACATTCTTCTAGAAAATTGCTATGCTGAGTGGATTGTGGCTGGATTCAGTGGAGAAATCAATGGAAGTCAAGTTACTAAGAGAACCAGATTCATGGTTTTGGTGCTTATGAAGCATAGCAAGAGCTTCCCCTGGTGACCTACATAAAGTACAATATTGTCTTCTCTCAAGATACCAGTAAAGAGTCTTAGAGCTACACTGTATCTGATTGGATTTGACTGCTTCCTCCAGATTTTTACACATTTGATTCTAAAAATTCATCCTTTGAATCAATAAATCTATTTTATGGTCAATGTTAAAATGTGTTTCTAAAGCATTAACAGCTGGTAAAATTGTGTCAAATGTTGCTTTAGATTACAAGATGGAGGGGTGGAATGATAAGAGGCCAATTTATCAGCAGCAGGAACACCATTTAAAGCTGCTTGGCAAGAGGGGAATGTGATTGTGATGGGAGAATGAGGGCAATGTTCAATTTTAACCCTTTACTTTTGGGTGTTGCAGAGTCTGAAACTACAGATTTTGTCTCTGGGAGGTGGGAAATTGTTTCTTCCTTTTTGGAGGTGAGGTTAATGAGGAAGCAGGGTTAAAAGCTTTCCCTTTCTGTAATTTGTCTGTTTAAATATTTTGATTTCATGAGGGGTCTTTACTGAAATAAATTAAATCAGTTTTGGCAGCAGCAGGGCCTACATTGGACAATAGATTTTAGTGGTGTAGTGAGTGTTCCTATATTGTGTCAAGTGTGCTTAAAATATAATCTTTTATCTTCTCCTTCTCCCGCTCCTTTCCTATCTGACCTCTCTCTGTCTTTAAAGAGACAATTAAAAACAAAAAAGAAGTATGTATCTATAAGTAAGATTTCCTTAAATCATTTCAACTTCCTACAGTCATACACTTTTAATTCCTGTTCTCCAACTCCTGCAAGAGATATTATTTTAATTTATTTCCATTAATACTGTATTACTTTCTATATCTATCCATAATTAAAGTATCTAACCGTATCACGTTTATCTCCTATCTAGCAATCTCTCTTCTAAAATAACCATTGCTTAATGGAATAATGTAAAACCAAACTGGATAAGTATTGTTATGAGTGATGCTATCAATGTCTCATAGGTTGTAACCATATCTGTTACAGTAGAATCATTCTCTGGATAAACAGGATCAGACAGGAAGCAAATGACAACAATGGAGAAATACATTTGTAGCTGTAACCAGGGGCTGAATGAGCTCTTCCCTGTCATCTGTGGTGAACTGGAGGAAAAGACCACAGGAGCAGACCATATTTGCATAAACACACCTACTTTACCTAAGTGATCAACAGATATACCTGCTTTGTTAAAGTGATCAATTTTGGCTGATTTGGGTTAAAATTTAATTTAGTTGTGGATGTAGGGGTAATGAAATGTTGTTACCCTTATTGTATGGCTAAGGGCAATAGAGCTTCACACTTAATATGCTCTACTTGAGGAGGTCATTTTAAAGGTAACCTCACTCACTAAGATATGGTAGTCATGTAAATCCAATTGAAAGTCAGAGAGAGAGATGTTCCTAATGCTTAATTTGTAATGAAAGAGGTGCTGGGGCTGAAGCACTTAGGTACCAGAGCTCAAGCAATTTTTTTTTTTACATTTATAATTGATGCAGCAAGCCCAGAGATGCTGGGGCTATGCAATGCCAAGCCTAGAGGTGCCAGCTGTCATAAATTAAGCACTGGATGTTCCTTCCTGGCTGTGTAAACTCAGTTTGAGTACCATCCTTGCCCCATTTGTCTACAGTCCCCTTCTAGTCTTTAAAGAAAGAGCTGATCAGAGTCAATTTAGACTTCTGGCTTCTGCTCAGGTATAACTAGAGGTGAAATCACTGATGAACAGGTCTATGGGGCTGAACCTTAGGGCTTGTCTACACTTACATTTTATAGCACTCTAACTTGCTGGCTCAGGGGGGGTGAAAAATCACCCCCCTGCTTGCAGCAAGTCTGAGCACTTTAAGCGCTAGTGTGGACAGGCTCTGGGAGCCGTGCTCACAGCGCTCAGAGCTAATCCCCTCGTGGAGATGGAATACCAGGAGTACTGGAGACCTCTCTCCCAGAGCTTGCACGCTACCACACACGCACTTTGCTGCCGCAGGAGCGTTCCTGTGACAGAGCTTTGAAGTTTCTAGCGTAGACATATCCTTAGACTTGGTGTTGGGACAGTGTTGTATTGAAAGACATCGCAGGGGCTGCTGTAGCAGTGAGGTTCCTCACTACCTGCTGAAATCATTAAGAGCTGGACTAAGTGGTGGAACCTCAGAATACGGCAGCATGAGCGGTGGTAGCAGTAGAGGCTTTGCTTGACACTCCCCCAGCCTGTGAATGCACTCTTGAATTCTGGGATTTTGCTGACCTTAGACAACAAACCATGAATGGGATGCTATGGAGGGAAAAGGGAAGTGGTGTGTTAAGGGGACATTCACACAGAAAATGGGAAACTGAGGCAAAGGAGAGTGCCCAAGATAATGTGGCGTAGGTGTTTTACTTATTGTTACTTTACTATTGTTTACTTAGTTTTGAGTTATTGTTCAGGGTTTTCCCAAATTAACACAGTGTTTCCTTCTGTAACAGGGTTCACAACCTATCCCTCTTCCTGAGGCCTGTTTGCTGCCCCAATAAGGCTCAGAGAGGCTTTAGGGTTATGCAACACCTGGGTCTTTATTTACCAACAGTTATCCCACCACCAGTGTCTATCTATTTACAAGTTTTACAGGATTATTCAACCTCTTTTACAGGCAGAGTCAGCCTTCAACTAGGAGGCCTCTATTCCCTCCATGACTGACTTCTCTCTGGCTGCCACCCACCTTCTGGCTCCCTCCCAGCCTTTCTAGCCCTTGGTTTGTCAGGCCATGAGGTGTTGCCAATACTCAGGCTGGCATCAGGCCTTTTCCATCAGCCCCAATCTTCTTCCCTTGATTGGAACTGACTGGGCAGGGGCTAGTTAGGTGCTTTTGCACCAGTACCCTGCCATATCTTCTATTTTTAGTAAGTTTTCTTTTGTCATGCACGGACTCAATGCTTGCAAGTGGGGAAGTATTGCCTCTTAGAGGTACTCTGGGGTGGTGTTTAGTTTTCCAAGATTTCTGGGTGGGGGGGTTGAGCCAGTTTTGTTTTGTAATGTTAAGAGGAACCTGAATTTGGAACTTGTTGCTGCCAGTGCTACATAGCAGGAGGGATAATGATAATGAGCCTTTTACTGATTTCACTTCCAGTGATGTAGCTCCATTGACTTCAGTGGAGTTATTCCTGACTTACATCAGATCTGTGGGAATAGAATCAGGTTCTATGGCTTATCCCTAAGGTTTATGACAACAAATTCACAGATTTTCAATGATGGCTTGTCCTAGGCTACCCGTATTGGCGGGTAGCAATCGTTTGCTAGGGGATCGATATATCGCGTCTCATCTGGATGTGATATATCGATCCCTGAACACGCTTATATCGATTCTGGAACTCCACCAACCTGAACGGAGTTGCTGAGTCGACATGGGGAGCCACAGACATCGATCCCGCACTGTGAGGATGGTAAGTAATTCGATCTTAGATACTTTGACTTCAGCTACGTTATTCACATAGCTGAAGTTGCGTATCTGAGATCGATTTTCCCCCGTAGTGTAGACCAGCCCCTAGTTACACTGGGTGGAAAGTCCTGTTTGTAATCTTTTAATTAAAATATATTTACTAACCTATGTCAAAACATCATCCATTTTCCCAGACTAGACATGGGATGAATTACAGCAGTACAGCCCCACTGATGTTAATGAAATGTAGCCCTAGTTCTCTAAGTTTCCCCTTCAAATGTCCATTAATGTAAGTAGACAATGGGCTTGGAGCAAGGAGGAGGGAGGGAAGGGAGAGCGAATGTACAATAAAAGCCTGATCCAATGCCTGTTTAAGTCAATGAGAGTCTTTCCATTGACTTCAGGGGATTTTGGATTAGATCCTAAATGAATTAACCTATTTTCTTATTATTTTTCATCTGCCTCCTCAATCCCACACTCAAATGGTTTATCAGAATTGGTAAATTTTCTACTGTTCTTTATAAATGAGAAATTTTGGATGTGCAATTTAATGGAAACAGGTGGTATATGGAGATATGCATTTTACCCCTCCTCTTTCTTGGCTATAATTTTTTTAGTTCTTGGTAGTTTACATTTTTAATTTCTTTTGTTCTTTTTGCAGTTCTGTCACTGTATAAATGTGAGTAATACCTTTGATAGAAATTGGTGGTAGAGTTAGGTTTTTGATGTTCAGACCTTCGGAGTACTCTAATGCATATTATATTATGCTGCTGAATGTATGTACTACATGGGCTCCAGACTTATGCTGCTGATCATTTTTATTTTATTGGAAAGGTAAGAAATACCCTTAGTTTTATTTATTACCTCACCTTAAAATTTTAAAAAATCAGATTGAGTGGCTTTGTGACAACCCCTTATGCAATTGACAGTTCAGTGAAAAGCGAGCAGCGAGTGCTGGTGCGGTCCTTGTAGGTATTTCAGTATCTTTCAGATTCGTTTTCATTGCTGCTCGTCAGGATGCATTATTGCTGTCGTATGCAATGACAGACATAGTTTGTCTGCATCCCCTACCACCCAGGAATCCATTGAACCACTTTGAAGCCTCTTTCCCTCCCATTTTTACTCTCTCCTTTCTCAGAAGGTGTGGAGTTATGATGGCCTTCCCTCCAATGATGAGATGCAGATTAGCTCATTCCTGAGCTCTTCAACACTGTTAGGGGCATTGGCCAGAGGATTCACTTGCAAATATAAAGAGGTTCTCATTCCCTCTTGAGGCTGAGTGCACTGTCCCCGCAGTCCCTGACAGCTGTGGGAGACTAAGTATATCTGGTCTTTACACTCATATAAACCCAACTATTAGTCTTTAAAATAAATAAAATGTGTTATAATTAACATTGTCAAGTTGTTTTTTAAGGAGTAACTTGTACTGTGCAGAAGGAGAGCTGCACTAGTAGAATATCAATCTCACCAGAGATGAGAAAGCACAGAGAGAACAGGCAAGAGATGCAGTTCCTTACAAGCCCTGTGGCTGATAAGCTTTGAAGGTATTAAAGTGAAGAAGCTCAGAATAATTTTAGTCTCTTTTTGAAAGACATGAAGATAAGTGATTCTAATTAGAATGAAATTAAAACGTGAAGGTCAAACAAGATATGAGTTACTGTATGTGAAGCTAATTAGACTGCTCCAAAACCCACTGCAGAAATGCAGTAATAACTTATAGTTACTAACCCTATAAACTCTTGCAGCTGTAATAGAGTTCTCCTTTGGAAGTGCTGGATTAAGAAAGCATTTCAAATAATATACATTTAAAAATTGGAATACAATATACATTTATTATCTTTATTCCCTGCCTCATTCACCATTTAATTAAAGTCTTTAAATTCCCATTGCCTACTGAAGAGTATAGAAAGCTGGCTTTTTTATTATTGTTGTGAGTCTAATAAAAAAAGTCACCTATAACGCCCTGGGTTTTCGTTTCTTATTCTTTGCTTACTGTGTTAATATGATCACCTCTTTGCATTCAGTACTCTCATAAGAACTACCCCATACCCAGGTCAGTAGAAGTTTTACCTTTGATTTCAGTGGAACAAGATCAGGCTCATGGTGTAATAAACTTAATTGCACACAGATGGGTTATTTTTTGCAGTTCATTGCTGAGTGCCTGGCCCTAAGATACACCTGGCTTGCATCTACACTAGTATCTGTAATTCAACACTAGCCCAGCAATGGTGGAAGCTGTATAGGGTGACCAGGTAGAAAGTGTGAAAAATTGGGACGGAGATGGGGGGTAATAGATACCTATATAAGAAAAAGACCCCAAAATTGGGACTGTCCCTATAAAATCAGGACATCTGGTCACCCTAAAGCTCTAGGGTTGACAAGACTCAAGTGGTGTTAAAAAGCTTATTTCACCGTAGGACCAAATTGTGACACTGAGTCACAAATAGTTCCCTGGTCTGCCCCTGGGGCCACACACATTCATGCTGCACCTAGCTCAGGGCACACTTATCCACCAGGAGTGCAGGGGACGGGACTAGATGACCTCTTGAGGTCTCTCCAGTTCTATGATTCTATAATTCTCATGTTCTAGCCCTAAATTGGGGTCCATAGCAGTTGATCTTGAATATACCTTCTCTCTCCCTCTCAACTGGAAATGTTTATAATTTGATTTTTACATGTAGCTTTTAAATATGCAATCACTATCTTATTAAATGGAAATGAAGGCTTAGGAACCTTTAGGGGAGACAGTCTAGTTGCCTTGGCCCTATACTTTGTAATCCCTTTCCCTGGCACACCTTGGTAGAAAGGAAAATGTGCCCGTTAAGTATATCCCATTGTCAGAGGCTCCTAGTGTTAGGAGATAATCACTCTTACTTCGTTAATTCCTTTAAAACACAGCAATGTGAAAAACATTAAATTATTTTTTAAAACTGTTAAGATAAAACTGACTCATTTAAGCCGTATTAGAACAGAGAAGCAGCATGAAGTGAACAAATTGCCTTAGAGTAGGAAATTTATGCTAGCAAACACCAATAAACAACTGTGACTAGGCATGCAGATAGCATCAGGCACGCTATTTAAACTGACTTAGCACAGCTGGATATATGGTTCTCCCACCATCTAGAGCCACTGAAATACATTACATTACATTTTTTGTCTTGTCTCCATCTCAGTTAACTGAGTATACCATTTGTGAAAGTGCTGGTTAAATTCTTAACTTCCAAAGGATGAATAAACACATCTTTACAGGTCTACGGTGAGGGACAGATGCCACATTTAATAGCTAATCATTGTCTTCTTGTTTACCTGCCCCTCCCCCACACCCTCTCTCATAACAGGCAGACAACTTTGTGTTCTTCATGTTGATGTCTACACTGCAGATGAGAGCATGTGTCCTAGTGCAGACAGACAGACTCACTTGAGCTAGTGTGCCAAAAGTAGCAGTGTGGATGTTGTGGGTCTGGTGGTGACTTGGGCAAGCCACCGAGTTCAAACCCAAGGGGTCAGATAGGCTTGGAACTCCGAGGAGCTGCAGCCTTGCTGGAGTGCAGTGTCCACGCTGCTATTTTTAGTATGCTAACTTCAGCTAAGCTAGCGTCAGGGTGGCTCCAGCCCAGCACGCCAAGCGCATGCTTGGGCGGCATGCACGGGGGCACTCTGCGGTCGCCGGAGGGTGGCAGGCGCGCTCTGTGGCTCCCTCAGGCGTGACTGTGGAGGGTCTGCTGGTCCCACGCTTCAGTGGAGCGCGGACCAGCAGACCCTCCGCAGGCACGCCGCGGGAGGTCCACTGAAGCCGCGGGGCTGTGGACCACAGGACCACAGCGACCCTCGCAGGCACGTCTGTGGAGTCGCACCGGAGCCACGAACCAGCGACCGACCGGCAGAGCGCCCCCTGTGGCATGCCGCCGTGCTTGGGGCGGCAAAATGTCTAGAGCCGCCCCTGGCTAGCATGAGTCTGTCTACCCACGCTAGGAAGCTTGCTCCTGGCTGCAGTGTAAACATACTCTAGGTTCCATGGTGGATTCTCTTCTTCATCAGTCTACCCATAGAAAGGGCAGGCTGCCCCAGACCAGTTTCCCCCCAGAACCCTTCTCTCACCATAGCAACTCTTATACAACCCTTAAGAGATTAAGGGGGGTTGTACTTTGGGTCAGGATGTGCCACCCTTACTTGAGCTGAGTAATATGAGACTACACATAGAGTAAGGTACCACTCAACTTAATAAAAGATGGCAAGACCTGATCCTCTTGATTTGATTATTATCTTTGAGGTTAAGGGTCCAAGTCTGCAGTCCTGGAACAAGGAAAACCTATATTAAAGTTAACGGGAGTTTTGCCTAAGTAACAGCTGCAGGATCAGGCCCTAATTGGATTCTGCTGTATGTGATCCATCTTATTTTTAAATCAATATGTTTAACAGAAAATATTGACATTTACACTAGAACTTGTCACCGTTAACCTCAACCATCATATTAATTCTTCAACTTTGGAAAGATGCAGCAATTAAATATTGATAATTAGATTAATCACAACTTCTTGATTTACAAAGTTGAAAGATATTATGCATTTAAGCAAAATAAAGGAGCAGTTTCTCAATGTTAAATTTAAGAAGCCTGTAGTTGTTTTCCTATATTCGTTTGTATTAAAGAAAGAATTTTCGGTTACAAATGCTGAGATTTCTAAAATGTCAACATACACAAGGTACTATTTTTGTATGCTTTGAAATATGTTTATATTTAGATATTTGATCCAACTTAAATAAAATCTGAAGAAGGAAGTTATCTGGATTCGACATACTGGATTATCTGATTCCTGTCCTTTGATCTGTACAAGCTGTGCATAGCAGAGTGCCTGGAGGATGAGGGACAAGGTTAGCCCATCTTTGTGCTTTCTCAAGCCATATGGTTGCTGGGGGTTTGACTCCTGCCATAAGTCGGAGCAGCCTCAGACCTACTCTAGTTTATGGTGGCAGACAGGTTTATGCATGTGTAGATCACTGGAGTGCAGCAGAGCTCTGAACGTGCCCCTTCCTGGGCAACCTTGGCATGTACCCAGTATGACATGTCCCCTATGCTGGAGGATACCACAAGACTGGGGTTCTGTCTGTTCAGCTCTGTCCCACCCAGGTCTTCCCAGAACAGAAGGATTCTCAGAAGCCTGGTTATGGTAGGAGCCACACCAACTCCTAGCAGCCATATGGATTGAGGAAGTGCAAAGGAAAGCACTACCTCCTGAGAAATTATAAAGGAGGAAGCACTGCCTATGTGAATCCCAAAAAACAAAACAAAACAAAAACAATGCTTGTGGTGCTTCTGCTGTCTCAGCAGTTAATTAGCAAACATTATTCCCAGAACTGTGCTGACATCTGTTAACATCTGGTCTGACCCAGCAGTTCTCACTCAAGCATGAAGTCCCATGACAGTCAGTAGACCAATTTCATTGCTGGTGTAACTTGGTGCAGTTGTTTTGCCAGCTAACACCAATGGTGATATTGTCTCAGTGATTTTAATAATTTGTTAAGGGTGCTGAGGAGGAGTCACATCATTCCCTACACTGGCTATTGCTGTGGAAAGGGCAGGGAACAGTGAGTAATGTAATTAATGCCAATCAAGATGGGTTTATGGAAAATAGATCCTGTCAAACTTGATAGCTTTTTTTATGAGATGAAAAGTTTGGTTGATAAAAGTAATAGTGTTGTTATAATATGTACAGACTTCTGTAAGGCGTTTGACTTGGTATGATGCAACATTTTGATTAAGAAATTACAATGTCAGAAAATTAAGATGGCACGCATTAAATAGATAAAAAGCTGGCTAAAGGTCTCAGAATGTAATGGTAAATGAGGAATAATCATCGAATGGGTGTGTTTCTAGTGAGGTCCTCTAGGGATTGGTTCTGTAGTATTTAATGGTTTTTTTTTTATCAGTGATCTAGAAAGAAACATAAAATCGTCACTGACAAAGTTTGCAGACAACACAAAAAGTGAGTGGTAAATAATGAAGAGGATAGGTCCTGATACTTGGTAAACTGAGTGCAAGCACACAGCGTGCATTTCGATTCAGCCAAATATAAGTGTGTACATCTAGGAACAAAGAATGCAGGCCATACTTACAGGATGCGGGAGGAGGGGACTCTAATTTAGGAAGCAATGACTCTGAAAAAGATTAGGGGGGTCATATTTGATAATCAGCTGAACATCAGATTGAGCTTCCAATGTGATGCCTTTGCCAAAAGGACTAATTTAGTGGTTCTCAAACTTTTGTACTGGTGTCCCCTTTCACATAGCAAGCCTCTGAGCGCGTCCCCCCCAATAAATTAACAACACTTTTTTCTATATTTAACACCATTATAAATGCTAGAGGCAAAGTGGGTTTTGCAGTGGAGGCTGACAGCTCACAATCCCCCCACCATGTAATAACCTCACAACCCCCTGAGAGGTCCCAACCTCCAGTTTGAGAACCCCTGGACTAATACAATCCTTTGATGTATAAACAGGTGAATGTGAGTAGAAGAAAGAAAGTTATTTTCATATCTGTATTTGGCACTGGTGCAATGGCTACTGGAATACTGTGTGTCCACAATTCAAGAGGGATGTTGGAATCAGATTGGAAAGGGTCCAGAGAAGAGCCTTAAGTATGATTAAACGCTTGAAAAAACATTCCTTATAGCAAAAGACTCAAAGAGATCAATCTGCTTAGTTTACCAAAGAGAAAGTTAAGGTGAGACTTGATCACAATTTCTAAGTACCTACAAAGGGGGAGCAAAAATTTGATAATGAGCTCTTCAGTCCAGTAGTCAAAGGCATAATGCGATCTAATGGATGAAAGTTGAAGCCAAACAAATTCTGACTGGAAATAAGGTGTAAATTTTAACAGTGAGGATAATTAATAATTAGAACAATTGAGCATTGTGGTGAATTCTCTATGACTGGTAAGTTTGGATATTTTTCTAAAAGATATGCTGTAGTTCAGGTTCTCAACCTTTACAGACTACTGTACCCCTTTCAGGAGACTGATAAGTCTTGTGTACTCCCAAGTTTCACATCACTTAAAAACTATTTGCTTACAAAACCAGACAAAATACAAAACTGTCACAACACACTATTACTGAAAAATGGCTTACTTTCTCATTTTTACCGCATAATTATAACATAAATCAACTGGAATATAAATATTGTACTTACATTTCAATGTATAGTATATAAAACAGTATAAACAGGTGTCAAGGTTCCTCCCCCACTCTGGACTTTAGGGTACAGATGTGGGGACCTGCATAAACACTTCTGAGCTTAACTACCAGCTTAGATCTGATTTTGCTGCCACCATCCAGATTCCTCAGTCTGGAACACACCTTTTCCTCCCAAAACCTTCCCCTCCCTGGGTCGCCTTGAAAGACTTTTTCACCAAGTTCCTGGCGAACACCAGTCCAACCCCTTGGATCTTAAAACAAGGAAAAATCAACCAGGTTCTTAAAAAGAAAGCTTTTAATTAAAGAAAGAAAGGTAAAAATCAATCTCTGTAAAATCAGGATGGAAAATACTTCACAGGGTAATCAGATTCATATAGCCCAGAGGAACCCCCTCTAGACTTAGGTTCAAAGTTACAGCAAACAGAGATAAAATCCTCTCAGCAAAAAGGAACATTTATAAGTTGAGAACACAAAAATAAGACTAACATGCCTTGCCTGGCTGTTACTTACAAGTTTGAAATATGAGAGACTGGTTCAGAAAGATTTGGAGAGCCTGAACTGATGTATGGTCCCTCTTAGTCCCAAGAGTGAACAACCCCCAAAACAAAGAGCACAAACAAAAGACTTCCCCCCACCAAGATCTGAAAGTATCTTGTCCCCTTATTGGTCCTTTGGGTCAGGTTCAGTCTACTTAGCTAGTCAGCCTGTAGGTCAGAAGTGGTTAAGTTTTAACAAGGGTTTTTTAAGTAGGAAGGCTTCAAGCTGTGAGCAAGCAAGCTCGCTATAAGGAAATTTACAATTTGCGATATGTTTTTTTCTTTCTTTCTACCTCTCGGGTATAGCTAGTTAGAGTTCCGTTACGCAAGGCAAGGCCCCCCTGGGGAAAAAAAAAAGGGGGGCCTTTCATTTTGGTGCTATCCCGTTCAGTGAACTGCAGAGGGGTGTAGCCGCACAAGAAAGCAGGAAAAATGAGCACCAGTGATGCCGCTAATAAACTAGAGCTGGCCAGACGTGGAAGCAACAGAGAAAGAAAATGACATAAGAGATTGGGAAGAATGGAACTAAAACAATTAGAATTAGTATTTTGGATGGCCATAAAATGCAAGGGAAGAAACTGCCCACAAGAGAGCTATGGAGGCGAAAGAAAAGGAATGGGGGGGGAAAGAGAAAGAAAAGCATGAACTTAGAATTAGCAAGGGCTAAGCCAGGATTTACAAGCCCACCCTAAAAAACCCTTCTCCAGGTACTGCTTTCTATCCAGAAAAATTCCCCACCTACAGGCAGATGATGATGACTGGGGCCGTTCTGAAAATTCGAAGGGGTCTGCTTGGGTACAGCATCTCTACAGACAGTACTGATAGAACTGAGGCCACAGCTCAGTGACCTTAGAAAGGTGGCAAGTGAAATGCTAAGGCACGCCTGGAACAATTATAAAATTTTTCAAACCAAGACCAGATCAGAATGGGGCAACCCCCAAAGGTGGCAACAACCGAAGATGTGTCATTTGCCAACGCACCTACACATTGGAAAAGAATTGAGATGCACTGGATATCAGGAAGCAAAGTGCCTGATCTCTGGAAGCTCTGTCCTTTCCTAATGCAAATAGAGCAGTATCTTAGCCAGGTCTACACTGCGACTTTAAATCGGTTTAATGGCCGATATACCGATTTAACGCTGTATCGTTCCATGAACGTCGTCATTAATATCCGAGTCTCGGTCTTAAATCGATTTGGCTCATCACGAGAGGAGTCGCTAAAGTTCGGATAAGTGATAACTCGATTAGGGTTCATGTGGACGGAAATCGACGTTATTGCCTCCCGGGCGGCATCCCAAGAGTGCAGCACTGACCGCTTGGACAGCAATCTGACTCGGATGCAGCGGGCAAGGTAACAGGAAAAGCCCCGCGAACTTTTTGAAATTACATTTCTGCTGCCCAGCCGTGCAGCTCTGATCGCTCCCGGACTGCGATGCAGTTGGGGAAATCGAAAAAGAGCTCCAGCATCGACGTGCCGGGAGATCTAGGTCTGATCGCTGTATGGGGAGACAAATCTGTTGTTCCAGCTCCGTTAAGAACACTAATGCAAAGGCGTTTGGGAATAAAAAACTCGTCGCTGTGTGACAGCGTACGGAGCAGAACTCAAATGGACGCTCATGAAGGGAGGGAGGGGGTAACTGAGACTACCAGCTATCCCGGTCCCAGCAGTCTCTGAAAATTATTTTGCATTCTTGGCTGAGCTCCCATTGTCTGTAGGTTCAAACACAGTGGGTCTGGGCGTGGGTCAAGGAACAGCTCCTCAGTTTATTCCCTCCACGTGAAAAAAAAAAAGGGGAAAGATTGTCTGTGCTATTGGCGTTTGCTCAAGTGCACTCCGCGAAAAGGCGCCAAAGGTTGTCTGCTGCTGCCTTCACAAAGGAGGGGTGAGGCTGTACCTCAGCACCACGCGGGGGCAGTGTTTTCTGCCCCCATCAGCACTGGTGCTCTCAACACGTCAGGCGAAGTGGGACTATGGATATTGCTGATCTGGGGTGCTGAGGAACAGGCTAGTGTACGCACAGGTGCACGCTCCTGACAATCGGGATTGGTAGCTTTGACATGCTGGATCGCAAACGAATCGAGTTTTGGATCCCTGAGCTGTGGACCGCACTACTCGATTTTATTAGAATCTGTTTTTGTAATATCGGTTTAACGCTATGTCGATAATATCGGATGTCGCAGTGTAGACGTACCGCTTAGAACGGTGTTCCTCGAGTGTAAATAGAAAGGTATCACCTAGGAGTGAGAAGCCCACTGTAACGAGGCGGGAGAGATTGGAGAATGGTGGAAGTGGCAGAAAAGAAATTACCTAGCCAATTGGAGTGAATATCAGAAGGGGAAACCGAAACCAAACCCAAGGCCCACCCACACCAAGGAAAGCCCCATACACCTGATTGTCCCACCTCATCAGTCTCCAACAACCCACCTCGGCCATTGACCAGTCAGCTGGGTGTGTTTTTAAATGTAATGAAGTGGACAATATAAAGGCCCACTGCCCAAGAACCCCAACCGATTACAGTTCATTACACCACATCACACCCCAAGATCCAGGCCAGATGCCTCTCATACCCTCGAGCGAAAGGAAAACCTTGGAGTGGGCGGAAAGAAGGTTATCGCATAGAGGGAAACTGGGGCACAAGTGTCAGCTATACCAATCCTTCGTGATCCCCAATTCATAACCCCAGACGCCAAGTGACAATTACCCATTCATGTCAAAATCGTTAAACATGCCTACAGCTTAGTCGCCTGTCCAGTACAAAGGCTGGTCTGGAATGTGGACTTTTGCAGTCTGACAATTATCCGCATCCCCATGCTACTGGGGGAAGACTTGGGCCAAAAGTGAGCTAGCCAAGAGGGTGGAATGGTCACACGTAGCCAGGCTAAGCAAGCTTTCACATCCATCCCTGTTCCTGAGCCTTCCACTAGGGCTCCGTCTGTGTTACCAGAGACCCAGACAGAAGTGGTGGAACCGGATCCCCAGCCAATGACTACAACAGCCATAGTGGATCAATCCCAGAGAGTAGCCAAAGCCGTCGCGAGACCAGAAGTGGTGAAGCAACCAGCACCAGAACCGTTGCCAGCACTGACTCCAGCACTTGCAAACCCATCTACAACTCCAACGCCAGAGGGCACCAGCAGGCCTGAACTGGCAGAAGCAGCAGATAACCCTACCCAAGAGCTCAACCAGAGCCTGAAATATCACATAGTGCACCAGGGAGAGCAGTTCACAATCAATGAAAACAACCCATCACTTACATGGCTTCCAGAGAGACCAAGCCAAGTCCACAGTCCAGGAGGAACCGATGTCTCCAGCATCAAGGGAACAGTTCCAGGCTAGCAGGAAGCAGATGACAGCCTTCAGAAAGCTGAGTGGCGGCACGGAGCACCCCCCCTCTCAGCTCTTGTAACCGATCCCGGTTTGTTGTAGAACAAAGGACTTTATACAAGGAAACTCTTTCTGGTGGACTGGAATTGGTGTTCTCAAAGACAGTTGGTAGTTCCAACTAAGTACCGGGTAAGCTCTTGAGCCTAGCTCATGATCATCCAGTAGCCATTCTGTGGTGAATAGAACCAAAGACCATTTGGGGAAGTCCTTCCACTCGGAGGGAATGGGCAAGATCATTGAAGTTATGTCCGATCTTGTGAGGTTGTACCAACGAGTGGGAAAGCCCCAAGACCAGGTCAAAGCCCCTCTCCAGCCACTCACCATAATCGAGGTCCCATTTCAGCAAGCAGCTTGACTATTTCTGGGTCCTTTCTCAAATAGACCCAGAGGAAAGCAGTACATACTGACTTTCATGGATTTTGCTAACCCGATGGCCGGAAGCAGTAGCTCTAAGCAACACCAGGGCTAAAAGTGTGTGCCAGCCCTTAGCAGACATTTTTGCCGGGGTAGGTTGGCCTCCGCATCCTTACAGATTCGGAACTAATTTCCTGGAAGAGACAATGAAAACCTGTGGGAAGCTCATGGGGTGAATCACTTGGTTGCCACCCTTACCACCATCAAACCAATGGCCTGGTGAGAGGTTTAATGGGCTTTGGAGGCCATAATATGTAATTCATAAATGAACACTCCAATGATTGGGACTTAGTTTGCAGCAGTTGCTTTTTGCCTACAGGGCTGTACCATATCCCAGTTGGGTTTTCACCATTTGAACTTGTGTATGGCCACGAGGTTAAGGGGCCATTACAGTTGGTGAAGCAGCATAGGGAGGGGTTTACGCCTCTCCAGGAACTAACATTCTAGACTTTGTAGCAACCTCAAGCACCTCCAACACTCTTTAGCCCTTACTAAAAGAAACCTAAAGAATGCTCAGGAAGAGCAAAAGGCCTGGTATGATAAACATACAGAGACGATTCCTTCAAAATAGGGGACCAGGTTACGGGTCTTAAAAGCGCTCCAGGCCCATAAGATGGAAGCGTCATGGGAGAGGGCCATCACTCCAAGAGTCTGGGAGCTATTATATCTCATAGCATTCCCCACCTCAACCCTAAAGCCTAGTGTACCATGTTAATTCTCTAAAGCCTTTTATTCCAGAGAATAAAGGTTTGTCAGTTTACAGCCGCAGGGAGCGATGACGCTGAGTGGCCTGAAGGTGTCTACTACGAGGAAAAATGACGGTGGCAGAGGAGGTGAACCTCTCCACAACCCTGGGATGTCTGCAGTGGCAACAGATCAAGGAGCTGTGCATAGCTTCAACCAGTGTTCTCAGCCCACACCAGGACGGACTGAATGGGCATACCACTCCATTGACACAGGTAATGCTCACCAAATTAGAACCCACCTATCCAGGTGTCTCCTCATGCCAGCTGCTATAGAATGGGGGATCCAAAACATGCTACAGATGGGTATAATCTGCCCCTCTAACAGTGCATGGGCATCTCCAGTGTTCTGGTTCCCAAACCAGATGGAGAAATACGCTTTTGTGTGACTACCATAAGCTAAATGCTGTACTTGTCCGACAACTATCCATGCCATCACCGATGAGCTATTGGAGAAACTGGGACATGCCCAGTTCATCTCTGCATTAGATTAACTACGGTAAGGTACTGGCAAGTACCACTAGATGAACCGCCAAGGAAAGGTCAGCCTTCATCACCATGCAGGGTGTATGAATTTAATGTGCTTCCTTTCAGGCTGCAAAATGCACACGCCACCTTCCAAAGACTTATAGATGGTCTCTTAGCGGACTGGGAGAATCTGCAGTTGCCTACCTTGATGATGTGGCGCATTTTCCGATTCATAGGCAGAACACCTGGAGCACCTGGAAACAGTCTTCCAGTGCATCAGGCAGCGGGACTAACTGTTAAGGCTAAAAGTGTCAAATACGCCAAAACAGAGTGACTATCTTGGACACACCCCTACAGGTCAAAGTGGATGCTATCCAAAGTGGCCTATCCCAAAGTCAAAGGAACAGATCCAATCGTTTCTTAGCTTGTCCGGTAATTACAGGTGATTTGTACCACGCTTACAGCCAAATCGCTTCTCTACTGACAGCCTGACCAGAAAGACGCAGCCAAATGCAGTTCAGTGGACTGATGAATGTCAAAAGGCCTTTAACTAGCTTTAGGCAACACTCATGTCTGACCCTGTGCTAAGGGCCCCCGACTTCAACAACCATTCCAGTAACCACAGTGCGTCCGAGCGTGGTGTGGAGCAGTTTTAATGCAGGAAGCACCAGATCAAAATTCCATCCTGTCGTATTTCTCAGCAAAAATTGGTGAGAGGAAAGCCACTGATCAATCAGTGAAAAGGAATGCTACGCCATGTTTATGCTCTGGAAAGCTATCGCCATATGTTTGGGACGGCGTTTCCAACTCAAACCGACCATGCTGCGCTAAAGTGGCTTCATATCGCCAGGGAATAAACAAAAAATCTTTGGTGGAGTTTAGTTCTCCAAATTTTGATTTGAATACAATACATTTCGGAGCTTCTAACAATGGCTGATGCCTCTCTCTGTGAAAGTTTCCAGATCAACTGGTTAAAATTGTTCTTGGAATGTTGATATTTGTTAGTTTTATATTATCAGTAATATGGCTAAAGGTGCATGTGTTAACTCTGTTTTCTCCTAGAGCTCAGGAAGAAATCACAGCCAGTGTGAACGGGTTGTCCAACACTATCTGTGATTTGGGGGTCGTGTCATAACTATAAAGGAAGGGAACAGCCCTCCGTGTTACAATACTATAAAATCCCTCACGGCCAGAGACATCAAATCTTTACCTGTAATAGGATAAGCTCAGGAAATCTGGCTGTACAGCTAGAAAGGAGAAAAAAAAATCCTACTGGCTTTTGGTTTAAAATGATCCCACTGCTCTGCCACCATGTCAAGGTTCCTCCCCAACTCTGGACTTTCTGGTACAGATGTAGGGACCTGCATAATCACTTCTAAACTTAACAACAAGTCACTGTCTGTATGAAATTTTAGCTTGTACTGACTTCACTAGCGTTTTTTATGTAGCCTGTTGTAAAACTAGGCAAATATCTAGATGAGTTGATTTACCCCCGGAAGACCTCTGAGTACCTTCAGGGGTATGTGTACCCCTGGTTGAGAACCACTGCTGTAGTTTGGGCAAAAAGTATTTTGGGCAATCTATGATGTGTGCAGGAGGTCAGACAGATGGTCATAATAGTCCATTCTAGCTTTACAGTCTATGACTATATATTACAGCTCTGTAGAGGGGAAGTCAAGATTTGTTAAATAGGACTCAATCTGTATGGGGGGAAATGTTTTTATTTTCACGTTATCTAGAGTTACTGAATTAAAACCAATTTGAGATTATATACATTTCCCTGCAGACAACTATTTAATTTATAGCAATACTGGCTTCTAAATTTTGTTTTTAAAGTTGTATTTAGTACATCCATAACTTCAGCAGGTGGCATAAATTAACACAGCCTTCCCAGATAGGTTGTTAAGAAAATATATCCAACATCAGCAAGATAAAATGAATCACAATAGCTGGAGGCCTGGGTGATGGCAGAAATTGCATCCCTAATCCATCCCAGAGGTGGCAGAAATTCAGGGGCTGTAAAACTCTGAAGTCAGAGGATGAAAAAGCTTTAGGGAAATGCAACATTCATTCATCAATTCAGCACTGGAGAGTCTGGAGGCTCCTGCTCTTTTGATGAACTTGATGAAGTCACCTTTTAGTAGCATCAGCACAAATGGTTCGGAAGATTTAGACAAACGTTTGCGCTGATATTGCTTAAAGATGACTTCAATGACAAAACTCCCACTGACTTTAATGAGGCCAGAATTTCACCTTTAGTGCACACACAACTGTAAAAATCTCATTAGCTTTAATGGGAGGTATCCACAGCCTGTGTGTGATGCGGCACGGCCGCGGTTTGTCTTGCAGCGGGGCTGTGGGATATCCCACCGCCTCGCTGTTAGTAGCCTTAAGCCCAGGCCCTGGTCAGGGCGGGGCAACAACCAACGTGAGTCACTACACTCGGGCCCTTAGGCAGGGCTGAGCAGCAAGCACAGTAAGTCAATAGGCTCAGGGCCTTAGGCAGGGCTGAGCAATACCAGTTTAGGACCGGCCCTTAGGTCAGGGCGGGGCAGCAAACACAGTAAATCAATAGGCTCAGGCCTTGAGGCAGGGCTGAGCAGTAACAGTTTTAGGCCCAGCCCTTAGGTCAGGGCGGAGCAGCAAACACAGCAGTCAATAGGCTCAGGCCCTGATGCAGGGCTGAGCAGCAGTAATGGGTTTCGGCCTCCTCAGGCCAGGGAAGGGGGGGAGTCTGCCACCCCTGGAGGGGTGGCAGGGGGGACGCAGGCCCTCCCACTCCACTGCGTCCCGGCCCGAGACCCTAGCAGCGGTGGGGAGTCGCTGCTGTCAGTGGGGATCCCAGCCGCAACACACTGACATTGGTTCTGGCAGTGCTGCAGCCAGACTGGGGTCGGCTACCCCCGGGCCACTTCCACTCTCCCCCTCATTGAGTACCTGAGTCATCGTGGTGTCAGCAGAGGGGTCAACCACCATCGGCTTTTCGGGGTAAGCGTTCACGGGTGGGCTTAGCGGGTCCTTGGGGTAGCTGGTGAAAGGTGGGCTCGGCTCCTCCTCGGGGTAGCTGGAGCGGGCCAGTCCCGGCCAGTCCTCCACGGGCTCGCTGGTGTGGGACAGACTCAGCTCTTCCTCCGAGTAGCTGGAGTGGGGTGTCCCGGCCAGTCCTCCTCAGGGTAGCAAGCACGGGGAAGGCTCAGCTGGCCGGACGTGAGTGTCGGCGAGCAGGGGCTGCAGACCTCTGGCCGCTGTGGGGGCTGGGGCCCCACTGAGTTCTGCGGGTCAGCTTTTGTACTTCCGGGTCTGCGCTGTGACCTCTGAGGGGCGGGCGCAGGCCACTGTGGCCCCGCTCACAGCGGGGTTGGGAAAAGTTTGTCCCGCAGCGGGGCTGTGGGATATCCCACCACCTCGCTACACTATGTCAAGGCCAAGGGAGAACAGATCTAGAAGTGAACTAGAGCCACTAAAAACAGGAATACACGGAGTGCTTAGTTTTACAATAAATGGAAAATATTACTTAAGTAGGTTGCTTGGTTTTGACACTAGATGGCAACAGCATATGCTGGAAATAATCATTTACTAAACCTGAAAAAATAAACATGCTGTAAAGAAGTGAACTGAGTAGAAAATCAGCTGGTTTTGCAAAATTGTTTCTGCATGAAATTAGAACAAATTAAAATAAGGCTTAAGTACCATATGTTTTGGCAATCAGCTTAGAGTTCCTAAAGAGATTCTGAGATTTACCAGTCATATGTTTGAACTGTTTATACTTCCTTTAGTTCAAAATATTCCCTCATTTACTCCCATTAAACAATCTTTATTGGGGTTTTGTTGATTCAAGTAAAGGCAGAATGTAACCCTTACATGTTGGAATATTATGGATCCAGATTTATGGTCTGATGATCAGTTGCTTGTGTACCTAAAATTCCTATAGAAGTTAGTGGATGAAACAGTGTCATTCTCTTAAAAGCATGTTAATGCACAGAATGACAGCAAATAATGTTTTATAGCTTAGTAATCACATGATAATAATCTACAACAGGGGATAACAAATATCTATTGTATGTTTCATTTACAAAACTACTTATCTAGATATTCAGGACTAAAAATATCTGTGAAGAGTTTAGTAACTGGCCAGATTATGCCATTTAGGAAGATTCTTTGGTGAGAGAGGCTAGATAGAGGCTGTACACTCATTGCTAAGGTTTAGATTTTGCCACAGATATTTTTAGTAAAGAAAAATTCATGGAAGCCCGTGACCTGTCCCTGACTTTTACTAAAAATATCCATGACAAAATGGGGCGCTCAGCTGTGGGTTCCCCACACCGCCCTGAAGTGGCTAGGCAGCTGCGGGGGGCTGCTCAGAGCTCTGGGGGCCCCCACTGCCTGCAGCAGCTCAACGTTCCAGTGTACCCCTGCTGCCCGTGGCGGCCTGGAGCTGCAAGGGACCCCTGCTGCCTGCGGCAGCTGGGAGCTCTGGGAGGTGGTGGAGGGACCCTGCAGCTCCTGGCTGCCATGGGCTGAAGTCACGGAGGTCACTGGAAGCCATGGATCCTCTGTGAAAAATTCATAGCCTTACTCATTGCCTCATCCCTTTGGGGGTAAAACTCACATCGTCCTTCACAGCTGGTCACCCCCACACTAGCCATGCATAGGGATAAGGAGAAGTGAAGCCAGCTCCTTTCCCTTCTCTGACTCATTAGGGGCACTATGCAATCCCAGGGAGAGGGACTGGAAATCTCTGTGTCCCTACCCAGCTGCTGGAGCATAGTGGGAAGAAGAAGGATCCTTGCATACTCCTCCTCCCTACTGTTCACCTGTGTAAGGCAGAATCTGGCCCTTAAGAGTATAAGTGTACCCTCATTTGCATATGCATAACTTCCACTTACGTCAATGGGAAACTCGAGTGCAGGGCTGGATTGGGGGCCTGTGCATTATGGAAACTCCAATTTGGCCCTGTCACCCTTCCCCTATCATGATGGAGGGGTGGCTGGGCCAAGCCTGAGTGGCACTGCAACCTCTAGCTCTGTTCTGGCTGCTGCCACTCCCTGCCCCATACAGATCCCTGAATCCCTGTTTCACCCCACATATATCCCAACAACCCTCCACCAACCCACACTTATCCTGACAGCCATTCCACACATTCCAGAAGCTCTGACATATGTCCTATTCACAGCAACCTCCAACACCTCAGCCCCCACCAGCCACAGCCCCCAACATCTGCCACTGACCCCCAACATCCCAGTCCCCAATTCCTCCCAGAAACCTCCATTCCTACCACAACCCCCACAACTCATCCACCTCCCCACAACATCCCCCACTCGCCCCTCTCCCAATACTTCCCACTCATCCCATAGTCCAACAACAACTCTTCCCCAGGCCCTAACACACTGCCTCTGATACATTCCTGGCTGCTCACTGGTGCCCCCATGTGATAAAGCCCTGTCCCAAATCTGGACCTTAGCGTCCAAAATCTGGGGGCTTAGCATGAAACTCCCCCAAGCTTATTACCAGCTTGGATCTTATCTCGCTGCCACCATCCAAAGTTTTTCCAGGGTTTTGGCCCCCTCTCGGGGTTCCCCAAACCTTTCCTTGGGGGACCCCCTTTCTGATCTCCCCAAACCTCCCCTGGAGAGACCCCCCAAGACCCAGGAGTCCTGAGTCTTACCGGCAAGGGAAATACCTCCCTTCCCTTCCCCCTCCGTCTCTGGGCAACCTGAGGGAGTTGATGTAATCTCTTTACATCACAATACCAAGAAAACCTGTCTCGGTCTTCCACAAAGAAACAAACCTTAAGCACTAGGGAACAGAGCTGATTCTTTCTCTCTTTCCCCGTAGCTTTTTCCTGCCCTGGGACAATAGGAGAATTCAACACAGAATGTAATGTTTGCCCTCCCCCCTGTCTTCCCTTGAGAGAGACAGTATACCTGGTACAGAAATTTCTATCCCCTTGCCTAACTAGGAAAAGAAATTCAACCAGTTCCAAAAAGAAAAAACTTTATATAAAAAGAAAGAAATTACATAGACTATAAACTAAACACTGCATTAAGAGATCAATACAGGGATATTGCTTATAAGAAAATATGAATAAACAGTCTGATTCAAAAAATAGCCAATTTAAACCAGTCCAGCAATTACACACATGTAAATACAACTTACAATATCAACCTATTGCTTTCCTTTTGTACTCACACTTGGTAACAGAAGAGTAGAAAGAAGCTTGGAGGTAGAAAAAAAAAAAGATGTTCTCACCATAGCCGGGAGAAACAAAAGACACAGAGTCCCCAATTCCCTCCCTAACTTTTAAAAATCCAGTTTTCTGATTGGTTCTCTGGTCAGGTGTTTGGTTCCCTTTGTTTACCCTTTTCAGGTAAAAGAAACATTAACCCTTACCCATCTATTTATGACACCCCATCCCCCAGCTCAGCACTTTTTTCCTGATCTGGTCTGGAGCAGCTTCCTCCAATCTCAGCCACCCAGTGGCTCTGCTCACTCCCATTGCCTGCCCCACACTCACACAGCATAGGCTGAATTTGAATGAGCGGCTTTGCCAGATTGCAACACCACTCACTCAAATTTGGCCTGGTTGCCCCTCATCGTGATGAAGTGGTGGCCAGGCCAAACCTGAACGGTGCTGCAACCCCTCAAGCCAGGTTGCAATGCCACGCGCTCAAATTTGACTTAGCCACTCCTTCATCACTGGGGGCAGCCAAGCCAAGTTTGAGTGAGTGGCATTATGACTTGGCTTGCAGGCTTGCAGCACCATTCAGTTTGGCCCTGTGCCAAGTGCATGGAGTTCTGCTGGAGTGTTGACACTAGGTAGTTTTGTGATGTTATTTTGGTAAGAGCTTGTTTTCTTAACTCACTGGGAAATCTGGGTCTGTGAGGAATGCAAGGCTGGGCTCCCATGAGAATAACCAATGTGTTGGAGTAACCTTCCAAGTCCACGCACAGAGAAAATATTTCCTATAAATCTCATTTATTTTGTGCATTATTGTGATGAGAAATGGCCAAGTTTGCTGAAAAACCAACTGATGAGTGAACATATCAACATACATTAGACATTCTTACTTGGGACTCATCTGTGCTTGTGTTTTTATGCGAGACTGTATTTTCAAGAAAGGGAGATCAAATTTTTCATATTTAAATGGACTGTTTCATTCTTTTGATGCAAACACCATATGGTAGAATGCACTATGAATATAATTCTGCAGAGCCACAATATTTATTCAGTGATTCTATAAAAGGAAAAATGTCTAGTCTACAAAAGCTTAAACACGCACAAATATCTGTATATATCGAGACAATACTTTCTGTACCTCAGGAGCCCAAAGTGCGTGGACTAATAATAACACTAGCATTTATATAGTACTTTTCATTTTCAACATGCTTCTCTAATTCTCACCTCCCTGTTGTGAAGCAGGTAAAATATCGTCATCTTAATTATAGCCAAGAAACCCAGGCAATGATGTTAAGTGTTTTGTCCGAGTTGACAGAGGGTAAAAGTCAGAGCCAGAATTACAACTCAGGAGCACTTTGCTACAGTTACTGTGCTCAGACCACAAGATCATATCTCTTTCATATAGAAAATATTAAAGAAAGGTGATACAAAGAGTTTGATGTGTCAGTCGTTGGTCATCGGGGGAAACATACAGAGCATGGGGGGACTCTGGCAATTGGTTATGGTTCAGCATATAATACATAGAGCCTGTGATGTCCCCAGTGCGGGGTGTACGGTGGTTGGGGTCAAGATATAGTAGGGGGGCAGTGAGGGTACATCGCTCATATAGTGGGCTACACGCAGTCATGCGTATGAGTAAGCGGGCCGGGTAATGGGGACAGGGTGACCCTCACGTGGTGGGATCCAGGTTTGTAAATTCAGGACTCAGGGGATATGGTTTAGTAGGGGAGTAGTAAGGGTTTCCCCCTCCCCCCCGTGGGTGCGTGGAGCCACATCGCTACTACAAGTACCACTGACATGCAGACATCTCTGGGGTGAAACACAACAACAGTATTAGGACAGGAGGCGAAGGATACTGTATCCGGTTAGAACAACAAAGGCAGTATTATGTAGGCAGATTATAATCACTAAAACTGAACGACAACATGTCAGGGTGAGCAAGAGTGTCTGAACCTGGCTCTAACTAATCTTCACAACATGGCTGTGCTATGGGCAAATAAATATTTCTATCCTTACTGTATGGATGAGGACTCTGAGGCAGAGAGATTAGGTGAACTGCTCAAGGCAACGGATCATTTGTAACAAAGCCCAGATTAGAAGGCAGAATTGCTTTAATACCTCTATCTGAGGTAACAAGCCTGTGAACCATCTTAAAAACCAACAATAGTGCTTTATGAGGCTCAGCATTGCAAATGCTAGTGGTACTGGTCAAAGGGGACTTACTGAAAAATATACAGTAATAACAATTCTTAGCACTTGTATTGCATTTTTCCATATTCAAAACTCTTTAAAATCCAAATCTAACTGAACGTGTGTGTTCACAACACCATTTTCCTCAGGGCTGTCCATGGGTCTGCTTTTATCCAAAAAATCTTCTTACTATTGTTGCTTTGCAAAAAGTAACTTCCCAAGGCTATATAATGATCTCTGAAGGCATGTCAGCATGAAGCCTCCTCTCTTCCCCCACTTCCGAAAACTTATTTGCATGATGCAGTAAGCTTCTCAGTGGCAGCAGTGCACAAGAGTAAAAGCAATCTTAATGCGGGTTGTCATTTTTCAGTCCATGTCTCTATTTGGTTCTGCTTGACTGATAATAGCAGCTTTTCTCAGTGTTCCTCCAGATGTGAACAATTTGATTCTCCCTGGATGGTGAATAATGTGCATGGGTCTGGGTATGGGAGGAATCCTGCCCACTTGCCCCCCCCTCTGTCAGCTGACCCACTGGAGCAGAAGGCTCAGGATAAGGCTGAAATGGTACATTTCACTGCTTGGAGAGGGAAGGAGAATTTGGGGAGTCTGGACAGGATGCAATGGATCTCCAGGCATCTATGGAGGGGAAAGTGCATTAGCTGTGGGGCTACTTCAGCCTTCAGGACCTGAATGTGTAAAGCAGTTATGCACATGCTTAACTTCAAGCATGTTAAAGTTAATAGGACTTAAACACATGCTTAAGTACTTTGCTGAATCGGGACCTTATGCTACAGTAACAATATCAGAGGACTTCATCTCCCTGCAAACTTCCCCCATGCACAACATACTCACCTAGGCTCTGGGCTTTGATGATTTAGACTCTAATGTTTATGGTGAAAGGAGAGGCGAACATATTGGCAATATCTCAGCAAATGCCTTGGGTTGAAGTTCAGTCACTTTTGCTTCTTGAGATTTCAGAGGTACCGAGGGAGCTCTGGTTTGTGGATCCTACAGGTTGGATCCACATCCTACATGGCTGACACAGGATTGCACTGACTCCTTATCTGTTTGCAAAGGTTGATTTACGCATAAAGCCCTGTTTGATTTGAATTCTGATTACCTTTTCCCCAATGTGCCACCACTGGAATTGAGGCCAGCTGGGTTGCCTAGATTAAGTGTCCCTGGATTTGAACATCTGAGAGTGGAATCAAAGAGCATGATTCTTTTCTGATTTACGCTGGTGTAAATCAGGAGCCACTCCACTGAAGTCAATGGAGTTATAGAAGTGTGAGAGGGGAATCAGGTCCAAAATGTTCCCAGGGTAGGTCCCTGAACTTTCAAATTCACTTTCCTAGCTGGACTGACAGAGTCCTAGTTTGCTGATCTTCAGGGGATACACTGACTTAGTCCCCAACTAGATAGTTTTTATGTCCCTCTGTTCTACATCACTCCTGATGCAGCCCTAGCATCAGAGGCATGTCAGGGGCATGGAGCAGCTTATCAAGGATGTGGCTGGAGCATACTGTGCTCTGGTAATCCCCAGCTGGTAGATGGCCCCTAAGTCAAATGGCATAGATTGGCTTGATATCAGGACAGGGGTCAGAGCTGGCATAGAACTGACTCCAGGATCAGGGAGCCATAATCTACTCACTTGCATCTCTAGTGCCCCAAACTTGTGTCTGGACGACTTTGCTCACATGTAAATGACTACATAGCTGCAAGGCACTGGAGAATCAGGCCTACTGTAGCTATCATGGTCTATTTAGAATATTTGCTTGCATAATGTAAAGCAAACTACCTGCAGAGATAAATACCTTAACATATTGTACATGACCACATTCGCAGTTAAGGTTCAAGCAAAACAAGAAGCTCTATATTGAATACAATAACATGAGTGTTAGACATTTTGGAGGCCTCTATGTCTGACAAGTATGGCACTGCCATCTTTTGTCTGGAAACAAGAAAGTGTTTTCTGTATTGTTAGTAAGTTATAACTTGACTATCAGACATGAGCTCATGCAAACATTTAGCTAGAAAATCTGCACAGGCCTGTTTCCATACAAACAAATACTAGAGTTTATTAACTTTAACTCTTTAGATAATCATTTAATTTTTGAAGTCACAATGTGCACCCTTAATATTTCATCAGAATTATATTGTGCACCCTATGATCGCTTGACCATTATTGTACATACACATATCTAGCAACCTATATAATTAGTCCAGTTGAAGCTGACGCCAGTCAATGACTGACATATGTATTTGTAATGAACATGTGTTCTTGACATTTGAAAAGATATCCTGAGGTTCTTTACATATTCAGCGGAGCAATCCATTTTTGTTTGTATAAATGCTAGGATAAATTATATTTCCAATGCAAACATGTGCCTGCAGTAATTGGTGTTAAGCAGTACCCTCTAGTGATTAGGGCAGGGAACTAGATGTGCAATGATGTGGATTCTAGTCCTAAGTCTGTCACTGACTCACTGTTTGACCTTAGTTAAGTTGCTTAAATGCTCTCTTAGTTGTATAATTCTCAGATTTCTTAAGCATCATGAGATGCTCAAGCATTTTGAATGTATTGATATAATACATTGTAAATGCCAAGTATTTAACATCTTTTAGTCAGCATCTATGGCCTGGTCTACACTATGCATTTAAACCGATTTTAGCAGCATTAAACCGATTTAACGCTGTACCCGCCCGCACTACGAGGTCCTTTATATCGATATAAAGGGCTCTTTAAATCGGTTTCTGTACTCCCCAACGAGAGGAGTAGCGCTAAAATCGGTATTACCATATCGGATTAGGGTTAGTGTGGTCACAAATCGACGGTATTGGCCTGCGGGCGGTATCCCACAGTGAATCACTGTGACCGCTCTGGACAGCAGTCTGAACTCGGATGCAGTGGCCAGGTAAACAGGAAAAGCCCCGTGAAATTTTGATTTTCATTTCCTGTTTGCCCAGCGTGGAGCTCTCATCAGCACGGGTGGCAATGCAGTCCCAAAAGCCTGGCGAAAATTTTTGATTTTTCATTTCCTGTTTGCCCAGAGCGTGGAGCTCTGATCAGCACACGGTGGCAATGCAGTCCCAATTCCAAAAAAAGCCCTCCAGCATGGATCACGTACGGAGATACTGGATTCTGATCGCAACTGTATGGGGAAACAAAATCTCTTCTATCAGAAGCTCCGTTACAGAAGACGAAAATGTCAAAGCGTTTTTGAAAAAAAAATTTCTCCAGGCTACACAGTGCTGCGTGACAAGTGTAACAGGGAAGCCAGAGACTCAAATGGACGCTCATGGACGGAGCGGAGGGGGTACTGAGAGACTCCAGCCTATCCCACAGTCCACAGGCGTCTCCGAAAAGTATTTTGCATTCCTTGGCTGAGCTCCCCAATGCCTGTAGGGTCAAACACATTGTCCGGCGTTGGTTCAGGGAAATAGCTCGTCAATTTACTCCTCCCTCCCCACCACATGAAGAAAGGAAAGGAAGATCGTTTCTTGACTTCTTTCAATGTCACCCGCATGATGTCTACTAGAATGCTGCTGCTGTAGATGCGATGCTGCAGCAGTGAAGACAGTATCCAGCTCCTCTCCCCCCCTGCGGTTGGCAGATGTTGCATATATGACTGATAATCCGTCTCATATCAGCCCCGTGAGTGCTCCTGCTGGAATACCCCTTCGAGGTGAAGGCTGGACCAGCTGATGGGGGCAGCGTCTGGGTAAAAATAGGAATGACTTCCGGTCAATTCCCAGTAGATGTACAGAACGGCTGTAACTGTACTTCATCATAGCAACTGGGGGCTGAGCTCCATCAGCCCCCTTCCATTCCTGTGTTAAAGAAAAGATTGGTGTACTCTGCCTGGACTGTTCATAGCAGCGCCATGCTGGCTCTCTCCCTCCGCACCGCTTAATGTTCTGTGCCTGGACTGTCATAGCACCGGAAGGCTGCCTCCCCCTCATTTTATCTCACTAACCAGAGGTCTCTGTTCAGAAAAAAAAAAAAAAATATGTTTTCTTTATTGCCTGCATTCTTTTATAACTTCATAGACACAGCGATATGGGGGGGACACTGCCACGGTAAGCCCAGGAAGGTTGGGGGAGGAAGGGAAGCAAATGGGTGGGTTGTTGCAGGGGCACCCCCCCGTGAAATGGCCATTTAAGCTCATCATTTCTGCGGGATCTGACACGGAGCACCTGTGCTCTCTGTACAACATGGTTTCCTAGTAAAAGCACTTGCCCCAATATTCTACGGAGCAGGATGACTCTAGTTTTAGAAACCATTAAAGGAGGGATTGACTCGGGGAGTCATTCCCAGTTTTGCTTTTGCGCCCCCGGCCGGATCTCAGCCAGGGCACCCCATGATAGCAGCAGACAGTACAGAAGGACAGATAACCGTCATCTCATTGCCAAATTTACGCCATGCAGCAGACAGTACAGAATGAACTGATAACCGTCTCTTGCTATCATGCAAAAGCAAATGAATGCTGCTGTTGTAGCGCTGGAGTATCGCCTCTTGTTCGGCACGGCATCCAGTACACATACGGTGACTGTAAAAAAAAAAAAAAAAAAAAAAAAAAAAAAAAGCTGAACGGGCTCCATGGTTGCCGTGCTATGGCGTCTGCCAGGGAATCCAAGAAAAAAAGGGGCGTGAAATGATTGTCTGCCATTGCTTTCCCAGAGGAAGGAAATGACTGACGGACATTTACCCAGAACCACCCGCAACAATGATTTTTGCCCAATCAGCCACTGGGCTCTCAACCCAGAATTCTAAGGGGAGACTGCGGGAACTATGGGATAGCTACGGAATAGCTACCCACAGTGCAACGCTCTGGAAATCAATGCTAGCCTCGGACCATGGACGCACACTGCCGAATTAATGTGCTTAGTGTGGCCGCGTGCACTCGACTTTATACAATCTGTTTTATAAAACCGGTTTATGTAAAATCGGAATAATCCCGTAGTGTAGACATACCCTATAAAGATTACATTTCTAATTCAGAATAAAACAATAGAACAAAACTTTATGACTAATACAGGTATCATTGTATGTTCTTCTATGGCTTTGTAACTACTGCATATCACCTGAAACTGTGATCTTATTAAATTTAAACAGCCAAGTGGTTTGGACCTAGTCAGTATTTGGAGGAGAAGCCATGGGGTGCTAAAAAAAAAAATGATGGTGATTCAGTGACCCTGTTTCTGCTCTTAGTTACACTGCTGGAAAAATCAATGTGACTCCATGGCTGATTTACCATGGTGTAAGAGGAAAAGCAAGCTCTGAAGGTGGAACTCTTCTCTCTGCATTAGGATAGGTCTACACTGGAGCTGGAGGTGTAATTCCAAGTGCAAGTAGACATACCAGCACTACCTCTGATCTAGCTAGCATGCTAAAAATAGAAGTGTAGCTGTGGCGGTGTGAGTGACAGGATTGGCTAGCTGCCTTGAATACTATCCCATCTATGATGAAGTCCCTAGGGTGCAACCTGGACTGTGGGACCATTGAGCCCTCCAAACTCACCAATCTGGGTTGCCTGTTACACTATGATGTCAAGATACAAACCTCTGACAGGGACTGTATTTACCACCAATATCCACGGGCAGGGACACACCCAACTGTGTTACACAAATGATCTCCCAGCCACTCATGAACCTTCAATACAGAAGCTCCAGCCAATTCCCCCAACACCCCAGCCTTACACCCCAGAACTGTGCCATCTTGTACCGGTCAGAAGCCTGGCCAGTGTAAGTTCATTACCTAGTTTGCCACTCCAACAAAAGGGTAGTGGCCGTGCAACAGCCTTTGTTAGCCTGAGCTGAGATTTCCATGCACTTCAACCAAAACACACCATTTTAGGTAACATATAAAACAGATTTATTAACTACAGACAGATAGATTTTAAGTGATTATAGGTGGTAGGCATAAAGGTCAGAGATAGCTATCTTAAGAAAATAAAAAGTAAACACGCTTTCTAAATCCTAAATTTTTAGTCTAAGCAAGAGTTGAATTGAACAGCTATTGAGAATTTTTAAGTGAGTAACCCAGAATATTTATACTATAAAAAAAATATTTACTTAACACCCCCAATAAAGATCTGCCTGCTTAACAGGGAAGAAACTTAGTACATCTAGTTCACTTACATGAGTCAGTTGGTTGTGGCCCACTATCCTCACAGAATGGTAATAACTTAGGATCTGCTTTTCCTTTGCTTTGCACCTTTGGTGGCCATGTGCAACTGTGCAATGTGAGTGCAACACTCTAGCAAATAAGAATTCTCCAGTCACCAAGATTATTTCTGTCAATTTTGCATTCATTTTGAAAAATGTAAATACCAGATTCTGATGTCATACGCCAGTGTGACTCCAATGAAGTCAATGGAGTTACTCCAGATTGACCTAAATGACTGCACATGGGGCAGAGCAATGTAGAATTGGACACTGGAAACTCTTGGAAACTGTGTTCTCTTATCCATTTCTGGTGTAGCCAAGTTAGTCATTTAGCAGCCATTACTGAGGAGGGTAAAATGATGAGAAGGACACAGGCAAGGAGATGTATGCTCAGGTATAGAGCTTACACATTAGCAATACCACTGCAGCTGAACAATTGTTGAAAAAGGTGTGAAATTTCCAAGGGAAGCTGCATCTTATATATGTGAACTATTGTTTGATAGCAACAGAAGCTTGATATTTCATAAAATGTGTGGACAGACACAGTTATACAGAGTATGTTCCTGATCACATCCTGATCAGAAATTATGAACTGTCCCTATTAAAAATAAAAGCTGAAGTGAAGAATTCAGTGACAGTTGGAATAATAATTTCAAGTTCCAAATTTCAGTCACTAAGAATATCCAATGTTATTTTTCTATTTCAAAGGATTTAACTTCTTTCTCCCCCCACTGAACAAGTGTAGGCTGTATTCACATATTTATATCCTATAGACAATTCATTTGAAAGAGAAAGAGAAGCTGTAAAGTCTTCAAATGATCTTCAGGTTGCATGGCCCTAGGTTTTCTAATATTTAGCTGACCTACAGAACATAGTTTTCCAGGGGCAAGCAATGGTATCTTTTAAAAACACATCCTTAATTCAGTGCTCTGTGCAAAAAACAGTTCCTCCCTCCCACACATTAGAATACAGGGCTGTCACAAAGTATGCCCATCCTAGGGCCTGAACCAAATCCCACTGAAGTCAATGGGAATCTTTATACTGACTTCAATGGCCTTTGGATCAGGCCCATAGTCTGCAAATGAGTACAGTTGGGTAGGGCTATTAATTTGGCTAATTTGGCAATCTCTGGCTATCTAAAAGAGAGGTATTTGCTTTCCAGAACTGGGAACAACTTCCTTAGCTATGGATTCCAAGAGTTTCAGGCCTTTGTGGACTAGCAGCAGTGGTAAAAGTAACATTAAATTCTTATTGGTTCGGGGCCATGGGCAGCCCATCTGTGCTGCCTGGCCCAGGGCTCAGGCCACTGCTATGGTAGCAGTGGCGGTGGCCAGGAGCCCCGGGCCCTTTTAAATCGCTGGCCCTGGGACAACTTCCCCTTTTGTCTGCCAGTGGGGGACAGCAATGTTGAAGTGTTGCTGCGGCAGCGCTTTAAGGGGGGTTCTTTGCTGCGGCAGCACTTTAATGTCGGCTGGGTACAGACCGGTACTAGCTTCTTACCGGTACGCTGTACTGGCACATACTGGTCCACTTTCACCCCTGACTAGCAGCTCAAGAGGCTGCTTTCTGCAGACTTGACTCCTTTGTTTTAGGACCACAGAAGTGGTACGAAATTTTGGCCCAAGACTGCAGTGGGAAATTATTATTTTAACTTTTCAGTTAAAATTCAGATACTTTTCATTGCATCCATTGTCAGTAAAATTATGTTCTAAGAAGCACATTTATGTGAAACATGACTCACTTCTTTTAATTAGAAAAGTTGGCAAAGCTAAGAGAACTTGTCTCTGGTAACATTCATTTTGCAAATTATATTCTATTACTGCCAAACTTTGTGTCATCTCAGTTGATTATGAAGGTCCATTAGAAACATGTCTTTTGGTTTATCAGGACTTTAAGGGCTTACTTTCCCAGTGATACAAGGGTGATATATGAAGGTAACTCCCTTTAGTACTAACTGAAATTAAGGGTCCAATCCTGTGAAGTGCTGGGCCATTAGATTTCATTTGGAACTGAAGGTGTTTAGCACATCATGAAATTTGTCTCATAGCCATAAATTCCTCATGTATCCAGAGGAGCACACCCTTTAGAATACATTTATCAATGTTTTTAAATGAGAGAGCCATTTCTGAAATATTTTTGTAAATCTTACCTGGCTGTATTCCTTAGTGCAGGTTTTTTAATTACCTCTGTACATTGTATTAAGAAAAATGGTCGTGGGCAATATTATCTGAAAGTCATCTTTATTGCAAACCTTTCAGGGCTTCAATCTGTGCTTTTTCTTTTAGCATTCAGATGATGGAGTGTTCAGAAAAAGTACTGAAGATAAGAAGTGCTCACGAAAGAAAACCCACTGGAGTACTGAGTATTTTTTCCAGCCTCCTCTTGTATGGTTCCATTGTAGTCTAGAGATAGGGATTATTATGGGGATCATCACTCCTATCCAAGTAAGAATGCATTGGCATTGGCTGTTTAGGAAGTTTCCAAGAACTATGCAGAAGGCTGGTAATGGTGGGCCTCTGGCAGGGGTGGCCCAACTGAAGTCACATGTGATGTCTACCTAATCACTGTTAGCATTTTTTCTTTTTTGACTTTTATAGCCCTGTTTTATTTCCCTACTCTCGATTTTGTATTTTGAAGTTTTTTTTCAACTTTATTGTACCATTTGTGCATTCACTAATAATAATAATGGGAGAACTGCGCCACTGCTATTGCAGCATGTGCATGCACATGGAGATGAATACATGCATATGTAATGCGCCTAATTAAGATGAACTAGAGATGTCCAGATAATAATTAAAATACATTTATTTGGTTCTGGTAGCATTCCTGTGCTTTCCAAACATTCAGGAAGGGGTGGTCCATGCTGCTAAGAGCTCACAGTCTAAGGACAAACAGGCAGGCAGAAAAAGGGTATGGAGAAAAGGAACAATAACAGGCAAAGTAAATACTAGACAAATCAGTCACTGTAAGCAACACAGCAGAAGTAGATTTAAATATGAATGAGGTAGGGACCTTGCAGATGAGCTCAAGGAAGTCATACCATGCATAAGGACTGTGTGGGTGAAAGGTAGAGAGGTGGTTCTATGAGAAGCTGGAAAAAAGAGGGATGAAGCTAGGAAGGTTGGTGGAGCAGAGGGGAGACACAAAATTCTACAAGGGCAGATAAGCAGAGAGGGGCAATATTATTTAAAGCTTTTAAAGCTGTGACAAGAAGCCTAAATATCATGCAATAGCTGATGGGGAACCAGTGGGGGGATTCAAAGAGGAAAGTGACATGGTTGAATCGATAGACAAGGAAGATGACTATAGTGGCTCCATTTTGTTTGGAATGGTGGGGAGCAATATATGGAATGTTTGGGCTGGGGAGATGGAAAGAAAAGGATGGATCTTGGAGATGCTAAGGAAGACAAAGCCCTGAGATTTGGATATGGCCTGGATGTGCGAGACGAGGAAATGGGAGGAGTGAACTCCCTCTCTTCCCCGAGATTATGAATCAGAATGATAGGGATGAAGGTGGTGACATTGAAAGATAGAAATACCTAGTGAAATGATGAAAGTAAATTAAGATAAATGCAGTATCGAGAAGCCAACAAGCCCAATAGTATGTAACATAGAACATTTTAGTGTTAAGTGAAAATGAAGAGAAAAAAATGCAAGAGACCTTACTGAAAAGTCAAAGGATGCACAAACAGGTAATTGTCTTTTACAAAATACTGTGAGGAACTATAACTACAAGTAGTATTACATGAGTCATGGTGCTATGTTTATCAATTAGTCGTGATGCCTAACTTTATCAATTGTTTCTGTCCTTTAGGAAACATAGACAGAAAGGTAATAATAATGTTAGCAGAAAGGACCTATAATTAGGTGGGAAATGAAAGTTGTATAGTTTTCCTATTTGCTGAGTAAAGTCTGGGAATAAAGAACATTTAGTTCACTTCTTGGGTGTTGCTAACAAAAATTGATAGGGGAACAACTGGTAAAACACCTGTCAGGAATTGTCTATGTATATTTGGTCCTGCCTCAGTAAAGTGAGATGGACTAGATTACCTCATGTCTATGACTCTAAAATACCAGGAGAGGCCTTAAGAATTTTCTTTCCTCAGTGACTGTGTATTTGGCAATAATTTCATATGTAAATTGGAAGTATTGCTTTACTTTCTTCTCTAGAATTCTTGGAATGTTGGACCACATATAAACACAGTATCAGAGGCCTAAGATATTTTCATTTTTTAGTATGCCTAGGGGAGGAACACTGTTTGCATTATTATTTTTATACTACCTGCAAAAAGAAATGCAGAATGGCAGCAGCAGTAGCAAAGATGGTCTCATGCTAAACCCCACAATACATTGCTCTCAGAAAGAGGCAGCCGTTTCAAGGGTTGTTTTAGACTTGTGGTAGGAAGCACCATTTCCATCATTACACAGTTTTTACAAATGGCACAGATCTGTTGCCCTTAAATACATAAAAACTGAACTGAAAATTCTACCCAAGGACCAAGCCCTCAAAGCAGCAGAAGGTAGAAACTGGAACAAGTCTGGTGATTCTGATAATTGTATTGTGCCATCTCACGAATAGGGTGACATTGAAACTGATGATGGAAAAGCCATGGGACTGGATTCAGAGTTGTGGCTAGTATTGGCTGGGTGCAGCTGAGGAGGGGGGATTGCAAAGGAGATAGCTGTAGCTCTCTGACTGGGGACAATTCTGTGCCTTTTTTGCATATACTTTAGAGCAATATCAGGGCTGCTTTTAAATTATGCCACATAGTTACAGCTCCCAAAGGTCTGTCCATTGGCCAGAGATCACTGGAGCATGGTCGTGCTTTGGCCACCCTCCCTCCTGCCCCCAATACACCCTTCAAGTCAAGGATTGCTGTAATGCAAATTGTGGAAACTGGCTACACCACCTTTATGGTGTCTGGAGCTAGACCTGATTTTGTGAGATGCACAACACCCTCAGCTTTTGTGGACATCAATGGACAGTGAATGTGCTGAGCAGATTAAAAGAGTAATCCTCTAATTCTTAACATTGGCACCACAACGTTATTGAAAATGAAGCTCTGATATGGAAGGGCAGGAAGAATCTCATATTACTAGGGGTTGACACTAGCATTGTGTGGCAAATTCATGTCATATGTATAGAGGATATGAAGAGAAGACCACATGCCCAACTAATGTGATACCATGAACTCAGCATTTCTCTCAAGGTATTGACTGTGAAATTTGATGCAGCAGTCATTCACAATTTCCAGGGAAACCTATTTAATGCTGTTGAAGTTATCCCAAAATAATCCTGTTGTCACAGGTAGACTCTGGTGTTGAGAAGTCTGGGACAACTGGCCCAATTCATCCTTTGTGTGAGTCCACTGAGATAATTCTAGCATTTTCAGTTTCTCTTGGAATGTGTGAAGTGTGACCACAATGCACAAGCTGTACTGAAAAAAAAAGTCAGGATGCCAAACAATTATTGTTGTTACAGTGGATAGGTCTAAGCTGCATCTCCCCACTATAGCATGTGGAGGAAAGCACTAAGAAATTTAAACATATTGTCAAACTTTAATGCTAGGGTTCGGTTGGTTATTAAATGAAAAGAAAATTTATTTAATTGAACCATAGTTTAATTGAACCATAGTTTCTTTCCTCCCTCAGAAAGACATACAATTCATCTTGTGCTGCTTTGTGGAAAATGCTCTTCGGATTCACCAAATGTTCCTCTTCTCCGAACATCTCTTGATAATTGCAGCCTGCTGACCGCATGTCTTTAGACAAGGAATATATTTAATATGTTAATTTTTCAGTTCTTAAAGGCTCGTGTCTAAATTAATTTTAAGGGCTGCTGCTGCTACCTGAAACCTTTTGCTTAATAAATCAGGCATCATTCAGATTACAATTACAACTGACTCAGAATAGCATCTATCAAGCCATAACTTATACCAAATGTGACCTTTACTTCAAAGGCATTTCAATGGCAAATTGTACACAAGGTGTCAGACCCACAGCTGATTGAAATCTGTATAGCTCAATGAAGGTAACGGAGGAATGCCAAGTTACACCGACTGAGAATCTGTCCCATGATTCCTTTTTCTATTTTTTCCACCGTGAATGTCTGGAGCTTTTGTATTTCTCAAGCGTATAAGGCAACAGATGTTCATCTCGTGGGCAGAGCATGCTAACACTTTCTCCTTTGATTTGTCTATGAACAATAATATTATCGGGAACTATTATTTAAGCTAAATCTCTATATCATTTGTTTTTGTTTTGAGAACAGGGAACTTCTAGCTGGCTGGAAGTCTATTCCAAAGCTATTTAGACAACAGTGGGACAAATTCATCCTTGCTGTAACTACCAAGAGTGGAGTTACAACCAAGATCACTTTGGCCAATGCTCCTTTGTGGTTTGGTTGGCCCCATGCTCTAATGAAGGGGCTGAACTTGCAGAGTTCAACTCCTATTGATTTCAGTTGATGTTTGGGCATTAGCACCTTGAAGGTGGTGCCCAGGACCTTTTAAGATGGGGCCCTAACTAGTTGTCTGAAAAGTGGCTCTACAAACTGGAAAGTTTCTGCCAAGAATATGAGAATCCCCCAGAGTTTTTTGGCATCCGGTGGCGAGTGTAGCTGTTTCTCTAAATATCCACTTGCGTTCAAGCAGTATATTATTTTCTCCTTGTTGCATGGAAGATTTAACACAGAGAACTCCCATTTTTACTATTGGAGGCTCTACATATACATTCATTTTACATGCAGTGGAAAATAGACTTACAAGTATGAGTTGCAGAGCTGGCAAGCTGAGGAGGTAAAATTCACCCCAGGGTGAAAGGCTCACTTGAGCTCCTATACATAAGTTAACATGTGGTGCCCTTGATTTAGGGGCTTACCTGGGACTCAAGTGGTGAGAAGGATCTTGTATGAGACTGCTGTACCGGGTGAATTTCAGTCACCGAGAATTAATAACAAAAAAGAACTCTTGTATTCAGGTCTGTATTTACTGGCAACATTCTCCACAACTGCAGGACTGTCTGATTAAAAACAAAATACTACTCTCTGAGCACATGCTGGATTTCATCTCTGAAATTCATGAAATTTCTATTGACATCAGTGCCCTAAAGTAATGATATCTCACATAGGAGCTCTGAAAGTGAACATGATCAGTTAGGCTCTAAGATTATTTCTACACTGAAATTAGACATCTCTGTTTGGCCTATGCCAGTTGACTTTGGCTAAGGGGTTCAGGCTAAGGGGCTGTTTAATTGTAGTGTAGACATTTGGGCTCAGGCTGGACCCCAAGCTTTGGGACCTCCCACGGCACAGGGTCCTAGAGCCTAGTTTGCAACCTGAGCCTGAATGTCTACATCACAATTAAATTTCCTTTAGCCCGAGCCACTGAGCCCGAGTCAGCTGGCAGGAGCCAGCCATGGGTGCCTAATTGCAGTATGGACATACTCTGTTCATTTGCATGGGAAAACACCTGATTTGCATATGCTATAGCAGTATGGTAGCATATCTTGTTCAAAGTAGGTGTGCATGTGAGATCTTATGCTTCTGCTATTTTGAAAATTGGTCCTTAATGTTCATCACTGTGTGTATAGTTGACAGTACAATAAAACTGACTGGGTAATGGCCACTACATTTGTCTGCAGACTCACTAAACATTCATCTATTCTATCCCCATGAAGTGTTTCACTAGAACTTTTAATACTAAATGTCAAGCACTTGGAACATCCAGAAACTCCAGTGGAAGTTGTCAACACTTGACACTATTCAGGATTTGGCTAATATTAATAGCAACATCTGAGTCATTGTTTTGTCAAGAATTTTAGTACATTTTAAGCATGAAAACTGCTTAGTCCAAAATAGTCTGGATTTCCTGGCCTCTGAGACACACTGCCAGCCCCGTCTGTCTGAGTATGTGTCTGGGGATGGAATGTCTTTTGCAGGGTGACCAGTTAGCAAGTGTGAAAAATTGGGATGAGGGGGGGAGTAATAGATGTCCCTATAAAATCTGGTCACCCTCGTCTTTTGGGAATTTGAAGGGGAAATTTTTTGTTTTGTTTGTGATGTCTTTTGCTGCTTGATTGTTGCATGTACAGAATGTGTGGGGAATGGGTTGCTGTTTTGGTTCTATAATGGGTTTTGTCATGTATTTTTGATGGCAGGAGACAAGCACTCTTTTTGCTGTGTCTATTTAAATCTCAATTAATTAAATAAAGGAAACATAAATCTATGTGAAACCTAAATCCATTTTGTGATAGTTTCCTTTTTCAGAGAGCAACAATTCCATTGTGTGCAACTGTCAGCACAAATATGAGAAGACATGCACATCTCACTGGACTTTGCTGTCATCACTGGGCCAGATCCCGAGACATGTTGAATGTCTGTAAACTCCCAACACAGGGCAGCAACTAGGGCCAAGATTCTGGCCCTTCATTGGGAGTTTGCAATTGATCAGAACTCTCAGCTGTTAGGCCCCAAACCTACAAACATGTGCTTATCTTAAAGTATCTGAATAGCCTATGGTGAAAGATTATAGAGTTTGCAGGATTGGGGGCTTATTGATAAGGTTCATGCTAATCCTCTGAAGCAATGAAGACAGAAATATTATTATGCCCATATATAAATTTATTATATCCCAGTACAGATTTGCAAACTGAGCCCAGAAAGGTTTAGTGACTTGTCTAAGATCACACAGCTGGGAATCAATGCTTGGAGCTCTGACATGTCTTTTCTTCTACCCAGTTCCTTGCCATAGGCTGTAAAAGATCTGTTCAACAAAAGCTTAGTATGTGAAAAGGCTCTTGTCTTCACCCTCAGGTATTATAGCATGCTTTAGAACCTAGGATGAAAACAGAAATCAGCCCAAACTGCAAGTAGAATGGTAGAATTTTCTCAGGGCAGAAATAGGATTCAAGAGAACTGCATTTATATTATTTTATTTTATTTTCTATTTTAACATGCTAATAGCTAACATGCATGCTAATAAAAGAGAAGAGATCTCATATGGTAATAAAAAAATAAGGTGAACAATGAGTGCAGTTGGGGAGAAGACTTAAAGCATAGCTCACAGCTCATCTGGCAGAGATTTTCAGATGGAGTTTGGATTTTCTGGGAAATATAAGAGAAATGTTCTCTGCTGTCTAGCCCTCCTTGTACTCATAGCTCTGTCCTACTCAAGACAAAGCACATCTAGTCAATTTGGGACTGAATAAATGTATAAACTAATGATCAGCAATTGGGTTTATTCGGCTCGTCTCTCTAGCACCGGGTTTCTTGAAAAAATCTCGCAGAAACAGTAAATGCTGTTAACATGTTATTGGGCTTTTGTCCAAACTTCTTTGAAAGCAAGGTCATAACAGTAGTTAAGTATCACATTCTCATGAGCATCCCATTGGGGCAGCCACTGTAGCTAGCTTAGTTATCTGAACCTCATGATTAATGAGAGTTGTGAAGGCTGACAGGAAGATTGTTGGAGGTTGGCTGTAGCTTAATTAACTGTGACATAACCTGGAAAGACTCATAAGCAATGGAATGGTATTTTAAAACCTGTCTCTGGGTTTTGGTCTGACCCATAAATAATTATGTGTTTGCAGGCCATTAACAAACAGACTATGCATAGTCAAGGTTACCACCTTTTGGTGGTTTGTCCTGCAGGATAAATCTACTTCCCTATGATGTTGCGACTATGCAATGTGACAATGTTCAAAAAGTGATTCTTGGCAGGATGGCATCACAGCATGATTGTGCTGTGACAAAATGTCAGAAACTGACGATATCATGCTGACTATAAATATTTTAGGGATAGATGATCACTCCTGAAATCCTATTTATGGGACTGGGAGTGATCCATTGTATCAGGGACAGCCCCACAGTGTTCAGAGTGATGGCAACCATGTCTGCTTAGTATTTCTGAGAGAAAAAAACTAAGATATATATATGGACCGACAAAATATACTAATTCTTGGAATTATGTTCAGGAATTGTCTCACACCTGAATGGTACAGGACAATAAACTTGTTGATCAACAACAATAAAATGCATCTAATGCAGAAATAGGTTTGACCCAGAAAATTAACCACAGAACTGCACATGCCAGAACTAACCACCTTTTTGTTCCATTAAGTATTGTTCTACTCTCAAGTTATGGAACGGGGTAAGAAAAGGAGGTACTCCTTAGTTTTCAGTATAACCTTGCTGATTTGGAATGCTTCAGTTAAGACCTTGTAACTCTTTCCCTGTGGATCACAAATAATCCCAGTTTTTGCAGTCTCCCAATCTGTTTTACTCTACCTAGTCTTGTCATAAGCATAAATCCCAATTCTGAACCTTAGCGTCCAAAATGTGGGTGCTTGCATGAACCCTCCAAGCTTAATTACCAGCTTGGATCTGAGAGCGCTGCCACCAGACAGGAATTACAGAGCCTGCCTCACTCTGGTCTCCCCAAACCTTCCCTGGGGGACCCCAAGACTCAGATGCCTGAGTCTACAACAAGGAAAATAACCCCTCCCCTTGTCTCCTCTTTATTCCTCCCCGCGCTTCCCCTTCCTGGATGGCCTAGGAGATATCGTTTCACAGTCCTTCAATTGCAAACACAGAGAGATCAAGTTTCTTTCACCCTCAGTCAGAGTCCCTGCAAAGGTACGCTTGCAACTCTGACACAAAGAGATTTTCCCTTCCCCCTGTTTCCTTCCTCCCACCCAATTCCCTGGTGAGTCTAACTAGGAAAAAATCCAACAGGTCTTAAAAAAGAACTTTATATAAAAAGAAAGAAAAAGACATAAAACTGTTTCTCTGTATCAAGGTTGACAATATACAGGGTCAATTGCTTAAAAGAAAATGAATAAACAGCCTATCCAAAAAGATATACAATTTAAAAAACATTCCAGCAAACTACACACATGTAAATACAAAAAAAAAATAGAAGCTTACTATCTTTCTACCTTTGTACTTACAACTTGGAAACAGAAGTTACAGAAGCTTGAAGAGAGAAGTTCACTCTCAGAGCGAGAGCAACAGAGCAGAGACACAGACAAATGACACACACCCAAAAATTCCTCCTCGAGCTTTGAAAAATCCAGTTTCCTGATGGTCCTCTGGTCAGGTGTGTGGTTCCCTTTGTTACCCTTACAGGTTAAAGAAACATTAACCTTAGCTATCTGTTTATGACAAGTCTAAATCACTAATTGTTTCTTCTCAGACCCTTCTAATTCCGCAAGCATCCTTATGGTGAGAGATGACCAGTTTTGCAAATCAGGAATGATGTATTTACATTGTTAATTGTACAAGAATCAAGTTAGACTATTTAATCAGACAACATTGCACAGAAATTGATTCAATCCTGAAAACTAATGCCAGCATGACAAGAATTTAATGACAAATGTTGAAGTAAAAGCTATCAAGAAATAGTCTTTGTACATACTGTTGTCTGATATTTTTTTTCTACTGGTATACTTAAAAGAAAAGGGACAATGACATTCCCAGAGATTATTATCAGTGGTTCACAGTCATGCTGGAAGGCATAATGAGTGGGGTCCACAGGGATCAGTTCTGGGTCCAGTTCTGTTCAATATCTTCATCAATGATTTAGATAATAGCATAGAGAGTACACTTATAAAGTACAAACTTATAAAGTTTGCAGATGATACCAAGCTGGTAGGGGTAGCAAATGCTTTGGAGATAGGATTATAATTCAATGATCTGGACAAATTGGAGAAATGGTCTGAAGTAAATAGGATGAAATTCAATAAGGACAAATGCAAGTACTCCACTTAGGAAGAACAATCAGTTGCAACACATACAAAATGGGTAATGACTGTGGAAAGGGATCTGGGTGTCATAGTAGACCACAAGCTAAATACGAGTCAACAGTGTAACACTGTTTCAAAAAAAGTGAGCCTCATTCTGGGATGTTTAGCAGGAGTATTGTAAGCAAGACATGAGAAGTAATTTTTCTGCTCTACTCCACCGTGCTGATTAGGCCTCAACTGGAGTATTGTGTCCAGTTCTGGGCACCACCTTTCAGGAAAGATATGGACAAATTGGAGAAAATCCAGAAAAGAGCAGCAAAAATGATTAAAGGTCTAGGAAACATGGTCTATGAGGGAAGATTGAAAAAATTGGGTTTGTTTAGTCTGGAGAAGAGAAGACTGAGAGGGGACATGATAACAGTTTTCAAGTAAATAAAAGGTTATTACAAGGAGGAGGGAGAAAATTGTTCTTCTTAAACTGAGGATAGGACAAGAAGCAAAGAGCTTAAATTGCAGCAAGGGAAATTTAGGTTGGACATGAGGAAAAACTTCCTGTCAGGGTGGTTAAGCACTGGAATAAATTGCCTATGGAGGTTTTGGAATCTCCATCATTGGAGATGTTTAAGAGCAGGTTAGACAAACACCTATCAGGGATGGTCTAGATAATGCTTAGTGCTGCCATGAGTGCAGGGGACTTGACTAGATGACCTCTTGAGGTCCCTTCCAGTCCTATGATTCTATGATTGATTCTATGATAAAAGAGCATTCCTAGACCTTGATTCTTTTCATGTGAAATATTTGCAATTTAAACTGCAAAACTGAGGTGGTTCTACACAAAGCTACCTAGAAAATGCTGTGTGCTGTATTAAATGTTTAGCAGGTGAGAGTAAGTGACATTTCTCAAAGTGCTGACACACACAAAAGAAGTAATAGCATCAGACTTTAAAAATATACAAGATTTATTTCTTAACTGCTTATTATTTAGGTCATGCTTCAGCTGGTGTTAATCAGCATAGCTCCCTTGACCTTGATTGAGCTACATCGATTTATACTAACTCAGGATAATAATATCTTGCTGTTTTCATCAGTAGCTCTTAAAATGCTTTACAAAGGAGGTCAGTATCATTAACTCCACTTTACAGATAGGGAAACAGATGCCCAGGGAGGTGAAATGTGTTGCCCAAGATCACCCAGCAAGCCAGTGGCTGAGACAGGAATAGCAGCCGGGTCTCAGTCCATCCATCAGCTCAGACAGTGCCTGCCACTAATAACATAATCTTGTGTTTACACCACATCAAATTATCATATATTAATCTATGGCATACCTCTTCTAAAAACACAGTACTAAAATTAGAACAACTTTCACTTTAATTTTTTTCAAATAAATATTTGATAACTGAAAATAAAATAGCGTGTCCCCCAAATACTGTATTTATTAATACAACTTCATTGAGATACTGGACCAAACTAAGATCTCAGTTACACTAGCATAGATCTGAAATAACTCCAGTGTAGTTAATGGAGTTGCTTCAAATGTAACATTGCTGTAATTAAGGACTTGTCTTCACTACGGGGGTAAGTCGACCTAAGTTATGCTACTTCAGCTATGTGAATAACATAGGTGGAGTCGACGTAGCTTAGGTTGACTTATCCTGGTGTCTTCACTGAGTGCGTTGACAGGAGATGCTCTCTGGTCAACTTCCCTTGCTCTTCTCTGAGAGCTGGACTACCAGGGTCGACCGGAGAGCGCTTTGCTATCAATTAGTGGGCCTTCACTAGACCCGCTAAATCAATCCCTGCTGCACCGATTGCAGCTGCATTGATCTCCCCATAGTGAAGACCAACCCTAAGGGCCTGATCTAGCTCCTGCTGAAGTTGATGGGAGTCCTTCCACTGGCTTCAGTGGGCATTGGATCAAACTCTAAGAGCAGAATTTGTTCCACAGGCTTTGTACAATACACTTGTTCTTCAAGGAGGCCAAGTACCATGTCTTTTTTTAACAGGTGCCCATTCAGGGGCCAAGCTGTGGTATTGCCCCAGGCAGCTGATCTGATAAGGATCATGTACAATCTCTTCTTGAGTGGGCCAGTGCACAGGGGAACTGCAGATATGCTGGTGGAGCCGTCCACCTGCTCCCTGAACTCGGGGTCTGCACCCATGTCTTTGTGCAGGGGATCTTTGCAGCCTCCTGGCCCTGTCTTGTCCACTCTCTTTGCACCCATTTAATGGGGACCCTCTTAGTCTGGTCCTAAAGATGGCTGTTTACACATTAGCACATTCAACATGTATTATAAAGGCAGGTATCATACATGGTCTTCCAATTTCTTTTTCTTAGCATGTGAGCAAATAATCAGGCTTGGGAACTCATGCTGTGTGGTGGTGTTAGCTTTCTTAATGCAAAATTCGGGCTAGAGGCAGGGCCTCCTCTGGGCACCAGCTTAGCAAGCAGGTGCTTCGGGCGGCCACTCCGGATTGGGGCGGCAGGTCCAGCTATTTGGCAGCAATTCGGCGGAGGGTCCCTCACTCCTGTTCCAAGCGAAGGACCTCCTGCTGAATTGCCACAGATCTCAATTGCGATCGCGGCTTTTTTTTTTTTGGCTGCTTGGGGCGGCAAAACCCCTGGAGCCGGTCATGGCTAGAGGGAGCTGTATGAGCAGCAGGAGAGTTTTCTCTCTGCCATGTTGTCTGATTAGAGTCAATTCTTAAGGCATAGTTACTCCTAGGGAACTAGGCAGTGGTGTGGGGCTGAAATTACCGCAGGAATTTTGACCACCTCTGTTTGACAACTTTTGTTCCACGGAGGTGTAACTGTAAAAAATATTCTATGTTTTATACTCAGGTTCTGTCACTGATTCCTCCTCCACTGGGAAGCTGATTTGTAGGACCCCAGCATCTGCTAGCACTTGGTAGAGGTGCAACACTATGAATAGATGGCCCAATTTTGAACTATGACTGCCTAAAATTAGATACCTAAACCCACTTCAAGGAATCTTAATCCATATTTCAGTACTGGACCTAGAATAAGTATTTAGGTGCCTAAATATAGATTTAGGCACTGAACTTCAGGTCAAATTGAAATATTGGCTACTGTTATGTAATGTGTTTAAATGTCTTTTTTGGTGCATTTTCACGTGGTTTAGCAGGTTCAGACTTCTCAGCAAATGGTTAAATCATTTGCCCTTAAAATACAGAGACTGTCAAGCCAGGAGAATGATTCAATTTTTAACAGGTTTGTCCATATTTCCAGGATTAATTAAAGTTGTCATCTCCCTCTGTGGTAATTGAAATGATGCTATTAAACCAAGCATTATATTAAAACATTTGTTAAAAGCCTCAGGTGGTGTAAGGACAAGGGGGTGGGGTTGTGAGTGGGGTGGGGAGTTTACAGTGCCACAATGTGAGCCTGGGGAGGGATTCTGCTTCTGTCAGCATCCCAACCCCCCGATACTCTGAGGCACTGCTCTTCACAATGTACCAGGCACATTCTATTTATCAGTACACAGAGGGAAGGGCTGTGACTGCCCCGGGAGCTTGTGCAGGGAGCATTCCCTATACTGTGATTGTGACTGGCCCTTGCTCAAGTACATGAGTAGGGGAGACTTCTTATACACTATATTTACTAGTGTTCACAATGACAAAATACTTAAAATGATACATACGTTTGGATCTCACTGACACCTCCCTGAGTTATTACTGTAGCCCTGAAAAACACTGGCAGCCTAATGGTCTCTAATTTGGAAAATGGCTTCTAATTTCAGAAAAAGTCCTTCCTCAGCTGAATTGTAATTTGTTGGCCGTCGGAAGAAGGACCAAAAATAGCTAATGACCTTGAAGAATAGTGCAGTGTTTCCAAAAAATTCCAACGGCTGGACAGTGCCTTCAAGATACTGGACTACATAGTGGGAGTGGTGCACCTGCATTCCTTTCACTTTCCAAACATGGCACCTTGATTCAAGCACCAAGTGCTATCAAATCCTAAGCATGGGCTACAAATTAAAGGAGTCAGAGAACAGAAGCAGAGAGAGGACATCTGGGGAGAAATACTGAGCACAGATTATCTCATGGCATTGCAGAACTTGTGTGGCATGCCCCAATTTGAATTTTATTCTAAGAAGGGCAAAGTATCAGGACAGGAACAAAGTTATTATTTTATGATCCAAACTGGCCATCTTATCCTATTCTCCAGTAATTTGCCAGAGAAACTCTTGCAAAACCCCAATATTTGGGAAAAAATTAGGAACTGGAATGATAATGAATTATATTTCTATTGAAATGAAATCACTGGTATTCCTTTCAGAGGGTTTTGATTGGTGCATTAACCAAAAATAATAATAATAAAAAAAATGGGGAGTAAGGCTAAATAATTCCTTTATTCCCTCTGATAAACCTGGCTCTTTGTTCCAGAAATTCATGCCAAATCTAGTCAGGCTAAGGGAAAATGAAACCAGAACATTAAAACCTGATGTTGCATATGTACTGGCCTGGCAGTCAGTTCTGGGTTCAACTTCCTACTGTCACAGACTTCCAGCTTGACCTTGTGCAAATCACATAAGAATTTCCTCATTTCTAAAATGATGGCAATAATACTTTACTTCACAAAGGGATTGAGAGGAGGTCTGTAAAACACTTTGAAATCCCTGGGTAGACATAGCTATGGGAGTGTGAAATATTTATACCCAACAGTAAAAAAGTGATAAGGGTGGACTTAACGTTTGAACTGAGATCTGGACAGAATGAAGTGATGGTGGCTAAAAGTGGAATATAGCCTTCCACAAATGTGAATACAAATCATAGAGAGGAAAAAGCCCTCAATATCTCCATAAGTACACTCTAAAACTATTTGTTCCTGGAACAAAGCCACCAGTGCTATTATGAAATAGCTATTAATGCAAGAACTTTCTGGTTTCTGACATGCAAATGATCACACAAACATTTCCTCCTTGCTTTTGATTTCCCATAAATCTAGTGCTGCCAGAACAAGCACCGTTTAAACTGCAGCAATGGCCAGATTTGCAATGTACATTCCTAACCTCAGGTGTTTAGGGGATTTTTTTACAAAACCACAGCACTTTCAGCAAGTGCCACTGACATTCTGGTTGGCAACATCTGCAGGCAACATTCTTTAACTGTAAGAAGTGTTACTGAGTAGAACAGAGGACAAAGAGATCCTGTCCAAGGAGCACAAAGGTCCTAGAACAACATTTTGTGAGCTCTGTCTTCCAGATTTACTTGGGCATTTTTATTTTTAATTATGAAAATAAAGATACATTTGATGTGAATCCTTTTTCAAATGACAGAAAGAGTCCCGAGTAAGATGATGGGAAGAGTAGTAAAGGCATCATCCGAGAGAAAATCTCAGGGTTTTAAATTTCCCAGGGTAAGCAGCTGTGGTTAGATATTTAAAATAGCATGATCACCTTACGCCATGTAATAGGCCAATCTGACATATTTCATCAATAAATGAAGCCTCTCTTTATTTTAGTGAAGCACAGATGCTTTTTGGGCAGGGGCCATCATTTAGTTCTGTGCTTGTATGACACCTAGCACACTGGTCCTTGACTGGGACTTCTAGTGCTACCATAATAATTATAGTAGAACCTCAATGATATGAACACCAGAGTTACAGACTGACTGGTCAACCGAACACCATATGAAACCAGAAGTAAGCAATCAGGCAGCAGCAGAGACCAAAAAAAGCAAATACTGTACTGTGCCTGTATTGCATCTTAAAGATAGGCACATTTGGGCTGCCTGTCCCCAACCCCACATGCAGGGCAGTCATTTACAGCTAGGAGATGAAGATGCTGATGCTGCCAACCCAAAGCAGCCGGAGCCAGCAGAGCAGGAGCGGAGCTGGGGTCTGCGCCTCTTTCACTACTCCCCCACCCCTCAGCCTGGAGAGGGATGCGTTGTTTTCTTTCTCACACACACATGTGTGCACTCAGGGAGTTCAGCTACTGGTGGAGCCTGGCCTGGAGTGTCAGCTGCTAGAGCTGGAGCCCAAACTGCACTTTGTTCAGAGTTATGGACATTTCAGAATTATGGACAACCTCCATTCCTGAGGTGTCCGTAACTCTTAGGGTCTACTGTATACAGGGGTGAAAGTAACTTACAGGACTTACTGGTACTGCTGGAGTCCTGAGGGGGCATGGCCTCAACCAGAAAAGGCGTGGCCTCTTGAGATTTAAAGGCCCTGGGGCACTGACTGTGGCTCGGAACCCCAGGGCCTTTAAATCAACCCAGGGTTCCCAGCTGCAGAGGTGGTTGAGAGCCCCCAGGGCTCAGGGGCAATTAAAGAGCCCGGGGCTCCAGCCGCCGCGGAGCTCCGGACCCTTTAAATCCCCACTGGAGCTCCAGCCGCCGGAGCCGTGGGCGGGATTTAAAGGGCTCTGGGCTCCTGCAGCTGCAGCAGCCCAGCACCCTTTAAATACGGCCGCAGCCCAGCTGCCGGAGCCATGGGCGGGGGGTTTAAAGGGCTGTGGGCTGATTGCAGCTGCGGAAGTCTAGTTCCCTTTAAATCTGGCCCCAGCCCTGCAGCGGGAGCTGCAGCAGTGGGTGGGGAGTGGGTTAAAGGACTCTGGGCTGACCGCAGCCGCCGGAGCTGCAGGCTGGGGGTTTAAAGGGCGCTGGGCTGACCGCAGCCACCCAGAGCCTTTTAAATCCGGCCCCAGCCCAGCCGCCGGAGCTGCAGGCAGGATTCAAAGGGCTCTGGGCTGCCCACTGCAGCGGGGAGCCCAGAGGCCTTTAAATCCCCGCCACGGAAGCCATCCGGCATGAAGTTCTGGCTCTTGCCAGTATGCCGTACTGGAGGGGACGGCTTACTTTCACCTCTGACTGTATATTAATCCAAACAAAGTTATGTATTGTTTAAATGAGCTTGGCACCAGACAGGTAACTAAAAGCTCATATCCCTGTCCCCAGATGCTTACAATCTAAGTTGAAATGACCCTTTTAAGTCTATATAGAAATGGTTGGACTGATTTCAGCTGCCAGGAAAGAAAATGTCTCTGCTACCCTGAAAACCTGTTTAAATTTCAGCCTAGGGCTAATTTTAATGGCTGAGATATGAAACACTGGCGGTGAGTAATACTGCAGACGTTAACGTATCCTTATCTGGGAGCTGCTGCCAGGAGTTGCTGTAATATTACCCATTTTCTAAGTTACTCATTTGAAAAATCTTGTGATGATATTTGCGTGGGTGGGGAAATGAGAGTCATTACCATCACAGGAGGGCTAATCAGAAAATCTGTCTTAGTGCTCCCATTGCTGAGCAGAATGTAAAGTGGGGCTTTAGTAAATGACAGCAGACCACATCTCTTCTGGGAGCTCCCATTTTAACAGTAATAGCAATTTCCAAGGCTGTGGTTAATATCAAACAGCACACCTATTTACAATTACCATGAGTGCCTATTTGTTGTGTTGCAGTCAGACTACACCGGGGTAATCAATAGTTGGACCACAGGCCAAATTTGGACTGCCAGATAATTATGAACAGACCACAAAATCTTTTTATTTACTTATTATTATAATTATTGTTATTGTGGTGTGAAAAATATTTCTCTGGCATCTGGACCTTGACTATACTTTGACCAAGAAATTTGGACCTTGACAAAAAAAATTGACTTCCCCTGGACTACATCCTTCTATCACAATGCGTCAGGAAACAGGACTTGCAACAGAGCCAGTGTTTGGGCAACCTAATGAGCGCTGCTGGCATATAGTAGGCTGCCTGATTGGCTACATGGCCTGATTGGCTGGAAGAGTCAGGACGGCTCTTAAGTCCAGTAGCAGCGCTAGTTCAGTGGCTGCTCAAAGTATTTGCCCACTGCTGTGTTCAGTCCTGTGCTCGCTTATTCCTAGTCCTGCTCCTGCCTTGGCTTACTCCTACTAACCTGGTCCTGACCCTGGGCAATTTTAGCAGTGGGGGTTACAGGGAGGGTCATGGTCCAGGAAACTGAGAGTTGGGACTGTTCTCTGTTTGCCCATATTGAATGTTATCAGGTCATGATCACTCATCCCCACAGACTTCCAGTCCAGTGATTAATTCATCTGTATCTGTCATAATGAGGTCCAAAACCAAAAAGTTACCTCATGTTGGATGAAGTGGTGCCAACTGTCATGATTTTTGTCATGAGTCTCATGATAATTATTGTTTTCCTAAAAGCCCCAGCTCCTGGAGTCAAGTGGATATGTGATGATTTCAGTCTTCATTCTTAAAGAAAAATGAAGTTTCTAGCCCCCCGTGGCTGTGGAGAAAGCTTCAAAATGTGACCCCCAGTCATCCTAAAGGCCCCCAAAGCAGAAGGCAAATAAAAGAACACCAAATCTACTATTTTTACATAATCTCACGATTTTAAAGCCAATTTTATGATTTTTGGTGAGCCTGATTCATGATTTTTAAACATTTGAGGTTGACAATTCTGTGGATATGAGAAAATTATTACCTGTAATTTTAAAAACTCTAATGGTGTTTTATTACTGGCTGCATAACTCCTCCAATATGTCTCCCAAAGTTAACTGCTCTTGAAAATTGTACCCTAGGTAACATTGGCTTGAAGCACAATATTTTATATCACTGGAATTCCTGGTATGAGTCTAATAAATTTGTTTAATTGTATTATTTATATGAATTAAAATACTGATCCTCAGAAAATTAATAAAAAAGTAAGAAAAAAGAAAATATATCTTTCATAGATGCTAAGGTCAGGAGTGATCACTGTGCTTCAGTTCTTCTTTTAACTCTGTTCCAGAGCACAGTACATTTTAAAAGTACAGTGTAGTACAACAATACACTTTGACCTCTACATTATCTTTAGATTAGTTGTTCTTAAAACCAAGTGTATTTTTCACCAGACCACAATTTACTGAATTAGCCACAGCACTTCCTGAAGCACACATTGATAGCGGTTCTGTCAATGTCTGACACACAAGGGCTAGACTGACTCAAACCTGCTTAGCTTGATAAGATCCAAGCATAAAGTGGCCTGCCTGTAGGCCCTGTAACAAAGGCTGTAGGTGGAGGATGGGGGAGGGTTTGTTGTTTCACACTTTGGCTTTTAATTGTGGAAATTCAAGGTCTATTTACAAACCAGTCCAATTTATGGACTGGGTAAAATGATAAATGCTCTCATTGTATCTCACCTGGATATTTGTTGTTTTTTTTTCAATTATTTTTCAAGGTTAAAAAAGTGGAAAGGTTTATTCATATCAGACAGTAACAGAGAAAACATAAATAAATAAAATGAGTGTGTGCTCACCTCAGCAGTCAAAACTTACATGACCACATACAATTTTCCCATTTGTTGGTCCCACACATCACACAAACATGAACAGATCCTTTGATACCTTGTAAACCTACCAGAAGAAAGTTGTTGTGCCCAGGCAGTGTAGTGGTAGCTGTGTTGGTTCCAGGATATTACAGAGACAAGGTGGGTGAGGTGATACTGGGAACATTTCACTTCAGGATGACATGCAGAGATAAAATTTCTCGATACTTTAAATGACTGCTTCATGGAGCAGCTGGTACGGGAACCCACAAGGGGAGACGAAACTCTAGATTTAATCCTGAGTGGAGCGCAGGAGCTGGTCCAAGAGGTAACTATAGCATGACCGCTTGGAAATAGTGACCATTATACAATACCATTCAACATCCCTGTGGTGAAAAGAACATCTCAACAGCCCAACACTGTGGCATTTAATTTCAAAAGGGGGAACTATGCAAAAATGAGGGGGTTAGTTAAACAGAAGTTAAAAGGTACAGTGACTAAAGTGAAATCCCTCCAAGCTGCATGGGCGCTTTTTAAAGACACCATAATAGAGGCCCAACTTAAATGTATACCACAAATTAAGAAACACAGTAAAAGAACTAAAAAAAGAGCCACGGGCTTAAAACATGTAAAAAGCTAGGAGAGATAAAAAACTTCATTAAAAGTGGAAGTCAATCCTAGTGAGGCAAATAGAAGAGCATAAACACCGCAAATTAAGGCAAGATGTTGATAAGAAAAAGCCAAGAGGAATTTGAAGAATGGCTTTAGCAAAATCCAAAGTTAATAAAAAATGTTTTTTAATGCATCAGAAAGCAGAAGCTGCTAAATTCAGTTGGGGCCCTTGAATGATGGAGATACAAAAGGAGCACCTTAAGACGATAAAGTCATTGTTTCAGCTCTCACAGTAGAGGAGTTAGGAGATTCACCAACCTGAGCCGGCTTTTGTAGGTGACAAATTTGATAACTGTCAAGATTGAAGTGTCCTAGAGATTTTTGGAATTAGATTGATAACTCAACATTACAAGTCACGGACAGATGGCATTCACCCAAGAATTCTGAAAAATCAAGATGTGAAGTTGCAGAACTATACTAAGGTTTGTTAACCATGTCCTTAATCGCTTTGGATCCAATGATGGAAATTAGCAAATGTAATCACCAATATTTAACAAGGGCTCTAGAGGTGATCCCAGCAATTACAGACGGAAGTCCTAACGGATACGGCAAATTATCGAAACAATAGGTAAGAATTAAAAATTGTCGACATACAGAAAACATAACTGTTGAGCATGAGATCAACCATTTCTGTAAAGGAAATCGTGTCTTACTAATTACTTAGAGTTCTTGTAAGGGTCAACAACATGTGGACAAGGGGGATCCAGTGGAATATAATGTATACAATTTCCAGAAAGCCTTTGACAGGTCCTTCACAAAGCGTTTTATGTAATAACTGTCATGGGATAAATAGAAGGTCCTTTCATGGATTGAGAATGGTAAAAGACGAATAACAGGATAGGAATTATGGTAATTCTCAGAATGGAGAGGGTAACTAGTATGTTCCCAAGGTCAGTTCCTAGGACAATCTCTAATCTCAATTTATTCATAAATGATCTAGCAGAAGGGATAACGTGAGGTGGCAAAGTGCAGAATGATACATCTGTCAAGATATTAAGACGAAGCAGACTGTGAAGAACTTAAAAAAGATCTTTAACAAAATTAAGTATTGCGCAACAATAATGGCAAATAGAATTTTTAATGTGATAAATGTATAAGCACATTGAAAAAATAACCCCAACTATACATAACATATTCTGGGGCTATTGAGCTACACGAGGTCAGGAAAGAAGATCTTGGAGTGTCTCCATGGACGATCTCTGAAGATGCCACGCAGTGTCAGAGGGCGTCAAAAACGCAAACAGGATGTAGAATCATTAAAAAGGGGATAGAGAGTAGACTGAGAATATTTATTGCCTATATAAATCATGGTATGCCACATCTGAATCTGTGTACAGATGTGTTCTCACCTCAAACAAGATATACTGGCTAGAAAAGGTCAGAAGGCAACTAAATGATCAGGGGTTTGGAGGGTCCCATATGAGAAAGATTAAAGAGCAGGACTCTCAGCTTTGAGAAAGAGGAGAACTGAGGGGGAATATGATACAGTATATATAAATCATTGAGGAGTTGAAAAGTGGACAAGGAAAGTTTTTACTTATTCCGCATAATACAAGAACTAGGGTCACCAAAGAAATATAGCAGCAAATTTAAAACAAATAAAAGGAAGTTCTTCTTCATGTAGCGCACAGTCAACTTGTGGAACTCCTTACCTGAGGAGGTTGTGAAGGCTAGGACTATAACAGCGTTTAAAAGAGAACGGGATAAATTCATAGTGGTTAAGTCCATAAATGGCTACTAGCCAGGATGGGTAAGGAATGGTGTCCCTAGCCTCTGTTTATCAGAGGATGGAGATGGATGGCAGGAGAGAGATCACTTGATCATTGCCTGCTAGGGTCACTCCCTCTAGGGCACCTGGCATTGGCCACTGTTGGTAGACAGATACTGGGCTAGATGGACCTTTGGTCTGACCCGGTACGGCCGTTCTTATGTTCTTATATCTTTTATTGGACCAACTTTTGTTGATCAGAGAGAAAAAGCTTTTGAGCCACATACACCTGAAGAAAAGCTTGGTGTGGCTCAAAAGCTTGTCTCTCTCACCAACAGAAGTTGGCCAATAAAAGATATTACCTCACTTACCTTGTCTCTCTTGTTGTGCCCATGCAGTCATGTTCCAACACTATTGATTCCAGATGCACTATTATATCCCAAAGATATATTAGTCAGATATACATTAAACAGCAAAAGTGTAGTAATTTTTTAAACACAATGTTGTAGCTTGCCATTTACTTTTTCTGTAGTTCAACAGATAGAGCTAGACACATAGAATGATAATCAGTAAAATTTGGACTATGACAACAAATCAAACAAACAACGGAAGGAGGGGGGATATGGCAAACATACTTCTAAGTAGCATATGGAAAATATTTCAGTAGTAAGTTCTGGTTTGTTTTTAATAAAATATGCCAAATTCTTAAATGAGTTACAGCTCTGTTGTGTCACTTACGTAGTATGAAAGAACTGTAATCTGGTTGCACACTCCCAAAAGAGAAGTCTCCTGGCATAGGGGAACCCTCTGCTGGGCATAACTGTGGCAGATCTGGACCTTTGGGCTCTGCTTTCCCAGGTATAGCTGGCTAGCAAGTAGGTGAGATACACTATGCTAATCCTCTAACTGAATGTTGGGAATCATTAAGAAAGGGATACATAATAAGACACAAAATATTATATTGCATCTATATAAATTGATGGTACGGCCCCATCTTGAATACTGCGTGCAGATGTGGTTGCCCCATGTCAAAAAAGATATACTGGAATTGGAAAAGGTTCAGAAAAGGACAATAAAAATAATTATGAGTATGGAACAACTTCCATATGAGGAGCAATTAATAAGACTGGGACTTTTCAGCTTGGAAAAGAGATGACTGAGGGGGTATATGATCGAGGTCTATAAAATCATGACTGGTGTGGAGAAAGTAAATAAGGAAGTGTTATTTACTCCTTCTCCTAACACAAGAACTAGAAGTCACCAAATGAAATTAATAGGCAGCAGATTTAAAACAAACAAAAAGAAGTATTTTTTCATACAAAGCACAATCAACCTGTGGAACTCTTTGCCAGAGGATGTTGTGAAAGTCAATACTATAATAGGGTTCAAAAAAGAACTAGATAGGCTAATGAAGGATAGGTGAACCAATGGCTACTATCCAGGATGGGCAGGGATAGTGTCCCTAGCCTCTGTTTGACAGAAGCTGGGAATGGGCGACAGATGATGGATCACTTGATGAGTACCTGTTTTTTTATTCCCGCTGGGGCACCTGGCATTGACCACCGTCAGAGGACAGGATACTGGGCTAGATGGATCTTTGGTCTGACCCAGTATGGCCATTCTTATTATTTTATTTTCTAAAACAATATTTCTCAAAGATTGGCACTGGTTCCTGAGATCACCCTTACACAGTTTAGGAAGGCAGCAAGCTGGTCCCTGGTATCCAAAGGCTGAGAAACACTACTCTAAAAGATCCTGTGTCAGTGGCACAATTTACAATGCCTGGAAGCAGTTGTAAGTGGGATCAGGGCTGAGGTCAGTGGGGAGCAGTTTGTAACATTACACTCCCAGAAGCAAGAAGCTATAGCCAGCTCAGCCATTCCTCTCTGCTGGCTAGATGACACTCTGGGGCAGGATAGAATCTACCCACATTCATTAGAGCCCTTTATTCAGGATTTCGCTTATGTGTTGGAACTTCCCTTTTAGCTCAAGTTCATCAACATAGAAAGTAGAGAAAACCCCATAATTCTGTAGTCTGACTTTATAGCACTGTCTAGGGTGAACAGATGTCCCAGTATTATAGGGACAGTCCTGATATTTGGGGCTTTGTCTTATATAGGTGCCTATTACCCCTCAACCCGTCCCAATTTTTCATGCTTGCCTTCAGGTCACCCTAGCACTATCCCAGTGACTAACAGGATATCATTACAGCAAACATTTGGAAGGGAGGGCACCTCAGACATTACAGATCCCTCAAGCTTTAAGCAGCTTTACAGCTCTTTGCTAAGCAAGAAAAATGAAAAATAGAGCTCAGTGAAATGAAGGAACTCAGAATTATTCATCTCACCTCCAACTGCTTGCACCAGAGAGCATACAATCTGCTTCTTTTCTACCAGCTGTTCTTTACCAAGAAACATTTTGTTGTTTAGCTGTTAAATATTGCTGCCTTACAAAAGTGATATAAGATCAAAACCCTCCATTTGAGCCAGAAGCTTTTCCTGTCTCATTGTGGAAACTTTTTCAATGGTTAGACCAGGGGGTCGGCAACCTTTCAGAAGTGGTGTGCCCAGTCTTCATTTATTCACTCTAATTTAAGGTTTCGCGTGCCAGTAATACATTTTAACGTGTTGAGAAGGTCTCTTTCTAGAAGTCTATAATATATAACTAAACTATTGTTGTATGTAAAGTAAATAAGGTTTCAAAATGTTAGAAGCCTCATTTAAAATTGAATTAAAATGCAGAGCCCCCTGGACCAGTGGTTAGGACCCGGGCAATGTGAGTGCCACTGAAAATCAGCTCGCATGCCACCTTTGGCACAAGTGCCATAGGTTGCCTACCCCTGGGTTAGACCCACTCCTGGCAATCATATAATAAAATATCCTGCATTTCTATATATTCCATCCAAAGATTTCAAGACAAGTTACAAAAAACAACTAATTAGAGCCAGATCCTGCTTGCCTTTCTCAGATAAATATCTTCAGTAAAGGAAATGGAGACTACTCATGGGAATAAAATGAGTAGGATTTGATTGTTAGGCCTCACAACACCAATGTGAGGTGTACAGATGAGGATGGTGAGGAACAAAGGTTTCAAAATTAGGTGTTCAGGTTTGGGCGCCTAAATCAGTGTCCTTCAGGTGATTGTAGATGAATGGGGATGCTTAGATCAGGGTGATATACATCACAGCCACAGTCACAAAGTGCCATTAGGGAATCCTGGTCTAGATCAGTGTTTCTCAACGACTGGTCCATGGACTGGCAAGAGCTCCTGAGATCTTCCTGATACAGTTTAGGAAAGCAGCAAGCCGGTCCCCGGTATCAAAAAGGTTGAGAAACACTGGTCTAGATGAAATTAATACAAAGTGGGTGCACAGCAGGTTGAAAAACTATACTCAAAGGGTAGTTATCAAAGGTTCATTGTCTAGCTAGGAGGGTGTATCTAGTGAGGCCCCACAGGCGTCAGTTCTGGGCCTGGTACTATTCAATATTTTCATTAATGACATGGGTACTGGAGTGAAGAGTGTGCTTATAAAATTTGCAGATGTCACCAAGCTGTGTGCAGTTGCAAGCACTTTGGAGGACAGGATTAGAATTCAGAACAACCTTGACAAATTAGAGAATTCCTCGGAAATCAACAAGGTGAAATTAAATAAAGATAAATTCAAAGTACTACACTTAGGAAAGAAAAATCAAATGCACAATTACAAAATGGGGAATAGCTGGCTATGTGGTAGTACTGCTGGAAAGGATCTGGGAGTTATAGTCAATCACAAATTGAATATGAGTCAACAATGATGCAGTCATGAAAAGGCTAATATTCTGAGGTGTATTATTGAAAGTGTCATATTTAAGACATGGATGATTATTGTCCCACTCTACTCAGCACTAGTTAGGCATTAGAAATATAAGCATAGGCGTGTGCAGCACATTTCATTAGGGTGTGCACCCAGGGAACAGGGAACCATGGCCAATGGGAGCTTCCGGGGAGGTACCTGGAGGTATGGCAAAGGCAGAGCATGGAGCCCCTGCTTCCCCCCGGCAGAGGCCGCACAGGGATGTGGTGAGCGGTGGGGCCAGGGCCTGGGCGGGCAGGCAGGCAGGGAGCGTGCTGCTGTGGGTAAGCGGCGCTGGGCCGGATCCCAAACCCATCCTGCACCCCGCACTCCAACTCCCTGCCCTGAGCCCCCTGCTGCACCCCGCACCCTTCCCGTACTCCAACCACTTGCCCTAAGCCCCCTTCTGCACCCTGCACCCCACCTGCACCTGCAACCCACACTCCACTCCTGCCTGGCCCTGCCACACCCGCTCACCCCTCCTCTGCCCCAGCCCCTTGCCCTGAGCCCCCTCATACACCCCACACCCCTCCTCTGCCCCAGTCCCTTGCCCTGAGCCCCTTCCTGCACACCGCACCCCGTCCCACACCCTGCACTCTCTCCCACACCCCAACCTTTATGATGTTTGCCTTTAAACAAAAAAATTCCCTGGGTGCACACCCTAATGAAATGTGCTGCACGTGCCTATGCCTATATTTCTATGATTAGGGGACTATAATCCAAGTAAAGACATGTAGTGAAAACTAGAACACCACAGGTTACCCACTTTCTCTCCAAGTTTTACACCATACCATTTTTTTCTTGTTATGACAGGCCCCGACAAGCTGCAAAGTAACAGAAAGTCCTGAGAAGGCAGAATAATGGGGTAGGACCTAACCTAAAGCCCATTACATAAATGGAAAGACTCCTATTGACTTTGGTGGCGTTTGGATCAGGGCCTAGGACTGAATCCTGCACTCTTTGTTGTTGCTGTTGTTGTTTTCAGAGGAAACTTCTACTGAGGTCAAAGGTAGTATGCTTGTGAAAGGAGTCCAGGATCAGGTTCTAGGTAAGTACTTGGAAAAGGTCTGGGTAAATATTTCTGTTTCCAGGTGCACTATGAAAAGTCAAATTCAGAAGGGGAGCTGCCTAGTTCAGGAAGCACTATGAAGTTCAAAGGGGTGTTTGATTTTTGCTTGAAGCTAAATAGAAAGTAATATATCAAGTGTCAGATAAATTTCCCTTCACTGATTAGTGTTTTATTAACTGCCTGTTTTCGTTTTTAAGTGACAGAATATTTATACTCCCCTTGGCAAGACCAAGCAGGTTTGTACATGGATATATGAAGATACATTTTGTCCTGGCACAATGACTGATAAAAACCCACACAGAATGATGTAGAAGTGAAAAAAATGTATAATTAGATTTTTTTTCTCGTTGGTCCCTCTTCCACAGTTTTGAAGTAGAGCTAAAAAGCTTGAAATATTTTTTGTCTAACGTTAAAGTTTTTCAAATGTTTTCATGCATTCTGGGTCAGATGCTGCCCTGTTGGAGGAAAATCATGTCTCACAGGAACATTCTGACATTTATCTGTGTACTAGAGGCTAAATTCTGTCCTTAGATAAGTCCCTGACAATTCTCATTGATTTCTTTGGGTGGAATGTGGCACCATAAATGGAGGAGAAATTCCACTAGGTTATGTCCTCGTACAAACTGGACCTTACTAGGTGGGCTGTGAAAGGTTTGCACTTTCAGTTAGCACGTCATTTATTGTCCAACCATTAGGTCGCTTTTACAGCCTCTGAGTGTAATGATGGTGGAAATGGAGTCAGATCCTCAGGCAGTGTAGATCAGCATAGTTTCTTTTGCTTCAGTGGAACTACTGTATGATTATTTATATCAGCTGAGCATTTGGTCCATTATTATTAACTGATAAACTGGAAGCACCCTCAAATATTAATTTAAACCCAGATTTGGTAATGCACTTAAGCATGTGCTAACACAGAGTACATAGAATCATAGGACTGGATTCTGGAAGGGACCTCGAGAGTCTTCTAGTCTAGTCCTCTGCATTCATGGAAGGACTAAGTATTGTGACAAAGTTCCTCCTCTTCCTTGGTGGGTCCTGCACTTATTGGCAGATTTGCTCACCTCAGAGATTCACAGCAACCCTCAGTTTGGCCACTTTTGCTAATGGCTCAAACCTGCCATTCACTCAGCTAACCTCATCACTGGGCAGCATGGGGGAAAGGGTTAGGAGAACAATCCCCACAGTCTCTGCTGATCCACATAGTGGGTCGGGGGACAAGCCAGGGACCTTCCCCTCTGGTGGGACCCACAGTCCAAGTCAACTCCTCTTGTATCAAATAGGGAGTTGGGAAGATGGGGGGAACCTGGGCCCGCCCTCTACTCTAGGTTCTAGCCCAGGGCCCTGTGGATCACAACTGTCTACAGTGTTTCGTGTAACCCCTGTGTGACAGCTACAACTCCCTGGGCTACTTCTCCATGGACTCCTCCCAACACCTCCTTTATCATCACCATAGGACCTTCCTCCTGATGCCAGATAGCATGCCGGGCCGGCTCCAGGGGTTTGGCCGCCCCAAGGAGCCAAAAAAAAAAAGCCACGATCGCAATCTGCAGCAATTCAGCGGGAGGTCCTTCGCTCCCAGGGGGAGTGAAGGACCCTCCACCAAATTGCTGCTGAATATGTGAAAGTGCCACACCTCCCCGGAGTTGCCACCCCAAGCACCTGCATGATAAGCTGATGCCTGGAGCCAGCCCTGATAGCGTGTGTACTCCTCAGTCCTCCAGCAGTACACCCTCTCACTCTCAGCTCCATGCGCACCCCTCAGTCACTGAAGTGAGGTCCTTTTTAAAACCAGGAGCCCTGTTTAGCCTGCCTGTCTTAATGGATTCTAGCAGCTTCTTAATTGGCTCCAGGTGTCCTAATTAGCCTATCTGTCTTAATTGGTTCCAGCAAGTTCCGATTGTCCTGGAACCGCCCCTGTTACCTTACTCAGGGAAAAGGGACCTGCTTAATCTGAGGCTAATATATCTGCCTTCTATCACTCTCCTGTAGCCATCTGGCCCTACCCTGTCAGAGTATTATCTAGACTATTTCTGACAGGTGTTTGTCTAACCTGCCCTTAAACATCTCCAGTGATGGAGATTCCACAACCTCTCTAGGCAATTTATTCCCGTGCTTAACCACCCTGACAATTAGAAAGTTTTTCCCAATGTCCAACCTAAACCACCCTTGCTGCAATTTAAACCAATTGCTTCTTGTCCTATCATGAGAGGTTAAGGAGAACAATTTTTCTTCTTCCTCCTTGTAACAACTTTTATGTACTTGAAAACTGTTATCATGTCCTGTCTTAGTTTTCTCTTCTCCAGACTAAACAAACCCAGTTGTTTCAATCTTCCTTCATGGATCACGTTTTCTAGACCTTTAATCATTTTTGTTGCACTTCTCTGGACTTTCTCCAGTTTGTCTACATCTTTCCTGAAATGTGGCACCCAGAACTGGACACAATACTCCAGTTAGGGTTGCCAACTTTCTAACTGCACAA